>NC_091828.1:91005000-91305000 GCF_038994185.2 Dermacentor albipictus | reverse complement strand
CCAACTGTACTTGCATTCACAAAGTACGCGCTTTCAGACGGTATAAATGAAACACTGGAAGTTCACATTGCGCAAAGTAGTAAACAAGGAATCGAGGATAAATTAGCTGTCGAGAAACTTGAAGAGACGGGTGCTTCGGGATTGTAACGCAGCGAAACGTAATGTAATGAAAGGTGTAATGCAATGAAGAATAGAAAGAAACCGCACTGCTATCACGCGTTGACATTTCGTTGGAAAATACGGCAATAAGCGCGGTGCAACAGGAAGATATATATACGCCGGTCACGGCAGGAAAATCCCGCTACAACTATTGCGGTCTGTCACACGTGGACTAATGACGGGACGATGTTTACCGAGCGATAAAAAATTATGCTCCAATGTCACTTTCCACTTTGTAAACGATATAGTATATATATTCTTCCACGGTTTCACCGTTTTATCTACCTTCATTCTGTCTTGCAAAAGATCAAGCGTTGTTTTGCATTAGTGGGATTTCTTTCTTTCTTTAAGATTATGACTTTTCGTAGCGCAATGCAATCCCACTAGAGAGTTATATGGTGGCCACTGCATGTGCCTTTTCACTCAGTAAATACATGCTTTCGTACAAGGTACTGTTCAGTAGGAATGTTCGCATGCGTGATATCCGTTATTGACACAGATATCAACCCATAATGTTTGATTGACAGCGGCCATAGCCCGATATCCGAACTGACTTCTTTGCCATAGCGCTGCGGTATATGTAGTGCTGATCGAGGTGTAGTTCAAATTGCCAGAAAAAGAAAACTAGAGAAACCCCTTGTTTTCTTTTGTTCTTTCGTTCCCGCAGACATGGCGCCTCCATGGTTGGGTACCGAACCAGCGACCTGGAGGCGTTATAGGAACGATACTCCATGGTTGGGTACCGAACCAGCGACCTGGAGGCGTTATAGGAACGATACGCCGTAGGAACCGAACGTTGGTAGTTGCGAACACTTTAGCATTTCCACTCCTCGTTTTATAACGCGAATGCCGCGGTAATTGACTCGCCTCTAAGACGTTGTAACGTTATCGGACTACTAAGATAGCTTTGCTACGAAGCTTAAACTGAACGATTCGCTCTGCCTCTCAGGACTAAACTACGGTTGCAACGTGTCGAATGCTAGCTTTGACAACTTGAGAGAGCGACTTCACATCTCGCAATAACGCGGACGCGTGCCAACAAGCCTCTGCAAGGGCTGCGTGGATGCGAACGAGCAAAATTCAAGAGCGTGCCCGGAAAGAAAAACTTAAGAAGTAAAATAAAACGCGAACGTAACAGCTGACAGCGCACGGCCGGTGCGCGGGTTTTCACGGAGAACGCGTGGCGCTTAGAACGAAAAACGTTGCGAAAAAGAGCCTCCAACAACAGCCTTCAACAGCCTTTGCCATCATATCTTCTTTCATTCGATGTGCGGAAAGCTTTGGCCTAAAAGCGCTTCAATGGAATCGAAGATCTAAAGAAGCAGGGAACGGGGAAACTTACCTTGGGGATGGCGTCTTCTTTTGGCGAAGCGAGGACCACCAAAATCAAAACCACAGGGGAAAAAAAAACAAACTTCTAAAAAACACCACCACAAAACGCGAGCACAAACCGCAGAAAATCCGCTGACGAGGCGCCCGGTGTACGAGTGCTGGGGGCGAACAGAAAAAAAGTAGCAGACGACACGCGCAGCGCGAGTTCGTCTGCTTTCACGCCGTCTGCAACACGGCACACGGGCGACCACCGGCTTGCCCGGACGACTTTGGTGCTGCACACGCACCGATCCGACGTAGCTATCGGTCCAACCGTCGAGACGATTCGCACTGTCACACGCTCGAGAGCGAGAAAAAGCACCACTGCGCCGACGGCGAAGACAGAACGAGCGAATTCAAGCCGCACCGAGCCACACACGCTTCGACGTCCGCAAAAAAAAGCGGGTTCGAACGAAACACCGCCGTCCCAGGCGCGCCACGTTTGCAAGCCACTGGGGCGGCCCTACTACACTCCGTATCGAGCGCTCTCTCGCTTGCACGCTTTTTCCGCGTGTCAAGCAACAGGCGCAACTGGGGAGCGGCTTTCGGACAGCCTTTTTTTCTCTTTTCTTCTCGTTTTTGTTTCTCCACCACGTGCGTCCGCATCGGCCAGCGCCGAAGCTTGCGTTGCCGCCGTCGCTAGTTCGCAGACACTCCGGCAGATGGCGCCACCAACCTCGTTGCCGGCGCTCGTATCTCTGACACGTGCAAGCGGTGCGCGAGATTCAAGTCGAGGGATTCATTTTGCATGAGCACGGTGTACCCGCCTTAAGCCGCTTGGTCAGAGATCACGGGCGGGTCTAAACGGCTGATAACGGCCCCTTTCTTTTCTTTATACTTGAGTCACACGGCGTAGTTGGACTTTCAAGACCCTTTTTACGGCGCCGTGTTTTTCTTTTCATTTACTGAAAGGCTTCCCGTTTCAGGTATGGTTATTGATGACGGCCTCTGCACTTTTTTTTTTTCTTCGGCTTCTTTTTTGTTAGCGCTTGCACACTTGTAGGGCTGCCCAACCGCCGCGCTGCTTCAGTGGCTATGCAGAAATTATCGTGCTGAGCACGACATAGCGGATTCAATTCTGTGTGGAGCAGCGTGACGGAACATAGAAAAGAGATTTGTTGGGGCCATCAAGAAATTTAAGTCACCTAAGTTTCCTTTCATAACAAGGTGATACAGTCTACCATCGAGATAGAAAAAAAGAAAGTTCCGTCCGTCCGTCCGTCCGTCCATCCGTCTGTCTGTCTGTCTGTCTGTCTGTCTGTCTGTCTGTCTGTCTGTCTGTCTGTCTGTCTGTCTGTCTATCTATCTATCTATCTATCTATCTATCTATCTATCCGTCCGTCCATCTGTCTGTCTGTCTGTCTGTCTGTCTGTCTGTCTGTCCGTCCGTCCGTCCGTCCGTCCGTCTGTCTGTCTGTCTGTCTGTCTGTCTGTCTGTCTGTCTGTCCGTCTGTCTGTCTGTCTGTCTGTCTGTCTGTCTGTCTGTCCGTCCGTCCGTCCGTCCGTCCGTCCGTCCGTCTGTCTGTCTGTCTGTCTGTCTGTCTGTCTGTCTGTCTGTCTGTCTGTCCATCTGTCTGTCTGTCTGTCTGTCTGTCTGTCTGTCTGTCTGTCTGTCCGTCCGTCCGTCCGTCCGTCCGTCCGTCCGTCCGTCTGTCTGTCTGTCTGTCTGTCTGTCTGTCTGTCTGTCTGTCTGTCTGTCTGTCTGTCCATCTGTCTGTCTGTCTGTCTGTCTGTCTGTCTGTCTGTCTGTCTGTCTGTCTGTCCGTCCGTCCGTCCGTCCGTCCGTCCGTCCGTCCGTCTGTCTGTCTGTCTGTCTGTCTGTCTGTCTGTCTGTCTGTCCGTCCGTCCGTCCGTCCGTCCGTCCGTCTGTCTGTCTGTCTGTCTGTCTGTCTGTCTGTCTGTCTGTCTGTGTGATATCCTTGACATATCGCTGCAGAGCGATAATCCTATGGTTTCGCCGCAAGATATGCTTTTCGCGCTAGAATGCACCAAAATGAACGCGTGAGGGAAACCGACATACCTATACACCATTCGACAGCTCTTATTGGCTCAGAGGGGGACGTATACCATTTCTGATTGTCTCGAACGACAAAACATGGCGCATTCAAGCAGTGTTCTGAGAGAACGCTCGGCTCGGTGACTACATCAATGGAGGTGGGGTGTACTAAAATAGACGGAGGGGAAATGCAAAAAGAAGAAAAGACCGTGACATATAAAAATTTTCGTCAGGGTTACGAAATGATTAGCGTTGTGAACGTTACCCTGGAGAACAATGGCAAGCCACCACTCACAGGAGGGTTTTGCATCAAGCGTTTCCATTTATCGCTTTCTTTCTCTCTCTCTCTCTCTCTTTTTAATTCAGGGAGATCTATCTCACGAGCAACCTTTACCTCGGGAGCCAAACATACGGGAATAGGGAAATCGTTCTGGCCGCCATTGTTACATCTCGCCTCCGCGGTTGATGTTAGTGTCACCCGTCCAATAAATCATCGTGTCAGCGGGACCATTTTTCTTACGCCTACGTCCGAAAGTGAGTTTCTTTTTTTCCGTTCTTAATTGTTTGAGTAACAAATCAGCCGCTGGCGAGGATGACATTAAAGTCCAGCCTATTAAATCAGTTGCTCACATAATCTGTGGTCCGCTGGAGTACATCTGCAACAGTACTTTATCCACTGGAATTTTTCCTGAAAAATTGAAAATAGCTAGGGTCGCTGCAATCTTTAAGGGAAGGAAACACAACGACTTGAATGGTTATAGACCAATTTCGGTATTTCCTGTATTTTCAAAAGTCGCTGAACGTATTATATATAAGCGTCTAAATAGTATTTTGCTGGATAAAGGCGTTATCTCCGATAAGTAATATGGTTATCAGAAGGATAAATCAACCGAAATGGTATTATTAAGAGTCAGAAATACAACTACAAATAATAGCAAAGAAAAAACCTTACCGTTGGTATATTCTTAGACATTCGCAAGGCCTTTTATAGCATAAAACATAACATATTACTATAGAGAAACTCCAAGTATATGGCGTTCGAGGCATATCATTAGAACTCATGCATAGCTACCTTGAATTTCGATTTCAGTATACATCCTTGGAAGGGTACAGTTCTGAAAAGAGCATTATTGAATACGGGGTACCACAAGGCTCCATTTTATGGCCGTTATTATTTATTATTTGCATATATGACATAACAAACGTTTTACTAACAGATGAAATAACAGTGTACGCTGATGGCACTAATGTCACTTTTTCCGGAGTGAGACCGTCACGAAGTAGAAGTTATCGCTACTCGTTGGTTACTAGAACTTAGCAAGTGGCCATATCTAATTAAACTTGACTTAAACGCACAAAAAATTAAGTTTAGAGCTTTTAATTCAAAGAATAAGCAAACAGATTACGACGTAATACTTTTCTATTCTGAATCGCAACTTGAACATGTCTGAAGCCATTTGTTTCTTGGTGTTGCATTTCGAAAAAACCTAAGCTGGACCGAGCACATAAATAAGGTACGCACTAAGGTTGCACGATCTGTTGGCTTGCTACAACGGATCCGATGCTCTGTGCCTGTCAGGCTCCTGTACTTTTCGTTTGTACATTCACATCTCAGCTACTGCCTCTTAGTATGCAGAAATGGTAATAAAACTGACATAGAAAAAATGGCGGGATTACAACGCCCAGCTGTTCGGTTCCTTCACTCCTCAAAACAACACATAGGACTTTCTATATTAATGATGCGCTACTACATTCTTCATCTTAGAGGATCTTACAAAACAAAGATCTGCATACGGCTATTTAATGAGGTATCCAGCAACTTAATCAATTTTGAAAGCGTTACCTTAGTAGAGACACAGGATACAGCCTGCGTCGCAGTTCAATAGCAATGAGAAAAGCAAGGACGAAATATGGCCTGCAAACTATCGAATATGAAACTATGTGTTTATGCAATGCGTACCTTAACATCGTTGACGAGGCTAGAAATTGTGAAAGAATTCACAAATTTAAAGGTGCAATACTAAACATGCTATTTTCTGATCACATCCTGTTTAAGAAATGTTAATGGAGTTTTAAATTGTTCGATGCTAATAGTGGCGTTAAAATGTTACACTCTAAATGTATAACTTATGCCTGTAACAGAACGTCCTTGTTTTTTCTTGCAGTGCTGCACAAATTTCTTTACTTTCTATTTTACAGACATTTTATTGACGCTTTGCAGCGAGCTTAAAAATTGTGCTCTAAGTGTTTTCTGTTTTATTACTTGTTGTATTTGGTTTTAGTAGCATTGATAACTATATCAAGTATAGTATAGCAGTATAATATAGCAGTATTGATATAGTATAGTATTGATATATATATATAGTATAGTATAGTAGTATTAACATTGGTAGTAGTATATAGAAGTATTGACATTTGTAAACTGCCATTTCTGCTGCTTCAGCGAGGTGAAGGCCTTAGTCCGGAGGTTTGCGCGCTACTTTTGCCTCCCCTTGCGGGCAAACCATGCATTTGTTTTGGCCAAATTAAGAAAAAGAAAAAAAAACGTTCACAACTGCTTCAAACTGCTGTTCGGACAGCGAAGACATCTTTTCAACGCTGCGTAACGCCGAAAGGCCAGCGTTTCCAGCGGCAAAACCCGGAAGAAAGCGCGGGACAAGAGCGTCCGCGCGCCTTGTTACGAACTTGTACCGCTGCACCACGATTACGGCTTTGTGGTCCCGTAGCGCTCGTCACCCGTTTCGTGACAGAGCGTTGGTAGCGATGACTCCGAGCCTGGCGTCGATGAGAATAACAAAAGGGACTTTATACATTATATACAGGTTATCATACAGGACATGAACGGGTCGGCACTGGGGCCGAGTGCTCACAACAAACGCGACTGTTCTCGCACGACGACGTCCGGCGAAAACGCGTTACACATCTCACCCCAGTCGGGAGCGACACACTCTCCCGGTGGGGTCGGCAGATCCTGTTTTCGAGCGGCGTGTCGCTGCTTTTATAATCCCCGAGGCCCATTGTCACTCAAACGGCCCAATACAAAGTCAGCACACGACGGTCGTCCGAGGGGTCCAACCAGCGACCGCGCTGGCCACCCGGTTCAAAGTTCGCGCGCGCGGTGACCTCCAGGCAAGGGAGGTGCGGCGCCGGGCTGGCGGGCACACGCGGACACGTCTAAACACGCTGCTCGCCGAGGCTTCTCCCGCACGACGGCGCAGCATCTTGTCTTGTGAAGGGAGAATTATGGCGCTCGCAGGATAGATTCCGCATCTTGCAGATTCGGAATCCGGGCTTGTGGTAATGGCACAACAGCATCCCCGCCCTCAGATAAGGCGCCGGGAAGACGAGCTGCCTCCACGTGGCTCGGATGCCAGGCGCGCACGTTCGTCAGGCTCGTCCAAGTTCACGTCCAGTGTCGGGACGCCAGGTAACATCACGTGCCCAGGTCCGACTCGCCAGGACAGGAGCTCTGCTCACCACGTCGTCGCCAAGGCACCTTGACCAGCTCCGCTCGGGTCGTTCCTAAGACCTTGCTTCTCGCCACTGGTCCCGCTTGGTCGTTCTGCAGCTTGCAAAACCGACCGGCAAAAGGCAACACCCAACACGAACAAGTGCCCTCTGTCTCCCGTCAAACACCAGACAAGGCCATAATTCAAATCAACCTAACTAAATTGCTATCCCCCTTTTGCTCCCGCTGCAACAGGAGGCAGGTGTACGATCCAGTACACAAGGCTCAAACAACCAGTTTTCAAATTATCAACGCAACAAAATAGAAACAATTATTAATCATCAATAATAATTACAAATAGAATGGTCCCCTTGAAATCACTTGGACCGAAAACATACTTCTGAGGAAGCAAATGAGGCCATTCATTTCTCCCGGCGATATTTTCGCGGAATCCGAAGCTGCTTATATTTGCGACCCTGCTTATCCGTGTAGCGGCGGTACAATAAGCCAGATTCCTTGCCAAATGAAACCTCCTTTTTTTTCACTCCCCGTTTGACGCTCTTCCTCAGATCGGCTAGTGAACAATCTTCCTGTTGTTCGCGAATCCGAGTTTCCCTTTCAACTGCAGCCTGCTCCTGCCAGCTGGCGGAAACCGGAGCGAGTGTGGAGCCCGCGTCGCCTAATTGCGGCGTCGAGTCTATATCGCGGCTAGCACTGCACGCGTCACTCCCACTCACTTCCAGGACCCGCTCGTCTAGGCCAGCCTCCGAGCTCTGCCTCTCCCGTGACTGCTCGCCACTCAAGTTACCCTGATCAGTCCGTGTGCCGCACCGCCTTTCGCTCACCGACGCTAAGTCAAGTTCCCTCGACAGCGGGCGCGCTTTGGATCGCGTGGGGGCCATGTACGCCACGTCGGCAAAGAATGATTTGCCCTGATCCCTCAGCAGCTGCTCCGAACTATTTGAGAAGAGGTAGGAAAATTGCTCCGGGAGGGCGGCTGACACAGCGGCTTCGGTGTTAAGTTTCCCAAACTCTCCTTCAATGATAACCGTTGCGATCGGTAAACAGACACTCTCCTTCTCGGCCACTTGCCGTATCCTAACGCACTCTCCCGTAAAATCACTCGAGGAGACGAAAGACGGGTGAACAACGTCCATAGTTGCTGCAGAGTCCCGCAGTGCTCGGCACTTCTTGCCGTTTACCTTAATTTCCTGCACATAGGGCTCCAATAGACGTATGTTTTTGCGAGTTTCCTGTATCGTTGCAAAAGCAATTCTCTCTGGGCAGCTTGCAGCGATGTGCCCTTGCTTTTTGCAATTGTAGCAGGTTAACGGTTTCCGTTTTTTAAAAGAACGCGTCATTTCGTTTCGCTGTTTCGGACCATCGTCATCATTCTGAGATGCATTCTGTCCAACCCTTACAGTTTCTTTGGGAAGGGACTCGTCGTCCCGAAACTCGCCACGCGTGATTTCCTTCCGTTCGTCGGGCTTCCCGTAAAACCCATCTCTTCTATCTGCTTTTTCTATGCGCACTGCCTTGCTGTGCAAGCTGCGGCGGGTATAATACTCTTCCGCTAACTCTGCTGCCTTGTTTAGCTTAACCTCCTTTAGCCTATCTTGCAGCCAGAGCCGGACATCCTCATCAATGCAACGGTAGAACTGCTCCAACGCGATGCATTCGACAATTTTGTCGCGGTCGTCGTACACCTCTTCGCCCTTCAGCCATTCCACCAGGTCGGCTTTTAGACGAAACGCGAAGTCAACATTCGACTCCTTACCCTTTTTTGCATACCGGAACCTCTGCCGGAAAGCTTCGGGCGACAATTTGTACTTCCGCAGTAGCGCTTCCTTCACATCACTGTAGCTCTCAAACGCCTCTTTCGATAAGCAAGTTATTACGTCTGATGCCTCCCCAGGAAGCAACGCTAACAGATTCTGTGCCCAAAGGGATCGCTCAATGCTATTCCGTTCGCACACGTGCTCAAATTTCACGAGGTATTTGGCCATATCCTCTCCGACGACAAAGGGTGGAAGTTGATCGCGTATTCTTGGAACATTAGAAGTGAGACTAGGCGCTGGCGAGCTATTTCGGGTCTCCAACTCTTTCATTTTAAGCTCGTGCTCACGAATCTCTCTCCTTTCCTCCATGCAACGTTCCTTCTCCCTCTTTTCCTCTTCGCGACGTTGCTGTTCTCTCCTTTCCTCCTTTTCCTCCTCGCGACGTTGCTGTTCTCTCCTTTCCCGCTCGCAACGTTCCTTCTCCTCCCTTTCCCGACGTTCATTGATATCCGCCCAGGCCTCTGCGGCTTCCTCCGCCGTTACGTCCCCAGTCCTCATGACCTCAAGGATCGCATTCTTTCTTTTAGTTGAGCCCAACTCAATGCCCAACTCCTCACAAATTTCGAGAAGTTCCTTCACCTTGTACTTCTCCATCGTTCACACTGTCCTCCTGCTGTTTACCCTTTTTAAATATACCTGCCGTACGCTACTATAACACTACTAGTAACACATATGCAAGTATATCACACACTGCCCTGTTTACCCCCTCAGCATCCCCTGGTTTTCAAAACACTCTTACTAGGCTTGAAACACCCAAGGTTATCACAATGCAACACCAAATCCTTCCCTAAGCTACTATAACCTGTGTCAGAGAAAGTCTGGTGTTTGAGGTAAACTTCAGGCACTCACCGCGCCGAGGTAGCTGATGCCGGTCAATCCCGTAGCTGCCATCCAGTGTTACGAACTTGTACCGCTGCACCACGATTACGGCTTTGTGGTCCCGTAGCGCTCGTCACCCGTTTCGTGACAGAGCGTTGGTAGCGATGACTCCGAGCCTGGCGTCGATGAGAATAACAAAAGGGACTTTATACATTATATACAGGTTATCATACAGGACATGAACGGGTCGGCACTGGGGCCGAGTGCTCACAACAAACGCGACTGTTCTCGCACGACGACGTCCGGCGAAAACGCGTTACACATCTCACCCCAGTCGGGAGCGACACACTCTCCCGGTGGGGTCGGCAGATCCTGTTTTCGAGCGGCGTGTCGCTGCTTTTATAATCCCCGAGGCCCATTGTCACTCAAACGGCCCAATACAAAGTCAGCACACGACGGTCGTCCGAGGGGTCCAACCAGCGACCGCGCTGGCCACCCGGTTCAAAGTTCGCGCGCGCGGTGACCTCCAGGCAAGGGAGGTGCGGCGCCGGGCTGGCGGGCACACGCGGACACGTCTAAACACGCTGCTCGCCGAGGCTTCTCCCGCACGACGGCGCAGCATCTTGTCTTGTGAAGGGAGAATTATGGCGCTCGCAGGATAGATTCCGCATCTTGCAGATTCGGAATCCGGGCTTGTGGTAATGGCACAACAGCCTTAGCCGTAAAGCCGTGTGCGTTTGCGCCCGATGCGGTACCCCTATCTCGCTGACGCGTGCTGACGCGCGCTGACGCGTGTTGACGCGTGCTAGCGCGTGCTGACGCGTGCGAAAGCGAGGGACGTTCCAAACTGCAGGAGGGCGCCCGGTCATGACGACCGAGTACATGACGATAAACGTCAGGCGAGGCGGCAGCAGTTACCCGAGGAAATACAGTGCGGCATACCGGTATACCGCTTACAGCGGACTGACGTCTGCCATCCGGGGGGACGTTGTGCTATGCGTTACCCAACGCGCGAGCGAGAGAAGAAATCACTCAAAGCGACGCAGCGCGCGTGACGAGAATCCCTCGCTTTTGTTGTGCGCCCACACTTTTATACAGCGTTAGATATGCTCGTCGCCCGCAGTCACGGAAAGACCGTGACTGCGGGCTCCGTAAGGACCAGATCGTCGGAGGCAGCGGAAGAAACGGCAATCGCATTGGCTGTAATCAACGGTCGGCAACAATACAGAACAATAATCAGCGACTCGAAGACGGTTATTAGGAACTTCACAAAGGGCTGGGTCTCCACCAAAATCCTGAACCGCAGAGCAGAAGACTTTAAAAACGGCAAAATTACACCCAAATACCTCAAATGGATCCCGGCACATATGGGAGAAGTTACCATGGATGCCCCTCCCAACCTCAACGAGAAGGCCCACCGAGCCACGCGCAAACTAACCCACCGCGGCAAGGACAGTGACGGCCCAACACCCCACAACCCCCGGGGAAGGGGGAAGGACTGCGGCGGAGGAGATGGAGAAGACGGAGGAGGCGACGACGACGAAGAAGCGATAAAAGACGACAGGGACAGACTGGTCACGTACCACGACATACCGACACACTACACGAAACAAAGAGAAGCATACCCACAACCTAGCAAACAACTCGACAGGTCTCAAGAAACAGATTGGAGAAGGTTGCAAACCAGAATGTTCCGAAACCGAGTACACTTAAACAGAATAAATTCATCACAATACCCAGACGCGAGCTGCAAGCTCTGCAAACACGAATACGCAGACGTGGCACACATCTTATGGAAGTGCACACAGATCAGATCAGTATATGTAGAGGACACGATAGAACCGGACCTTCTCGAGGAGCGATGGCTAAGCGCTCTGACTAGCTCGGAACTTCCCGACCAACTATGGGCTATCCAGTGGGCCCGGGCAGCGGTGGAAAGGCTATGCCTCACCGCGCATAATGCCCGGGTGGCCTGAGCCCGGGCTGGTAACCTTGCAGGTCCTTTTCCAATTGAAGTTTTTTTCTGTCCGGTCCGTCCCCACCTTCCTCGCGAATTTTCATATTTCGCGGTTACCTTAAACAGCAAAGGTATTTTTCGAATGCGGGAATCAAAGGGGCAGGAGGAAGGTACTTGCGGTGGAAGGTGTTGATGTCTAAGCAGATAGAAGCGTTATTTGTACACACTGTTTTGTTAAAGCATTGACTGATTGAACGATTCGTTAACGCGATAATCGATTTGGTTGATTAAACATGCATTCCGGATCGCTGTCCGCAGTACGCCACGTGCGTTTTAGTTCGCGTTCGCATTGGACAAACGAGAAAGCTTCACTTTGCGTTCACACTGGACAGACGACGCGGCAAAAGCGGACGACGCCTTTGCTCGTCCGCCGTTTCTTCCGGTGTCGCCTTCGCTGCGAAAGCGGGCCCCCGCGCTTTTCTCAATATTTTCCGCGTGGCTACGTATGCCATTACGCTCTTTCTCAGGAACAACGTCAGCGAACCGTCAAGCCTGGGGACAAGTTCTTTTTTTTTTCTTTTGCACACTCGAAGTATACGAGCGACGAGTTGCGTAACATTACTTTTGTGAAGCGCCAATGTTTGTATACGCACGAGCGTAAGAACACAAACGCGCACCAACGCACGGTCGTCAACGCATGAAACAATATTTGGAGCTCTATATTCATGATCGGAGCACATATTCTCGCACTACGGCAAGTGACTGATAAACGCCTGGGTTAAATTAATCTCTTGGGTTTTACGTGGCAAACCACGTCATGCGGAACGATTCCCGGTACACCAAGATCCGGCGGGGAATCTATGTGAGCATGAGCGCGCGCGCGCGCACTCACTCACTCACTCACTCACTCACTCACTCACTCACTCACTCACTCACTCACTCACTCACTCACTCACTCACTCACTCACTCACTCACTCACTCACTCACTCACACACACACACACACACACACACACACACACACGCACACACACGCACGCACACGCACACACACGCACACACGCACACACACACACACACACGCACACACACGCACACACGCACACACACACACACACACACACACTAACGCACACGAACACACACACACTACACACACTCACTCACACTCACTCACACACACTTCACACATGCCCACAACACACCGAAACTGCTGTACGCTATTTGCAGACATCAGGGACCTCCTTCCGCGCCTGGCATTGTGATTGGCTGTGGCAAAACGGCGAATTTTTCCGCTCGCCGAGAATCGGTTCCAGAGCGCTCGCTCACACCGCCTGGTTTTTCGCCCGCTTTTGCCGCTTCAACCGCGACGTGAACGTACCCTCAGTGACTTTGCGCTGCAGTCCCTAAAGTTCTGAAAGTCACCAGGAAAAATAAATGAGCGAGACGGATACGCGCTTCGTAACCGACCTGCAAATTACTGAATACGCAAGTATATCCAGTGGAAGGACGTTTCGTAACCAAAATGCAGCTCGGCACAACATTTAGGGAAGGCTGGATTGATAACTAAAACGTAAATGAAAGCTCGGGACTCTGACCTAAAGTTGCTGTTCCTAGGGAAAAATGGACGAACAACAAAGAAGGAAGAAATAGACCGAGGCAGTGCGTTATGTTTCACAATCGTAAAAATGTATAGAAGCATTCTTCCGAACAATCCTCCTCAGTGCTTCAAAAGCGTCTAGACACTAACGTAGAGCTTTCCAACCACCCAAGTTTATAGTAAAGCTGTACCGGTCCCTGCGTGCTGCAATCAACGCATCGCGCAATGTTCACGGTTTCGTGCAACTATTATTTTGCGCTGCTTCCTACGGCAGTCTAGCGTACGCGAGACGTATGAATCATCATAATACTGTACAACTCGCCATTAAACCGCACACACAAGAAAGTGCGTCGTTTTGCATGTGCGCACGTATGCCTTGCCAGCGGTATAGAGTGTAAAGGTCAGCCTTGAGGGCACCAAATTATCAGGTTGTGTAAGCATCGGCAATTCTGAGTAAGCAGTCTTTCAAAGACTCATTTGCGAACGTAGTCCATTGTACTGATGGGTCGCGAATAAGAATGCTCTTGCGGTGAAGGTCACCTTAAGCAACCGCTAACAACCACGACGTATGTCAGCCTATCAAATCCAGTCTTGCTTCGTGGCGGCGGTAAGCTTGGGGAACTTCCTCTTTCTTTTTCTTTCTTTTTGTTTTTTTGCATGCTGTTACTGACAAGCTTACCGTAATAGGTATACCGACAAGCTATAAGCTTGTCGGTATACCTATTACGTTTCACGGAATACCGGGTTACGGAAGACGAGTGCGGTAGTATACAGTAATCATTTTAACACCACTAAGAGCGCTAAAAAAGCATTTCTTTCCGTGTTTACGCACTCAAACACCAATGTTTAACGCCTATTTTCCTCATAACTCACTCGATAATAAAAGTCTTGCGAGAACGCCACCGAACAATAAGAAAGGACACCAATAATGGTGTTGGATAGGTGTCTTTTTTTAAATCTACACCAGCTGTAGCATCCTTTAAGCACC
Source organism: Dermacentor albipictus (assembly GCF_038994185.2). NCBI lineage: Eukaryota > Metazoa > Arthropoda > Arachnida > Ixodida > Ixodidae > Dermacentor > Dermacentor albipictus. Next base: position 91,290,824 of record NC_091828.1, on the reverse strand, counting down.
CCGTATGCAAAGTGTTTACGCGAGGGGGACTACCCAAAATAATTTTGTCGAAATTTTCGCAGCTAGTAAAATTGCGTATCGGAGCTGTCTGGAGCAGAAGAAATCGCATTTTGGAGCGGCTTGGAGCAGACTAAATTTCAATCTGGAGTAATTCGGAGCAGACAAAATTCCATTTCGAAGCAGTTTGGAGCAGGCCAATCTGAATTTTGGCAGAATAATGGAATATGGAACATGACAGCGCACTTGGAAACCACAATGAAACAAAGAATAAACCAACACAAATCGCGTATTAGAAGCGCGCTTTGTAGCTATAGCGTACTAGAATATGTATGGTGCAACCTGTGCGGAAGTTGTTTCTACGCCCACTAGCGTGTTCGCTATCATTTAAAGCTGTTTTCGAAGCTACGAAAATTTTATGGACAGGTTCCAAGAGTAACGAAACTATTTTCTCCAGATGCGATCCGATGCAAAGTTCCTTTTCAAATGAAGCAACTTGATTACGAAAAAAAACATTTATTTGAGGAATAATTAGTTTTTATGATAAATAACAATCACATATAAGAATATTTCTTGCTTGTCAATACATTCAGTACCACTGTTTCTTTTCTTTTAAATAGCCACACTGCAATTTCCACGCGGTTTTACTTCACTCTAACCACGTTTACACCCTTTCAGGTGCATGTTGTCCCAGACCAATAGTTGTCATCTGTTTTGCTTGAGTTTACTTTCTCCAAAAGCCTGCGCTCACTAATTTCCTGTCGATAATGCCATGTCTAGCTCATAACGCGCATACCATCCCTGAACTGGAAGTACTGGGTGGGCAGCATTAAAGAAAAGAAAGGCACACAAGATAGATGACGGTTATTGTTTGGGAACAAGATAAACCTCAAAGGGTGCAAATTATGTTTTTTTTTTATGCGAAGCATATTACTAGAGCTCAACCCAGCTCCTCAGGCGCGGCGGTGTCGCCTTCAATACCACGTGACACCGTGACGTCACGACAGAGGAGAAACGGGGCTCCAACTCGCGCCGTCGCTCGCAGCGTCGCGGCGGTATATAAGCAGCTGCGCTTGCCTCTGCTAGACACTCACGAGGTGAGATGCCTCCTGGAGACAGAGCTGCTCGTTGGAATGAGAAGCGAAGGTTGCGGCGTGCTACAGAGACTGATGAAGAGCGGGAAGAACGTCTGGCCAAGCAACGTGCTCAGTATGCGGCTCGGCGACAAGTTACTTACCAAGTTTAGCCACCAATATGCTTCGCATCTGACTAGGCTTAACCAAGCTAAGCCTCAGCCAATTTTTTTTTTTGGTACGTGTGGCAACGAGACAACACATTATGAATCGCCATAATCAACAAACAATCGCCAGACAACACAAACGAGTAATTCCACTGCCACAGCTCAGGGCAACGCTACATATGTTGCGTTTCTGGCCGCATACGACCACGTCTAGTATTATCGAAAGATTGAATTGCTGGTCTCGCAAAGCGCTGGGTTTGCGTGGAAACATCACACAAGCTTCCGAGGAGATTAAATGCGCAGATATCGCGTGCTGCAAGAGCTGAAAGGCGGCTGCCCAGTCTGGCGCAATGGCTAGAGTGGCCGCAGCTTCCACCTGAAGTTCATGGGTTAGGATTCTACCCCGTGCATTTCTTCCGGTTTACGGATGAGCTGCTCTATCCTTCGATTCAGTGTACGCGTGGCAACAAACAGTATAACGTACGAAGGGCTTTTCGCACCTGATTCAAACAGACACCGTTAGGGATAGGTTTCCCAAGGGTATTCACACCCTAACGGAGGAAAGAGAAAAGTAGAAGGCAGGGAGGTTAACCAGAATAAGGTCGGGTTGGCTACCCTACGCCATGGGAATGGGAAAGGGGGAAACAAAGATCACAGGGAGAGAGAGGAGGGAAGGATGTGATCGCTTGGCCGAGCACCCTTAAGATTCTCGGTGATCACTCTTAGAAATGTTTATGGGTATGTGGTCAAACGAAAGTAGAGCAGACGGACGACATGTAAATTATCATACCGCGGCCCGACTCACGAAACCACAAGTAGAACGTGGTTGGTCACTGCAATATAATACCTTAAAGACCACTGTGGTTAAACTCCGTGCCGAAAGATGGCGCCACCAACTCGGGCGATCACTCCTACGCATACGGCAACCCAGCATTGCGTAAGCTCCAATAAGTTTAAAAGCAAGCTGAAACTCTCTACTGACAGAAAAATACCGGGCCAGGCTCACGGTTAAACAAAGGCAATGTGCGCAACATCGATGAATATTTTGTGGGACAAGATAAATCCTAAAAGGTGTAAAACGTTTGTTTGTATAGTCTATCCAAGTTTCCCCTCTAACCGGGAATAGTTCAGGTGACCGTCTAAATGACAGAGTTGCAGGCTCTGACGCTGAAATACTGTAATTTTTCTCCTCCATCAAGGAGACACAATTTATAGCTTTTCATCAGCATTACTGCTGGGAGAGTAAGTTAGTTGCCTCATAAGAAAAGCAGGAATTAACAGCTCCAATTCTTCTTGTTATTTTCATTTTACAGTGCTCGGGAATTGTGACATAAACATTAACTATCTTTGTAGCACCAGTCTTTGCAATAGCAAACACTTCTAAGCAGACGTTTTTCCTAAAGACTCCGTCACATTTCGTTCTTTTTTCTTTATCTTCCCCCAGATGCATTCATTTCAGTTGACGTCACGATATAATTAGAGCATCGTGTTTATTATGGTTGTTGGCTCCTTCCATCTCGTCAAGCTTACTACCCCTAAATTTGGGTTCGTGACTATTCTCGTCAAGAAATGGCTGTCGCATTCATTCTTGTTGATCGTGTTTTCAATCCGGGCAGAAAATTTAGACGTTTCGTTATTATCGGTGAATAATAGTACCCTAAACCATAATGGTTGCAACAAGTACTTCTCGCTTGGGCAAAGCTGTGACCCACAATCTGTACAAATAAATGAACGAATCACTGAGATGAAGCAGTTTCATTGAATTTTTGTGTTCTCTCCGGTAGCATAGAACTAGCAGTGATACAACTCAAACTTCGAATTCAGGCATGGACTTTGCCTGCGGGGGGAAAGGAGACGTGAAAAAGAAGTGCGCCATTAAAAAAAAAATTCTTCTTTCGAAATTCGCCCGCTGCCAGCTACAAATGACAGCGTTTAGGACTAATGGATTTGCACGAAGGAAAGAAATTAATCGGGAACGTTCTAAAGCAGAACAGGAAGAAATAAAAAGAAAACATTTCCGTGTTTTTCGCGCAGCGCTTCGCGGCCCAGAAGCATTCGGTGCAGTTACCGACACGATAAATTAAACAGGGAAGAAATCAAAAACAGGTACAGCGGAAAGCGATGAACAAAGCAGCACACGGCGTGGCGGCGACAGACGAAAAGTCGAAACCAGACTCTGCAGCGGCTTTCAAGAGAGACCGAGTTTAGCAAGACTGTTGCCATCCACGCTGTTTAGTGACTTCAGGCCCCATTGAGTCTCAAGTTGGGCTCCCCCATCACTGCTCCCTCTAGCGGTTGTTAGTGTATTTCCGCTAACGACGACACACCGTTCTTGTCGTCTGCCGCAGCAGTCATGATGGCGGCGGCGTGGCACGTACTACGTCGTCGTCTGCTACGCTGTCGTCTGCAGCGTCCCGCTTTCTCCATGATGCGGTTTCTTGATTTTGCTATCCTTTCTCTCTTTTCTTTTGAAGCTAGCGGCGGGGGCTGCTGCTGCTGCTGCTGTTGTTGCTGCTGGCGTTCATCGGAACGACCTGTTTCACTGCTCGCGAGGCGACAGGGCGGCGAAGCTATTTTGTTTTCTCACTCTCGCGCCGCGCACACGTTGCTCTCGAAGCGTCATTGATTGCCGACGACGCGGCGTGCGTATCTAGGTTGGCTTCCGTAGCCGACGCGGCCACCACCGCCCTCTACCCCTCCCCCCCCCCCCCCAAGAGAATATGCCGCGCAATGGAACTCTCTCGTCTCGGGGAAGGAAAAGTGTGCAGCGTTGCCGAAGCTTCGTGACTCGCCGCAGTCAATCAGGAGAGGCGAAACGTGGCGTCTCTATCTTGTCTTTATGATGCTAATAGCATTCTTCTCATTGTCAGCCCAGTTTTCTTTTCCGGCCGTTTAACTGTCTAAACGAAAAAAAACGGTCCCATCGCGAAGATGTGCATGTCTAAAAAAATGTGCAGCCTAAAAAATGTGAGCCGTTCCCGTGGGTATGCGCCCCTTTGTATGCGCATGCAACTCTTTCTGACGACGCCAAATTGCATATGTGCCTGCAGGTGTGTGCCGTTCAGTACGTGCCTCCGGGGCCACTGGGTATATGCGACTGAATATGCGCTATTGGGTAAGGTTCCACTATACGTATGTGCCACTGTTCAACGAACCTCTTCGATGCCAATTTGGGTCACTGGGTATCTGCCACTCGGCTTCCGTACGCTTCGCGGCGGCGCCACCAGATGGCGGAGTGTCCAGAGAGAAGCGCTATATAAGCAGCCCGGTCGCAGTGCACGCTTTATGCGCGACACGTTTCCGCTATTCGCATACTCAAATACTCAACACAATGCGTTGGCGGGCTAGTAGGTGCGAATCCATGAATGCTTAGTTTAGCGCAAAACAACAGACACAAGAAAGATGACAGGACAAGGCGCTACTCTCAACTGACATCATTTTATTGCGTCACTCCTTTATAGACAGCTGAAACTAGAGGAACATGCGCAGTGAGCACCATGTGGTGGAGCCACCAACATCCGATCACAAGAGCGCACTCATGCGACAGAATCCAAAAAATCATATTCAGCGCTGTACAAGGTTAAGGAAGGCACACTAATGCACTGTGACCCCAATGACTGACTGAAGAATGCTTCCGATAACTCTCCGACGGTGGTGTCACGGCTCTTTTTCGAAATCGTGGTATCGCGAAACATGGGTTTGCACTTGCATATTGTACAATGCTGAGCCAAATGGGAACCTGTGCCTGTTGGTATGGATAGCTCATGTTCTCTAAGGCGCTCGTTAACACAGCGGCCTGTGTGCCCTACATACACTTTGCCACATGACAAGGGAATCTTATATACCACACCGACGCAGATACTCATCGCGGATGAGTTCCGCCCAAATTTTTTTAACTTGAAAACAAAAAGAGTGAGGCCATAGAAGAATTGTCGCATAATTATGAGCTGTTTGAAACTGCTATGACTTCTTAACTAGGATAAAGCTTTAGGTGGTGACGAACCTCGATTACAATGTACGCGAACCGTTAAAATTATTCTACATGCGCTGAATCGATCTGAAATGCATTTGTTTAACTGTAAGAGGAAATGACGGGGGTGTTCGAATGGTGGAATTTACGAATCGAAACGAATACGAATACGCCAGAAAAACGACAGATTTTCGAACATCAAATAAAATAACGTATACGTTCTCTGCTTTCAATGCAATTGTCATATAAAGATCATGTGGCGTGCGTCCAGTGAAAAAGTAGGATTAGTTTCATCACGTGATGATCGAATGTTATTCTGCTTCAGAACTGGACGCTGGAGCTTGTACATGAAGAACGAGTGAAAGGATACCGTATACAGCATTGGTGTTACAACTTCAGCTTTGATGCACCTAGAGTCCGCTGCTCGTCGAAGGAACGAAATGTGCTGCTGTCGCGGTCCCACATATCTTTAAAGGGTCGGAAAATCGATGAGATTGCACAGATGAAAGACATTACTTTGTTGAAATGACGAAACAAGTTTGTGAACTCCCTAAAGGCAAGGCATCCGGTTAATTGTATGACTGAAAATTATTGAATTTAACTTACCTACTTCGGGTGTTCTCTCGGCAAATGGTGCCCGTGCCTCTGCGCAGCAGCTTTCTCTTCCCAGCACTACAATCATTCGGAGAGATCATTACTTGGATCTATATTTCTTCCTGCAGACTCCTGTAAGCGTAGTTATTACTTTATATTAGAACAGAAAGGAATATTCGACAACTTCAAGCAGCGAATACCGAATCCACTAGGAATCGATTAACAAGCAATATTGTAAATTAAATTATGGGGTCTTACGAGCCGAAACCACTTTCTGATTATGAGACACGGCTTAGTGGAGGCCTCCGGAAATTTCGACCACCTGGGGTTCTTCAACGTGCACCTAAATCTAAGTACACGGGTGTTTTCGCATTTCGCCCCCATCGAAATGCGGCCGCCGTGGCCGGGATTAGATCCCGCGACCTCGTGCTCAGCCACCCAACACCACAGCCACTGAGCAACCACGGCGGGTAACAAGCAATATTGTATTTATACTCGAGAATTCGGACATTCGCAAGCACTTACACACAAGTTATGTCTGATGACTAAACAAGGTGTATTAATTTCTACACGTCCACAGGGACTAGAATATCTTATGTTTAGGGTGATCCTGCAGTGCTCCCTAGGTGACGCACTTCTTATGACAGTTAGAGGGGGCAGCTTATACTAACGTGCGGCACGTATTTTCCTAATTCAGAACTGTGTAATGCTCTTGAGAACATTTGATCGATTACATCCTTGCGACAAATTATGCACTACAATACACTTACACTTACTTATTATACACTACAAAATAGGAGATATTGCACTTTCTGATGGAACCTTGAATGTGGCCCGCTAAAACCATGATTAAGGTTTCAGCACAAGTCTATTTATTTATTTATTTATTTATTTATTTGCCACAAACGCAGAATGGTTGTGGATTAATCGTGCCTATATCACCCAAAAGCCGACCGGCGATTTTTTTCCCCCGAATTCAACTAACGACAGTTTTTGTTGCGATATAAATTATGTGGACACTCAAGGCGCATTTATGCCGTCGCAGTCGCCGTGATGCTCTGTAAGAAGACCAAGGGACGAAAACACCGTCGCCGCGCGCCGTATCCTGTATGCGGGACTGAAAGCAGATGAGGTGAGGTGAAGATCGCGACTCAATCACGCGTGCGCGAGGAAAGCAATCGGAGAGCAAACGCGGCGCCGTCTTCCGTCGCGCGAAAGGCCGTGGCCGGATCGGAGGGAGAGGTGGGGCGCGGCGTTGTGCTCCGGCAGCAACTGCATATTTCACGACCGGGCACAAGGGGAACTGACGATCGCGACTCTTCAGTTATTTATTAAGCTAGAGAGGAGCCAGCACCGATTTATCTATCTAGGCACATACCCAGTGACCCCAAGTTCTTTACTAGGCCAGACAGCAGCCAGTAGTAATTTGACTATCCGGGCACATATTCTGTGACCGAAGTTGTGTATTCGTTCACATACCCAGTGACTCAAGTTCTCTACTAGACCAGACAACAGCCAGTAGTAATTTGACTATCCGAGCACATACCCTGTGACCGAAGTTGTTTATTCGGGCACGTACCCAGAAGCACATACCCAGTGACTCAAATTCTTTACTAGACCAGAGAACAGCCAGTAGTAATCTGACTATCCGGGCACATATTCTGTGAACGAAGTTGTCTCTTCGGGCACCTGCCCAGAAGCACATACCCGGTGACCCAAGTTCTTTACTCGACCAGAAAACAGCCAGTAGTAATTTGACTATCCGAGCACATACCCTGTGACGGAAGTTGTTTATTCGGGCACGTACCCAGAAGCACATACCCAGTGACTCAAATTCTTTACTAGACCAGAGAACAGCCAGTAGTAATCTGACTATCCGGGCACATATTCTGTGACCGAAGTTGTCTCTTCGGGCACCTGCCCAGAAGCACATACCCGGTGACCCAAGTTCTTTACTCGACCAGAAAACAGCCAGTAGTAATTTGACTATCCGAGCACATACCCTGTGACGGAAGTTGTTTATTCGGGCACGTACCCAGAAGCACATACCCAGTGACTCAAATTCTTTACTAGACCAGAGAACAGCCAGTAGTAATCTGACTATCCGGGCACATATTCTGTGACCGAAGTTGTCTCTTCGGGCACCTGCCCAGAAGCACATACCCGGTGACCCAAGTTCTTTACTCGACCAGAAAACAGCCAGTAGTAATTTGACTATCCGAGCACATACCCTGTGACCGAAGTTGTTTATTCGGGCACGTACCCAGAAGCACATACCCAGTGACTCAAATTCTTTACTAGACCAGAGAACAGCCAGTAGTAATCTGACTATCCGGGCACATATTCTGTGACCGAAGTTGTCTCTTCGGGCACCTGCCCAGAAGCACATACCCGGTGACCCAAGTTCTTTACTCGACCAGAAAACAGCCAGTAGTAATTTGACTATCCGAGCACATACCCTGTGACCGAAGTTGTTTATTCGGGCACGTACCCAGAAGCACATACCCAGTGACTCAAATTCTTTACTAGACCAGAGAACAGCCAGTAGTAATTTGACTATCCGAGCACATACCCTGTGACCGAAGTTGTTTATTCGGGCACGTACCCAGAAGCACATACCCGGTGACCCAAGTTCTTTACTAGACCAGAGAACAGCCAGTAGTAATTTGACTATCCGAGCACATAGCCTGTGACCGAAGTTGTTTATTCGGGCACGTACCCAGAAGCACATACCCAGTGACTCAAATTCTTTACTAGACCAGAGAACAGCCAGTAGTAATTTGACTATCCGAGCACATACCCTGTGACCGAAGTTGTTTATTCGGGCACGTACCCAGAAGCACATACCCAGTGACTCAAATTCTTTACTAGACCAGAGAACAGCCAGTAGTAATTTGACTATCCGAGCACATACCCTGTGACCGAAGTTGTTTATTCGGGCACGTACCCAGAAGCACATACCCGGTGACCCAAGTTCTTTACTAGACCAGACAACAGCCAGTAGTAATCTGACTATCCGGGCACATATTCTGTGACCGAAGTTGTGTATTCGTTCACATACCCAGTGACTCAAGTTCTTTACTAGACGAGACAACAGCCAGTAGTAATTTGACTATCCGAGCACATACCCTGCCACCGAAGTTGTCTTTTCGGGCACATACCCAGAAGCACATACCCGGTGACCCAAGTTCTTTACTAGACCATAGAGGAGCCAGCAGCAAGTTGTGTACCCGGGCACACACCCAAGGGACCGAAAACGACAACGCAAGAGCCCAGGGAATATGAAAAAAAGAAAGCCTTTGGTTTAAAATACACGTGTGGAATGGAGGGCAGCTCAAAGCGCCCAAATTACTGCACCGTTTTACGACGTCTGATCTGCGACGAAGCCGGTTCTCCCTCTCCACCGGGCTAACTATTTAACCGTCAACTAAGCCGAGGTGACACCGTCACGTAATGAAAAGAAAAATAGAACGGCTATTTACGGAGTGGGGATAAAAATATCGTTGCACTCGACTAATACGCGGCGGGCCTCCGCGCTCGAGATAGCGCGACACTTCCGCGCCCACAAAGCGGGGCACAAATTGCTGCGTGGGTTGAGGAATCGATACGCACGCATTGGAGACACGGAAGTCGAGTGCAGCCCAAAGTTGGAGACGCCTCAGAGGACACGTATTTAGACAGTACCAGTGGCGTAGCAACAGGGGGGGCCGGGGGGCCGTGGGCCCCGGGTGCAGGGGGCCAGTGAGGGGGGGGGGGTGTCATATACGTCTGAAGACACCCCTCTTTCCGCCGGCTACACCCGGGGAGGGGGGTGACAGCAGACCTATGGGCCCCGGGTGCCAGACGACCTACCTACGCCACTGGACAGTACACCGGGAGTTCTAGAGTTAACAGGAGTCTTCGAAATCGCACACAGCGGGTAGCACTATTCCAATCCTTGAGCGGCGTGTAACTCGATGAGGCAGACAGTGCTTGCGCAGGAGTTCGAAATGCGTAACTGACTAATAAGAAAAGTTTTGCTAATGTATTGGCGTTCCGGTTAATCTGTTAACAAAACGTCGTTTCATGCACTGAAGCACGCAAGTGACTGGAACGCCAACGCATTTATCCGCAAAGTTCGGGAAATTAAATCTCGAAACTGGTGTCGTCCTGAGAATTCGCTCCAAGTGGATCCGCCTTGCGAAGTCCACTGCTAGATTGTGTCAATTGCAGTATGGGTCATAAGATAATTAGCTAAAAAGTTAATCAGCGAATCCTTGTTAATTATTCAATTTTGCATTTCAATTTTTTGTTCACGTAGTGTCCGCCGCTTAGAGCGCACCGGCTCATAAACTAGAATTGAGCCATCTGCCACAGGCAACCTTTAAAAAATTTTAAAAGTGTTCGCTGAAACATACTGTATGGTATTAACTGCATCGTGTCCGTTTGTCCACAGCCGCACGTAGACATTTTTCGTGCCAGCAGCAACAAGGAATTACAGGTGGTCGCCATTATGATGGCAATGATTTCCATACTATGACACGTATCCACAACGGGGCACTGGGCAAGAAAGCCGGAGGTACATCCGTGCCAACGCCAACTAGCCAATTGACATGATCGCTTTGTGTTGACTATGATTGCGATTTCCATACTACGGCACACATACCTATAACGACGGATCGTTCTAGAAGCGTGTCTGCGTGTTGGATATTATGATGATTTCCGTACAATCGGACGTATCCACAGCTGAAAAGTGGCCCAGGAAGCGGCCAGTACATTAGAAGTAAACAAGAAAAAGTGAGGAACTGCAACACTGTAATCCGCGAGGTCGGGCTATAGGTGGCAGCACCATCGATGCATTAGCATGGATGGGCGGTCGGCATTGAAGTGGAGTAGACGCCGGAGCCTGACTGTGAGCGATTTGGGCCGATTGCTTGGTAATGAAACGCGCTGACTGCAGTGAACCGATGATATATTGGCCTGCAATGCCACATTTTTCGCAAGAGACGGACGGAACACTCCTACCGTGCACGAAAGGAGTGCAAAACGCGGTTTCTACTCCTGCATACATCCGTGGTTCTTTTGGTTGGGGTTCGACTTCCGTTCAGCCTACTCCGTTGACGCTGCTACTGTGCAACTGAATTCCCTGCTATTCTTGCTCTGGCTATAAAAATGTCCGCATTCCTGTGCAGTGAAGTTAAAGCAGCTAATTATTGTGACTCTACTTTACGGCTTGTACGCATGCGTACATAGCTACCTTTTACCGTTTCTTTTATTTTCTGCTAAATGCAAAAGATTTACTAAGTTTAGTTAAATAAAGTACGCCGCCGTGAATGACAAACAGGTGGCTGCACAGGTTGTTAATGCGGTAGCGTTATGGAGCCGTTGTCGCAGAAAATCCGGTGTCGGTGTCCCGCGTTGGACGTCGATGCGGCAAAGCATCTTCAAACCTCACATACCCAGGCTTTCCATGTGACGCAAGTAATTCACTGAAATAATTGAATTTCTCAAGCTGAAACACGTAGAAAAATCGTAAGCTACGACTTGCACACAACCTACAGAGATGATAGTCCTCGGACTGTAGTTTGAGTATACGAGAAAACATAATTATGTTACGCGAAAATTCAAACAAACTCCTTTTCCAGCGTTTCTACAATACACAGACCGTCGCGCACGTCGGTGCGTAAATATCTCACAGTCCACGCAGCGGCGCGCCCACTTCCTTGAAACACTTCCAGATGGCGCTCGCCTCCACCGCATCGCGGCCTGTGCAAGAGGCCGCGCTTATACTAGAAAAACCGCGTTCGTGCATAGCGTTCGCCGCGAGCGTTTCCAGGTAAACATTGCGGTTACATACGCTACAGTTGCCCGGAAGCGTGAGAAGCAGTCAGGCACCTTTGAATGCTATCGCGTCCCACTCTTAAAGGTAAAGCTTAAGCGGCCTCGAAATTTTTAGTTTCTTCTTGCTTTTTTGTTACTAGCTTGACGCGGCGATGGCAACATTAACAGGGTTTTTGTTAACGGCACCAATTATTTGTTTATTATTATTATTATTATTATTATTATTATTATTATTATTATTATTATTATTATTATTATTATTATTATTATCCCATGTGCCAATCCGTTATTCTTAGGGGTGTGCGAATATTCGAAATTTCGAATACGAATCGAATATTTTCCTTATTCGAAGCGTAATCGACTCGAGAAATGCATATTCGTAAATTCCCGAACATTCGAGGACGGCCGAATGATGGTCGAAACGGCGAATATATTCGGACAGACTGTGAATAATTTAGCAATTAACGAATTATACGCTTGCTCCACATTCTTCTAAGAACATGTTTATTCACTGAGAGCTTCACATGATCCCCTCATTATCTGTATGCTCTGCATCAAGATCGCAAGTTGGGCCAGTTGGTTGGGATTCATAGTAAGGTTCGTTACAGCGCAACACAAAACAAGGACAAAAGAAGGTACAAAACGACGACACAGCGTTACAGCGCTGTGATCCTAAGTGCTGTAACGAACCTTACTATGAATGCGTACGCTCTCTTCCAGTCTATCTGCATCAGGCCCGTGAGACATGATCAGTTTCGATTTTTTTTACCAAGCTTTATTCCAGGGCTCTTTCATAACAATATATGATGTACTTTCGGGCTTTGTACGTATGCGCAATAAAATATTGACCTAGAAAATGTTACCTAGACCAATGTTGTCACAGTGCATAGAGAGCCTTTACTTTCTGAACATGTTGAGCAGTCAATTTTCCTTCGCGATAATCTGCAACAAGCGTTTACCTGACAGAGCATTACCTTACATTACCTGAGTGCATTACCTAGAATGAGTGCCTCTTTAACCTGAAGCAGCCTCGTAAACTGCAATATTATTTTTAAAAGGGTAATAAAGCTATTGTTACCTCGTTTTGCAATTTTTTAATAGTACACATATATTCGATATTCGATTCGATATTCGAAGACAGTTTTTCGCCTTATTCGTATTCGATTCGTATTCGAAAATTTCAATATTCGCACACCCCTAGTTATTCTTTTTACACTCAGCAGCCCGACAGCAGGCTTCTCTGCACACACAACCGTAACGAGGGAAAGCAAGCTTTCAAGGCGGCCTGACGAGAACGGTTTTCTCTCTGATCGGTTCTTTCCTTGTTTCAATCGTTCCTAATCGCTTATAAAGCAAGAGAGCGAAAGAGAGAAAGAAATTATTTGGACCATTGAGGTCATTGCTCTTGAGGTCGAGTGGGTGGTGTCCTCATTCCAGGAGTCCACTGGCAATGGCTGCTCGACGTACCTGTTGGACAAGAACCTCTTGTCCCGCCAGGGTATCGCCGGTCAGCTGTGCCTGCCATCGCTCGAATGACGTGCTAGGCGTCTTCAAGTGTTGAGGTTTGCCCCCGCACCCCCCACGAGATATGAAAGAGGGTAGGGCGCGTGTCGGTGCACCAGGCTTGACAAAATGCTTTTAAAGCAACCACTCACCTACCTTTAGACTATTCTAGCGATTAGATGTCTTAGCGAACTACGCATTTTAGTCCAGACACAAGGCATTACACTTTTCGCGTGATAGGCAGACTTTGGTGGGGTTCAGTAAAGCGGAAAGTTGGGCTAGTTGGTGAGTGATCATCATACCTTGCTGGTGAAGCAGCGCACTGACACGGACACAGTGAAGACAAACAGGGAAAGACGACACGGTTTTCCACTGTTTTGTTTTGTGTCGTCTTTTCCCGTTTGTCTTCACTGTGTCCGTGTCAGTGCACTGCTTCACCAGCAAGGTTTGGTGGGGTAGCGTCCAAAGAATGCCTACGCGTTAATAGGGTGCCTCGGTAGTACCGCTTCTCGTCATGTGGCGCTGCTGTCGAGGCACGTAAGATGAAACACGTCACGGCACCGCAGCCCGAAAAGAGAGACGCAGCGAATTTCGGCGACGAGCGCGACGCTAAACTTCTGTCTTCATCGTCGGCTACGACACGTGCTTTCACCCGTCGTAAGTAATTATTTGCTAGCCGAAGCGCATAACGTGCTATGCGTCTCAAAACACGGGCTTGCACGAGGAAAATTTCTAAATTGCGCCTCTTATTTATTTATTTATTTTTCTTCATACAAGTACCTGCACCACCACAAGGGCATTATTGCAGAGGGGGACAAATCGAAGTAAAATGAACATGTGACAGAAACTTGACACAGCTAAGCACAGGTGGTAGGCACGCTTTCCGCGGTCTAGTGGTTCGAGCATCGGGCTTCTGTGTTGGGAGATTCAGGCTCGAAACCAAGCTTCGGAAATGTAATTTCTTTGAATACCGAGGTAAAATAAAATAAAATAAACTTCATAGACACTTTTTTTTTATTTTCCGGGGAATAAACGGATACTGGATGTTTCTGGCGTTCCCCCTTGTACGCTTGGAGTGACGTGGAAGCAAGAGCATCTATCACTGCCTCACTCAGTCGAGTGTCGCGCGGAGCAGCAAAAACTACAGGCAGACTCAATTCCAGTTGGCATCGGCGCAAAGCAAAGCCTTCTTGGTGCGAGTGGCTCAAGAACCGTATGTGTATGTGCACGTGAAGTGTGCTCTTCGGGGTATAAATATTGGAGTTAGAGAGCAGCATGTTATACGAAGAAAGTATTTCATTTGAAGTGAACTGTAGCCAGGCTGGACACTATATACGCTTATTTACATGCAATACATCATACATATGTTACTGGTAAACTTTTCAGTGATTACGGCCATGGCCGTCCCATTCGGATGGGGGCGAAGTGCAAAAACGCCCGTGTCCAGTGCACTGGAGGCAAGTTAAAGATCCCCATTGCGGACAAAATTAATCCGGTGTCCACCTCAACGGTGTGCCTCATAATCAAATCGTGGTTTTGGCACGCAAGGCACCAGAGTTCAATTCAATATCATTTTATGTATCAATTTCTCAGATAGCATGCGTCTGCGAAGGTATGACCTTCTCCCATCGTTAGTTCGCTGCACTCTTCCAAATGCGTTGCTTTCCCTGCATTGTGAATGTGCTCTGCGCTGTGGATGATAGCGCCGCGGCGGGGAATCGAAATCACTTTCGCCATTCGAAACTTTCGTAAAATCAAATTTTCCGTAAAATCGAACTTTTGGGTGCATTCCTCTGCTGCGTTCCTTAATTGGCCGGGCTTCAGTTGGGCGAGACTGACCTCCTTGGAACGCCAGGCGTACCTTCCAATCCAGCTTATCTCGACAATTCTTTCTTTTGTGATCCTTAAATGATGGTCTCACGTGTTCACGCGTGTCTTGTCCCGCGGCGTCAAAAACGCAGGCCGCAGGCTTTCCGATTTACATCACTTGGCAGCTCGTGTGCCCCCACCCCCCTCCCTCCCGTCTCAACGCGGCCCGTAATCGTGCTATTAATCTACAGCAGATCACGAATGGAGTGTTTGCAAAGCCTGCACTTAAGTGACCGTGGTGAACAGGGTGATAAACCTTGACTTTGACTGTGACGATGGCGCCGTATATGCTGTTGAAACGGTGCCAAGAACGCAGAGTACAAGGGCTCGTGGATCGTGCCTCCATTACGTCGACGCGGCTAAAAAATGCGTCGCTATATTCTGCTGCTTATATTTATCGCGCTCTATATCCTGTTGGAGGTGATCTAAAGAGGCGACCGCAAAGCTTTATTGGTTCTTCGAGAAAAACTGGCCACACACGTAGCCGGAGCCAACCTACACGCTTCTTTTCTGACATACAAGAAGCGGCAGTGGATTATGCACACGTATATACATTACGAGAGAACTTGAATCACGTGTCGAATTTGCTGGAATATAGCATTTCTCACAAACTGTTTCTGTAATTTAGAGCCAAAAGGAAAGACAAGGCAGGACAATACCGTATTTGTACGCGGCTTTCTTCCCTGCTGTGGTCGAAGTAAAGGTGAACAACCAACGCGCATGACGCGCATAAAAGACGGGAAGCTCGCAAACAGCGTCACGCTTCGCAAGCGTTACATCGCAACGCTGCTAACGCTTGGTAAGCGTGACATCGCAACGCTGCTAACGCTTGATAAGCGTGACATCACAGAGCTGCTAGCACTTGGTAAGCGTGACATCGCAACGCTGCTAACGCTTGGTAAGCGTGACATCGCAACGCTGCTAACGCTTGGTAAGCGTGACATCGCAACGCTGCTAACGCTTGGTAAGCGTGACATCGCAACGCTGCTAGCGCTTGGTAAGCGTGACATCACAACGCTGCTAACGCGTGGTAAGCGCGACATCGCAACGCTGCTAACGCTTGGTAAGCATGACATCGCAACGCTGCTAACGCTTGGTAAGCGTGACATCGCAACGCTGCTAGCGCTTGGTAAGCGTGACATCACAACGCTGCTAACGCGTGGTAAGCGCGACATCGCAACGCTGCTAACGCTTGGTAAGCGTCACATCGCAACGCTGCTAACGCTTGGTAAGCGTGACATGGCTACGCTGCTAACGCTTGGTAAGCGTGATGAATGTGATCGACTAAAACGCACGCGTAAAGTAAGCGTTCAAAAAATTGTCTTAATGTCACGCTTGCTCGACGTTACAAGATTAACAGTGTAGTAGAACGATTGCAGCGCTGCACAGTTCCCTCTAGCAATTTTCTAATAAATCCCATGGTTCTACCGTCAAAAGCCACGTTGAACTTACTACGCCAGTGTCGCCCGCTTCTGGAAATTCTTGCCCAGGTTGCCAATACCGGCTTAAAATTTCTACATTTTCATGGATTTGGGCCGTTTTCTCCCCTCCATTTCCAAAACGCTCAAGCTGTTAAGATCTAGATAAGTTACGCTAAATGTTCCCTTGTTCTGGTGAAGAAATATACATTGTGTTCAATTTTTGGTATCGTCGTGCCGTGGGGGATTCAAACGAATTCGCAGGACACCTATATCCATGAAACCCCAAAATTTTCATGACAAACACTCAGATTGTTTGTCATCGAACCACATGTGCTGGCCTGAGCACTGCTACCCATTGAACAATCCCGGGGAACCCATTTAGGTGCGAGTAGTCAAAGCTCTTAACGTGATTGGCTCGCCATTTATTTAAGAGTAGTCAAAGCAGCATTTTTTGATAGTAAACCATTTTCGAATAGCCTTTTTTGCCTTACGTACGTTAAACGCAAGCACTTTTGTGGGACGTTAATTACGTTAAACGACGGGGCGCCGTCTCGTGACAGACGTATCCAAGCCAAGACAATCCATTAGCAATCATTCTGTTCTTGCTATGCGGAGGCGCCTCGTCAGGGCTACGGACCCCAGAATCGCCAAACGATCTCAGAAATTGGATACGCTATGCGCTCATAACTAGCGCTTCAGGTGAATTTAGAAGAAGTGAAAGCTCATTTTAATAGTTAGTGGCGATATCAACTAGAGTGGGCGCGTAGCCACGACGAGAAGTCCCGGTGAAGCGGAAGCCATGTGTGCCGCCATATCTGACAACGCTATTTCTTATCGTCCGTGCTTTGCGAGCGTTAGCGTCTCCCGCTAAATTTCGAAAATTGCGGGCGGCCGCAAAACGCTAATTCTCCTTCTGTGTAGTGCGCATGCGCACTACGGCGCACGCAATGAAATGCACCCGCTAAACGCTAGCTCGCGCTATACTGAAGTTCCCGAGTGAGTGAGTGAGTGAGTGAGTGAGTGAGTGAGTGAGTGAGTGAGTGAGTGAGTGAGTGAGTGAGTGAGTGAGTGAGTGAGTGAGTGAGTGAGTGAGTGAGTGAGTGAGTGAGTCAGTCAGTCAGTCAGTCAGTCAGTCAGTCAGTCAATTAATCAATAAATCAACCAATCTCGCTAGTTTTTCTCTGTAACAAAAAGGGTGGGTCACTGCTGGCAGACGACAAATGATGACTTAAAATGGTTGGGACGCGAGCTAGCTAGCATTCTCTGAGCCATTCGTTTGTTCAGCTCTTCTTGCGCTCGCCATCTGCAACGACCGCCTTTTCACGTTCGTCATGAAACGCTCATCAGCGCTGGTCCTGTTCTCTTCCTTGTCCGTGTATTTTTTGGCGTTGCTTAAAATGAATGACCCGTACCACCTAGCTCGCGCGTTAAAAGCTGCTTTAGCAAGCAGCTTGACGAGGTGAGTGGCCCTGCATTAGCCGCAAGAGAGAAGAGAGAGAGAGAGAGAAAACAAGGATAGGAAAGGCAGGGAGGTCAACCAGAACAGCATCCGGTTTGCTACCCTACACTGGGGTGGGGGAAAGGGGAATAGAAAGAGGAAGAAAGGGAGAGAGTAAACACTGAGTACGTGTGGGAGGGACACCATACACAAGGACACTATAAACGGTCTCTTAAGCCCTTCAAGTACTGCACTAGTGCAGGAATCGCTTTTCAAGCCAATGACGGGTGTGGCCACGGTCCGAGTATCTTTGACTCGGTGAACGGTCTCGAGTCCAGTCGGCGTAAAGTTGCCCGCAGAGAGAGGCGTTGGACATCGTAGCGAGGGCAGGTGCACAATAGGTGCTCCATAGTCTCCTCGCACCTACAGGAGTCGCACATCCGGCTCTCGGCCATTCCCATACGGTAGGAGTATGCGTTCATGAACGCCACTCCCAGCCACAAGCGGCACAGTAAGGTTGTTTCGCCGCGGGAAAGGCTAGATAGTAGTTGTAGCCGTAGCGTGGGGTCTAGTTTACGTAATCTGCAATTGAAGGCAGTTGAAATCCAGAGATCTTGTGACTTCTTGCGTGCCAGTAGGTGAAGTTCTCTGGCAGCGTCCGACCTCGCCAAAGGTGTTGGACGCGTCTTGGCATCTTCGTGGGCACTCCGGGCAGCCTTGTCAGCTAGCTTGTTGCCGATGATGCTACAGTGTGTAGGGTTCCATTGAAATATAATGTGGTGTCCTCTTTCCAGAGTATGGTGGTGCACTTCCCTGATGTCAGATGTCATCTGCTCGTAAGTTCTGTGACGTAATGCAGACTTGATGCTGTGAAGGGCTGCCTTAGAGTCACAAAACACGACCCATTTCTCTGTTGGCTCTTCGGTGATGTACATCATAGCGGCATGGAGAGCTGCAAGATCTGCCGATGTAGATGTAGTAGTGTGCGACAATTTGAATTTAACTGTAACGTTCTTGGCTGGGAACGACGAATGTGGCAGTTGAGCTGGTAGGTGACGTCGAACCATCGGTATATATATGAATGCGGTCATGATACGTCTGGTCCAGTAATAGGAGCGTAAGTTGCTTCAGAGTCGGCGCTGGATGATTGGACTTTTTTGTAATTCCAGGAATAGCGAAATTCACTTGAGGCTCTCGCAGGCACCACAGGGGAGAGGAACGCTTCGCCGCCGGTGTAAAAGATGCCGGTATGCACTCTTGATGAGCGCTAATGACTCGTGAAAAGGTCGCCTGAGGTCTCTCGGCTGGTAGGGAGACCAAATGATGGCCGGGGATCCTCGACAGATGGCGAATGTGCGCTCTGAGAGAGTCGACAGCTTCACGTGTCTGGATTATATGATCTCCCGCGATGGCGATTGTTGCTGCTGTTGAGGTGCACCGAGGCAGCCCTAAACACGTGCGTAGGGCAAGAAAAGCCGCAAGAAAAGCTACGTGAAAATATTACCCCAGTACTAACTTACTTGCCCACTGCACTATTCCTAACCCTAGCGTTTCTCGCCATTTAAAACGTCCTCGTGAACTACCAACAGCTGCATGCATCTACGTACAGTCAAGCGTAAAAGTTTACGGGACGTAGGATCTGCCAAGAAGCTGAGTTCTCGGGAAGCGTGGTCACACAGCCTCGAATTAAATGTTGCAGCATGTAGTAGCCTTCGCCACCTATACACAGTGATTCATTAAATACGAAGTATCATGTCTTAGCAGTGCACGAATTCCCATTTGAAGGGGGAACCGCATCCCACAAACTTTTGCTGTTGACTGTACATGCAGCAGCCGCACACTACCGCAGCGAAGCAGCCCTCTTCGCTTCGACTGCGTTCACTGTGTTTCACTTCTCGCAGCATTCGTTCTCTGAACGGTAACGGGGAAACGAAAGGCTGCAGATGTAAAGACAAACGCTTCCAGATTCGTAAAAAAAAAAAAAACCGAGAAAGCCACGTTTCTAATTGCGCCGTTAGGCTACATGCAAAACGAGATCGCCAAGGCGTGTCGATGTAAGGCATAACCCGCCCGCATAAAAAAAGAAGGCCGCGTGCAATAATCGGAACAACATTCGTTTTTAGATTTAGCCCCCCCGCACGTTACGAGCGAGGAGTGCCGCCAAAGAGAGAGAGAGAAAAAAAAACAAGAGCGGTGCCTTTCCCTACGAGTGCTTTTCCGTCGCCCCAGTTACGCTGCGGTAACCGACACTCCGGCTCTGCCGTGATCGCCGCCGCCGCCATTTTCTCTCTATACACTCGGCCCGTTGATTTATTGAGCTTTCCTTCTTGGACTTCGTCTCGAGCCCAGAGTTTACCGACCCCGAATGGGCCGACGCGACGCTCCAGATTAGC
This sequence comes from Dermacentor albipictus, assembly GCF_038994185.2. Lineage (NCBI taxonomy): Eukaryota > Metazoa > Arthropoda > Arachnida > Ixodida > Ixodidae > Dermacentor > Dermacentor albipictus. Next base: position 91,270,579 of record NC_091828.1, on the reverse strand, counting down.
CAGGCACGTGTGCAGGAAGTGGTGACTCTGCGTGAATGTTGTGCGGGCTAGCACTTGTTTTTGTGTCGGCTTTGTCCGCAAACGTTTTCGCGCCGTTTTGCTTGTCTGAAAGAAATGCCGAGTCTGGGCGTGCGTGCTTTCAGTTTCTTACCTGTATGTGGGCACCTGAGTTAGTTGTCTGCAAGGGTGCGTACATTTTCGTTTTGTGTGCGTGTGTGTGCGTGTACTATGTGTATATTTCGAAACCCCTGCATGCTTGTTTGCGTATTTAGCTGTACGTGCGTGCGCAAATGCGAGAGAAAGATGGCGGGGGGGTGGGGGGTGAACTCCGCGCGCACTGGTTACATCGCAATAAAATAAGAAGGGTGCGTGGGCGGAGAGGGGTGGGGAGAGGTGAGGTGACCAAAACGCGGCAGGAGGCACATAACTTCCACACGTGCCGACGCCTGCGGTCCTTCGAAAGGCTGCGTCGTTAGGCATGGCTCCGGGAATCGGCTTCGTCTTAAGATGGAGTTGACGGCGCGAATCGGAAACGTAAAGGGGAAAGGGAGAAATGAGCACGCGAAATCCGCGCAGCGCAGTAAGTTGTCAGCCTGTTAGCCAACGAGAAGCGAGAAAGCTAACCAGGAAGGGATCTCGCCCCTGTCGCATTGCGTGTGTGTGTGCCACTGCGCGCCCCCTATAATGCGGTCCGCGATCTTTTTCGCACAACAGCTGCCACTAATGGCAGTATTTACGGCGGACAGTGAAGCTGCTCTTCGCTGGCTAGTTCATGTCGTTGAGTGGCTGACCCAATCCGCCCCTTCGTGCGCACTGAACAGATTCGGCGAAACGCAGTGGAAGCGCCTCTGGATAGCGCAGATGAGCAGGCCGGTCGCGGATCAGGGTTTTCGCCAGACGACAATATGGCTCTGGAAAATGAAAAAAAAATGAATATTGAGAAAACAAAAACAAAACAAAAAACGATGACTCGGCAAGAATCACTATAATCCAAATTTGTTTCCCCGTGTAGGGGTTACGGGCAGCGTTAAGCCCAATGTCCCGTGACCAGTCATCCCCATCTCTCGCATTATGCCAACGACTCAGATGCTCAGGAGTACACACTGGACAAAGAGGCTGGTTTGTCTTTGTCTTTTGATGAGACTGCACCCGCATTCTTGCACACAGACTCTAGGGCCCGTGGAACTGGTGCTGTCCTCCTCCAGCGAGAAAACTAATCACGTGAGAGAGTCGTTGCATATGCTAGCCATGTGCTCACACCTGCTGAGAAGAACTACACCATTCCCGAGCAGGAGCGCCGAGCTGCCGTTTGGTCCGTACAGAATTTTCGCCCTTATGTTCACGGCCGCCATTTTACAATCGTTACGGACCATCACGCCTTACGGTGGCTTTCTCCACTCAAGAACTTGTCAGGACGTCTTGGTCGCTGGATTCTTCGTCTGCGAGAATATGTCTTCGAGATCATCTACAAGTCTGCTAAAAACACAAAGACGCAGACGCTCTTTCTCGCTGCCCGCTTCCTATAGCCACACTCAATGGTTCCGCAACAGTCTCCAGTGACACACTCACTGACGTCTCTTCTACGGCAGTTTTGTCCTTCGCCGCTCCTGATCACCTCATTTCGGACAATCATGAATCGTTTTCGTCTCAACAACTCGCAGACTTGTACTGTCCCCGCATAATAGACCACCTTCGTGGAGCTTCGCGCAAGCCCAACGCCTAACTTCGTCGACAGCTGACACAATTAAAGCTGTAAAACTCCGTGCTGTACCGCCATATCCATCATCATCACGGTCACCGCTGGGTGCCCGTTCTGCCTCGCTGCCTTCGTGCGCGTGCCCTTCAGGCCTTTCACGAAGATTTGACTCCTGGCCGCCCTGGTAACCAGGAAACTTACGACCGCATAAGAGTGAGAGAGAGGAAAGGGGAAAGGCAGGGAGGTTAACCAGAGAAAAAAATCCGGTTGGCTACCCTACGCTGGGGAGAGAGGGGAGGGGGAGGTAAAGTGGAAACAAAGTAGAGATAAGGAAAGGAAAGAGCATAGACACACAATCACAATCGGTCACTGTCACCGAACACTGTCATCGCACAGCACAGTGACACTTGTAGCAACATTAACATCTGGTCAGGCTACAGTCGCCTGTTCAGTTCTGTCGCCCTCAAGAACCGCAACAGTGCCCTCGTCGCCCTCTGCTGCGATGGCTTATGATGGCGGTATCTGAAAATGAGTTCCTCTGTGAGAGGTCTGTGGTCAAAACGCGCTATCGCGGTTGCGAGTGATTGTCTCTGTAAATTATATCGAGGACAGTCACAAAGAAGGTGTTGAAAAGTCTCTTCGTTACCACAGTCCTCACACGAGGCGTCGTCGGCCCATCCAATTCGGTAAGCGAAAGACTTGGTGAAAGCCACCCCTAGCCATAGGCGACAAAGCAGGGTAGCTTCGCGACGACAGAGCCCAGCTGGAATACAAAGGCGTAGGGAGGAGTCAAGCTGGTGGAGTCGGTAGTTGTGAAAACTTCCAGCGTTCCACAAGGATAACGTGATGTGACGGCTGATCATTCGAAGTTTTCGAGCGGCATCGGTCCTTGATAACGGTATCGGCTCCTCTTCGTCCCCTTGAAGAGCCGACCGAGCAGCGTTATCAGCGTGTTCGTTCCCTATGACTCCGCAGTGACTTGGAAGCCACTGAAATGTCACGTGGTGTCCTTTCTCAGTTAAGGTATGAATGAGTTCTCTAATCTCAAATACCAGTTGTTCGTGTGGTCCGCGCCGCAGGGCCGATAGCAGAGATTGCAGTGCAGCCTTGGAGTCACTGAATATTGACCACCTTCGAGGTTGTTCTTGGTTGACGAGACGAAGTGCAGCGCGAAGGGCTGCAAGTTCCGCGGCCATCGGTGTCGTTGGGTGACATGTCTTGAAACTGATGGTGGTTGCTTTCGCTGGGAAGACCACGGCTCCAGAGGAGCACTGGAGAGTTGCCGATCCATCAGTATAAATATGTACGTGTTCGGCGTACCTCTCGTGCAAAAGAAGCAGAGTTAGTTGACGACCGCATAAGAAGTCGCTCCTGCTGGCCTAGCCTGTCTGCCAGCGTGGCGACATACGTCGCTTCCTGCGCCATCTGTCAACATAGAAAGTGGCCAACGTCAGGTCCTGCTGGGCAGCAACTACGGGTCTCGTGTCCCAGGGAACCGTTCGAGGTTGTTGGCATCGATCTCTACAGGCCACTTCTCATGATTCCCGCCTGTCATCGATGAATGGTGACAGCCGCCGACCACCTGACGCGCTATGCCGAAACGGCTTCTGTGAGTCCTGTCTCTACTTACGACGTTGCTGCCTTCATTCTTCAAGCCATAATCTTGCGTCACGGCGCCCTTCGTGTCCTCCGAGCGACCGTGGAAAGGCATTCTTTTCACAACTGGTAGGCGAAGTGCTCAGAGCCTCTGGCACCACCAACAAGACTACGTCAAGTTACCATCCTTAGACCAACGGTACGACTAAGAAATTTCATCGTACGCTCTCTGGCATGGTAGCCATCTATATTCAACCAGATCCCATAAATCGGTACGCAATTTTTCCATTCGTCAGTTTCGTATAACACCACCGTTCAACGCACAACCGGTTACTCGCCATTCTACCTTGTTTATGGCCGTTCGCCCAGTTCCTTTCTCGACGTTTCTTTCTTTTCTGCCCTTGTCAGTCTATCTCCACATTCCTTCGTAGAATGTTTCCCACCTCGTCCAGTGTCGCTAGCGTGCCCATGTCAACAGTGCAACAGGGCTCAGACTAAGTCCAGATAGCAGGACCGCAAGGATCATTATGACGCATCTCATCGCGTAGTTTTCTACCAGCCTGACGATGAAATCCTGCTCTGGACACCAAAGCAGGACTTCAAGAAACTCGTTTTTGCCTCAGACGATGGGTGAGTGGAATGGGCTCAATGCCAGTACAGTGGAACGCTCGACCATCCCGTCGTTCTGCAACATGCTAAATAGCATTTACTCGTGACACTGCCGTTTCTGTGACATTATACGCAAGTTCTTTGTTCGCTTGCTTGTCGTTATTCTTTGTAATCTTCTTTTGCAGCTCACCCGACCGAGCATGCGAGATACCTTTCAGCATACCAGCATAAATGTTGAACGAACTGAACGAACAGTATGAACGAACTAGTATGAATACCAGTACGTTGTTATCAATATGCTCTGTACAGCTCGTGCGGTTCAGCGAATATCGGTCTACTGCAATGTATTGAATTCTCGTAATGGTTTTTCGTTGGAATGCTCTGTACAGCTCGTGCGGATCAAGGACTGTCTGTCTACTGCAATGTATTGAATCCTTGAAATGCTTTTTCGTGCGGTTCATTTTTGTTCATCTGTATATCTCACTGCCCAATTCCTGCCCGAGGCCTAAGACTGAGGCCGGCAGTATCCCGTAAATAAAATAAAAGTTCACACTCCTTTGTTGTTTGAAAAGTTCTAGTTCCGGCTTATTGACCACTGCACGGGCCTGGAAAAATCTTACCCCCGTTAATTATCGTGTGAGTCCTGTTCTTTCCTCAAGTGACCGCCGTTTCCGCTGTACTGAAGTTGTTCGCATTTCTCGTATGAAGCCCTTCATACGGCCGTTCCCGGGCAACCCAACAGTACACAATCGTGTTAACACAAAACCGCATTATAGTGAATGCTTTTCGATTAGTGCCTAATAAATTGAATGCATTTCTGTTTTTCCATTTTGAGTGTTCAGTAACTAATCGATTAAATGTGTGTCGTGTTTGGCTCAATCGATGATGTCCCAGTTATAGCCAATTGAATGTGTATCGACTGTGAGTAAAATTACGCTTTTTAACTACATTCAATTTAAACTGTAAGGAGTGCTAGTAAACTGATATTTTCTTGACTTCAGTCATTTACATTCGCATCGATTATGAGTCTGTTGATGCTTTCTTAGCTTTGGTCAATTAAATGTACATCGAGTGTTAGTGAATAGACGCTTTCTTAACTTTAATCAATTAAATGCGTATTGAGTGTTAGTGAATGGACACTTTACTAACTTTAGTCGACAAAAGTCATGTTTAGTGTGAGTCAGATGACGCTTCCTTAGCTGTAGTCAATCAAATCTCAACAGAGCGCACTCATTAGAAATTGACGTTGAAATGCTTTTTTATTGACGTAAAATGAACTTGACACTAAGTCAACTGAAATTCAGAGTACAACATTTTTGGAAGGCTTATCACGGCACGCGCGGTATTCACCACGCCTACGTGAAAACTATCTTGTGTGCGCTGTAACATCGTGTCGTAGTGACGCGATCATTAAATCAAACAATTTTGACCAGAACACATCCTCTTCTATCCACGCTGACTGCAAGATTTCAGCGCCTACTCTCTAGTTACATTACTATAGGACGGTGGCTCCATAGCAACGCATTGCTTCAAGCGTGCATGAACAGCTAAAGGCAACACATCGCAGCGCCCTCTTGCCTTAACGTGCTGCTTCGGTTAAAGCTTACGCGGTTACGGAACGATTGCAGCACCGAGCATCTCTCTATCAACTCTTTCCACGAGACTCATTGCCTCAGTCATGGCCGCCCTGCATCCAAACAGTTCCTCGAATGCGCCGACGAGTAACTGCAGGGAACACGCGGCAGTTCCCTCGTGTTCCGACTCGCTCGCTCTCGGAAGACGCACTGGGCCTTGCATTTCCTTTCTTTCTTTTTGTTCCCCCCTCGCATCGTTAGTCTCCGCAGTAAGTCACCTGTCTCACCACTCCGCCCCTGTACCAACCGGCTCCGTCTTCCACCGTTCGTGTTTAATCATTCACCTGTGGCACACGCGGCTGGTGATGCATTAAGCAACCCCCCACCCTCCCCCCCTTTCTACCGACTACGCCGTTTACCCCCTTGGGCCTTCCGCGGTGCACCCCGTCTGGCTCACGACACACGAACACGCATCCATTGGGGCCACGCCCATCAGCAATCGGCGCGCCTCACTGGTGTGCGCCGCATTCGAAGCGAGCGGCGCGAAGAGCCGCTACCACCACGCAGGGGGCGCTGCGTGCGCCATAGAGAGAGGCCGGTCAGCGTCGGGCAGCGGCCATGTTGGCTGCGCGCCAACCACGTGGTGAGGCCGATGGGCGCGGACGGACGGACGTGGCGGCGCGTGTTCGCGGTGCATATTACGGCATGGAGCGGCCGTCTTCTGGGGTCGCAGCAGGTGCAGTATACTGCCACACCGGAGATGGATAAGGTGGATGCAGGGTAGTAGTGGCACAGGGTATGGATGTTGGACGGGCGGGGTTGGGTATAGCCACTGTAAACACAGTAGCTTTGATAACGACGCCGATTTTTCGCAAGTAACCGGGGGCCAAGCTCACAAAGCGCTTCGCTCGTAAGTGACCTTTCCAATTGTCTCACCGCCTTTGCGAATAATATATCCAGTGCTAGGTTCGGCTGGAATTTTCTCTTACAATCAACTCAAGCTTAGGAGGGTTTCGTGAGTACGGCCCCAGTACTCTTAGCGCAAATTTTATTTGCCTGCCATCTCAACCTACTGTCGAAATTTCAAAACAATTTTGCCTACATCTAAAGTATGCCTCGGTTGACACCACATTAAACTCACTTAACGTTGTCTGTGATTCGACACTTATAATCCAACCACTCTGGCACACATTTAAGGGTATTTCGGGTTTGCGCAAGATCGCTTTCATTTTCTCTAGAGTAAATTCCTTCGCCGAGTAGGCCTCGATGTCCGCCTGTCGCATATCCATTCTGCATCGCCATATGCTATGCAGGGCCAGAAAGAGAGATAGAGAAAAAAAGCAAGGATAGGAACTGCAGGGAGGTCAACCAGAAGAGAATCCGGTTTGCTACCCTACACTGGGGGTGGGGGAAAGGGGAATAGAAAGAGGAAAAGGGTAGAAAGTGAGCACTGAGTGCGTGTGGGCGGGACACTATGCACAGGGACACTATAAACGGTCTCGTAAGCCGGTGCACTTCACGTATTGCACTAATGCACGATTCGCTTTTCGTGCCAGTGACGGGTGTGGCCACGGTCCGAGTATCTTTGACTCGTTGAACGGTCTTAAGTCCAGTCGGTGTACAGTTTCCCGCCGAGAGAGGCGTTGTACATCGTAGCGGGGGCATTTACACAATGGGTGCTCGATGGTCTCCTCGCACCCACAGGAATCGCACATCGGGCTCTCGCCATTCCCAAATGATAAGAGCCATTCTCGGCCATTCTCGGCCATTCCAAACGATAATCGAAGGGGACTGCCATCGTCAGACTGAACGGGCAGTAAACCCATACTTCTGCAGTGCCCACGCCAACTGTAGTTCTTCAAGATGATCGCCGCAGGTTGATGATGCTTATTACTCCAGTATTACACGGCACACACCGACCATAGAGAATCGTCGAAGCGTGCGCGCGTGTTCATTACGATGATAACGTCCGTACAGTGGCACGTAACCACCAAGGGGAATCGGTTGAGGCTAAGCGGCCGGCCCATTTAAAATAAATAAGAAATGAAGAACTACGACACAACATAAGAGTGGTCCCTTTGTGTAGAATGGGCACGTGATAGCACATGGGGATGCAACTGTTGCCTTTACACCAAAGACGCAATAATGAAACGAGCAGATTCATAGCATTTCATTAAGAGCTCCACGAAAGCGTCGCCTCACATGGATTCCGAAATTATATTCATATCAATTTTATTGGCAAGCAAATTAGCACAAAACAAGTTGTGTACAGGATGTGTTGTGAGTTGGATGTGCACAATTCTGTTTTTTTTCCCTGCTGCGTTTGTTATAGGCCGTTAGAAAGCGTGGTTCGTGTTAAATTAATCGAATCCTTAAGAACATTGTGTTCTTGCGATAAATAGTAGCGTCTGTTCGCAACTGTATTGCAGCTCACAGAATACTGTATACGTTTGCACGGACGGCCGTGTTGGTGGCGCAGAGTTTAACCATAGAGGACACACAGGCAATACTGCAGTTATCGCACCTCATTATTGTTGTAACAAATAAATTTTGATCTTCATCAATCATGTCGTATACATACATGGAGGGAGGACATAAAGTTGGAGAGAGCCGTACGTCGTGCAGGCACCCTTGGCAAACCAACTGTCGATGAAGCCATTCGCTATTTCGCTTGCAAAGTCGGCCTAGCACGTGACTACTGAGTCTCAGCTGCAGCGTATTGGCAGAGAACGTTTGGTTTCCGGTCATTTTTAGTCAATCCGCCCTTCCTCAGCTACTCTGCCTGCAGACAAGCGTTTCGAGGCAGTGAGGCTGAAAACGCTGATTGGGAAACAACATTGTGACGTCATCAGAGACGCGTGGCTCACGTGACCACTTGTGATGTCATTCCTCTGCTTTGCGGCGAGGTGGTTTCGCCAGGTTTCTCCATGCATTCCCTATGGTTTCTGAGCATGGCGAAATGAAACGCGTGACGAGCGTGCGGGCTCTGCGCCGATATGGCATGCGTCCGCGAGCCGATGACTCGCAGCCGGGCAGCTGTTATTTATTTATTCGCTTTTCTGGCACGTTACGCATCAGCGCGTTGTAATCACGTTGTAAACAACGTGTAATTATTCAGCATACCTTGGGGGTACCCCTGGGACACCAAAGGGGGCAACGAGGACACCAAAGCTGAAAGCCGGTCTGGTCCATCGGTCGCCGGCTCACCGGGGCCGCGGTGGCCCCAACCCGCGGATCTGTCGGGGTTCCAGCTTTGACCTCCCCGGCTGCCCGCGGGATGCCGCCGAGATCCTGCGCCACCCGCATTATTATAATATGAGGTGCTCTCCTGAAGCCTCCGTTTGCAGTAGTCGTGAAGAATCCAGTCCCTAGCTCATGGAGCAGTAGTAGTTAGGGCTAACGCTCCACTATACCTACAAAAGTACCGCGAAATACTGACAAATGCATGCATGCGCGATCCAGATAACAATTTCAGCTGGCTGCAGTCGCCGACGATGACACCGTGGAGGGACCGTGCGGTTGTAGAGCACGCGAGACGACGGCGAGGGCATACTAAACACACCGAGGGCACACAATGGCTTTGGGTCCCTCGACCGCGTGCGTGTAAGTCTCTAGCCTGGACAAGGAATTCTGCGTTGGCTATTCGCGTGCGCAAGGAAAGAAACGCCACGGCGAAGCGAAATCTGTCGTCAGCCAATCACCCCTTCAAGCCTTGCTGGCCTTAAACGCTTCTGCCTGCAGAGCATGCCAAGCACCAGACGGACGGACGCACGGCGCGCACTAAAACCTACCACGCGCTCTGACGTAGCGATCACGAGTTCGGTCGACTCGCATGGCTTCAATCGGGTAGCGCAATTCCCCCTTCTAGCTTTTTTTCCTTCCGCCATGACGACTATAGCTGCTGGTGTAAAGTGCCAGCAGGGACGGAATCGCTAACATGCAGTTCATTATTATTTTCGCCCAACGAGCAGTGTGACGAAATCACGTTTCCAACACGTTGTTCTTGTACAAACCCGCCAAAATATGTAGCTATATGGGCCAGCATTATTGCCCGCGTTACTGCGGGGCCGAAACCGAGTAACGTCTTTTCATTCTGCGCGTGTCACCCATATTTCTTTCCCTCCCGAAATCCTCCGGCATTCTTTTAACAGCGGGGTTGTTCTAAATTGAGCCTTCGCCGTCCATTGTCCGGTGTCACTCAGGGAGGCAGGGGGCAGAGGGCGCGCCGGGAGAGGAGGGAGGAGAGGGGTATAGGAGCGGGTGTTTCGCCGGCGCGCCCCCTTTTGCCCCACGGATTCCGCTCGGCGCGAGCGGCAGAGGGAGCTCGCACGAGAGCGGTAGCGCAGACGTTCCGAATATCCTGAGCTTTGAGAACGAGAAGCGGAGGGGAGCCGACTGCAACTTTCAAGAGAAGGCAACCCAGGCGAAGAGCCAGCAGAGGCAAGTTCAGCCCCCACTTCGAGAGTAGGAGGCCGAGCAGAGACGTCAACGCTGAGTTTCTCCCGAAGAAGGGTGCCTACGGACGGTTCATGAGAGAATTCCTCGACCGCGAGTGCGGCCACAGCTGCAAGATGTGTGACAGACAGTGACTTCATCACAACGTCCCGCAACTGAAGAGTGCGCGCATTCCGAAACCGAAGCTCCAATCTAGCAAAACGACGAGAACGAGAACAGACGACCTTCACCAAAATCGCGCTGGACACGAGTTCAAACTTGAGAAAAACGATCACCAGCTTCGCTGTTCTGACAGCTTTCACTGCGCGGAACTGGCTTTATTTTTTTCGCTATTCTCCGCCACAGTTTGGCATTTTAGTGGCTCTAAAGGTCACGTCCTCCGTTACCTCTGGTAGAATGCTGTGAAATGTTAAGAAGACATGCCCGACGGTTTCTGCGTTGGTCGCGAGAACCGCAGGGCGCCGCGCGGTGGTGGACGAGCGAGTGTAAACCAGGAAGACGGAGCCAGCTATTCAGAATTTGCATGTCACAGTATCTGACTGGCTATAGCGTTGCGCTGATCAGCACGAGGTCAAAGGTTTGACACGGGCCGAGGCAAGTTCTTCCTCACTTTTATTTCGCAACAAGAAATAATTAAGGAACGAGAGTTTGGAGCAATGCAAAAAAGCACTCGTGTACCCGGCAGTGGGAGCACGTTGAAGGTTAATGCACAGTCCACCACTACGGTCTACCTCAAAATCAGAACGTGGTTTCTGCACGTAAAACTCCAGGCTTTATTTGATGTAGAATTGTGCCATATAATTCGCATAACCACGAAGGTTGTTGTCGTTGTTGTTGTTGTTGTTGTTGATGATGATGATGATGATGATGAAGGAGATAAATGTAATCCATTTACAGAATGCCTCAAAATCAGATGGTGGTTTTGGCAAGTAAAACCACAAATATTGATTCAGAATGTTTGAGATATCGCTTGCATAACGGAAAACTTATTGCTCTTGCTGTTGCCTCGTTTTGGTAAAGAAAGCAACAAAACTTAATTAATTGAAACCATATCCTTAGCATAACCGCAAATGTTGTTGCCGTTGGGGTGTAGTTTTCCCAAGTAAAAGCACAAAACCTAATTAATTCAGAATTTTACGATATCCTTTGCATAACTGCAAAAGTTGTTGCTGTTCATTTATTTCCCGTACTCTCAAGGCCCGAACACACTACAGAGAAAGGTGTCCTAATAATTCATAACATATGCAGAAAAATTTACCCAGAAGCATTGTACACAGAAATGTTGAAGTTGTTGGAATCTTAAATGTGAGCGATAGAGGAAGGAAGGCGGTTCCAGTCAACGCATGTGCTCGGGATGAAAGAGTGGCTGAAGAGGTAAGTGTGGCATGCTGTTGATGATGATAAATGTCCTTATTCAAAGGGTCAAAGGCATTCAAAGGGGACGTAAACCTACAAAACCTAACTAATTCAGAATTTCACGATATCCTTAACATAACCGGAAAATTTGTTCTTGTTGTTGTTGTTGCTGCTGCTGCTGTTGTTCTATATTCTAAGGTCTATACTATATAGACCTTAGGTGAGACCACATTTAGGCCTTATGAAATATGAATTGGAGAATTAACGCCCTTTGTGGTGGTCAAAGAAAAGCTGGCAACTTCTGAGAGAACGGCGATTGCAAACGTGAAAAGAGAGAGATATCTCAATAAAAGCTTATTAAAGGATGAATACTGAAAAGTCTTGGAAGTTGCTTTTGTGAAAAACGCTCCCGTGAAAAAACCGAAATGCAGTTTAGATTTCCGTGAGTATGTACTGCATTCTTCCCACAAAAGGACTCAAAACATTCGAATATGCTCGTAAGATGGGCCTCCGATGTTGAGATCAACAATGTTCTTTGTTTTTTTTTTCGTTTTAGATTGCAGTTCTTCGACATATATATATATATATATATATATATATATATATATATATATATATATATATATATATATATATATATATATATATATATATAAACCCCATAATTAAATTATGGGGTATTACGTGCCGAAACCACTTTCTGATTATGAGGCACACCGTAGTGGAGGAGTCCGGAAATTTCGACCACCTGGGGTTCTTTGGCGTGCACCTAAATCTAAGCACACGGGTGTTCTCGCATTTAGACCCCATCGAAGTGCGGCCGCCGTGGCCGGGATTCGATCCCCCGACCTCGTGCTCAGCAGCCCAACACCATAGCCACTGAGCAAGCACGGCGGGTGTGTGTGTATATATATATATATATATATATATATATATATATATATTCCAGCATTTATCCTTCTTCGGTTTCAGTGCACTGTGTTTCTATTCACCTTCCGCCACAGCTATACAACTGATTAGACAGGCTTTCGTGGCCTCCCTCGACCTCTTGCGTACGGTACGTCCAGCACCTAGAACGCCGAGATGCATACTCTACAACGGTAAGTAAAATATTCGGTGGCATTTCTGCATTACGTGACCTCGAGTTTTACTTCTTGATCTTTATTTTTTAATGAGAAACGCGGTCTAGAGCAACGCCTGAAATTTATAGGTCATTTTTTTTTTCTGCTGCCGCCGCGCTTACGAAGAAAGGAGGTCGCTCCAGCTCGCTTCCTCGCTTCTCCGACAGATGGCGCTGGCAACGCATTCGCCCGTAGCCTCTAATTCGTGCGCCACGTCAGGCACGGTATCCCTGTCGCTTTCGTCGTCTCCAGCGTTTGCATGATGCATGCAAATGTTTTCAATTTCGTGGCTATCCGGGGCGGAAGAATAGGCGAAGCTCAGAGCGGAACGCTTCGCCAAGTCCGCTACGCGGTCAGAAGAACAACGTCTCTTAAGCTTTGCCTTCGAACGAAAAAAAGAAACAGTGGCCATTTAACGGCAAATGCGAGAGGAATGCGTTAGCATGACATCGCACGTCTTGGAGGTCCCGGATCGGTGACTTAAGCCGCGTTCACCACATTTCAAGGTGTCGTTCAGGCGCTCACTGCAACGACACCTTGAAATGTGGTGAACGCGGTTTAAGTCATGGATACGGGACCTCCAAGACGTGCGATGTAATGCCCCACACACAACAATATATGTAGATTAGTTAGGTGGACGGATGAGATTAAGAAGTTTGCAGGGACAACATGGCCCCAATCAGCACATGACCGTGGTAGTTGGAGAAGTATGGGAGAGGCTTTTGCCCTGCAGTCTGCCTAGCTAGTCTGATGATATATATATATATATATATATATATATATATATATATATATATATATATATATATATATATATATATATATATATATATATATATATATATATATATATATATATATATAAGGTCAACCAGGCCCCCGTATGGACCCCGAAACATATCTTGTTTCTTTCAAACTGTTATATCTGTAGTTGGAGTCTCATTACACAATTTCGCCCAAACAAACGTATATTCAAAAAAAAATATATCAACAGAAGATGCCAACATGTCCTACGCTGTATTTTACAAAGTGCATAGGTGAAGGCAGAGAGAGCATATGATAAATGAAAGGGGTTTCTCTGGCATTCAAGCAGCCGTGGTTTCATAGACACTGATATGTGTCAAACATGGATTTTGACGCGTCATTTCAGCGCCTCTTCATGTGCGATCCTTTCTCTGTGTGGAATTGTGTCCATCTTGAACCTTTGAACGGGATCGCCTTTTTGAATTCTAACAAAGGAGACTTCGAACGCTGCCGTTGTAAAATCATAACAAGAATAGATTACTCGTGAAACACACTCATCGAAAATTGCCTCTAGCAGATGCCATATGTCATTCACACCAGCTGTTTCCTGTTCCTTTTCTTTTTCTTTTCCTTTTCTTTTTTTAAGAGGTGGGGCCTTACTTGCAACAGTGCGAAGTTTGTTACGTATTAAAGTTTCACTTACTAATTTTTAAACTATTCACTTAGCTGACGCTCCAATTGCCTAATTGAAGCCGAGTAGTAACGAATTATCATATTCATTCGGGAGGAATCCTGCACCAAGCGCATGTTTCGAGAAGCATGAATTTTCACATTCTCTGACAAAATGCAATGGCGTTACGGTTCACAAATACGAGCAATTCATTTTATTCCACAGCGCTGACGAGTGCCAACTGGCTCAACAGCGGAGTCCGCCACTAAATTCGGAAATGTATTTCTCCAATGAGAACATGACGTCGAATGACGTCAAATAAGTGTGACGTCAAATGCGTCTCGGCGATCTGTGTGTGCTTCTGTACGCGTCTACCCCATAAACACCAAATACTGGGAACCGCGTCTAAAAGACCAAGCGAGTTCAATGAATGGGAAAATGACGAAGGGAACTTCGTGCAACGCGTGAGAGCTTGCGTATGTCGTGAGCGTGTGTGCATATATATAGACGCTTCATTTCACGTGTCACGTGCCCTCGTCATCTGTGGGCGTAAAACGAGGCCACAATTAAAGAGTGTTTCTACCTCTCTTCGGACTGAAAGGCGCAATATAGAGATAGCTTGTGGGTGCACATGCAGGCGCCCTCCGTATATTGCCTGTTACCACACAAACAGAAAGCGAAGCATTTGCGATTCTCTCCTCGAAAAGAACAACGCGTCCACCCGCTTGAAGAGGAGGATGGCACCTGCAGGACAAGTCATACCTCAACACATCCGATGTCTACAAGCACGTATAAAATGGCCGAACGGGTTCTCTTTAGAATTCGCCTTGTAGGCCTCGAAGGGTTGTGCCAAAATACAGAGCGGCTCCGTCAAACTAGTTCGGAGCAAGGTACGGCCGCTCCGTTTGTACCCTCGGGACAATAAGTCGAATCAACGGCCGCGCTCCTCGCGAGGCAAACGAAGCGGTAGGGAACTCCGCCCCGCGTAAGCGCGCATTCTCCAGCCGCGCAAGAATAGGCGAATAAAAGATGGGACAAAGAAAAAGAAACGAAAGGGCGCCGCGCGCTCATACGCGGGCGCAGCGCTGGGCTGCCACCGCCCCGGGGCGACGTTTCGGACTCCTCCGTTCGCTCTCCGGAAAAAAAACGAACGCGACGGCGGGCAGCCTTGAGGATTGCCTTCCTGAGAGAGAGGCGAGGGGCGGGGGAGGAGGTGAACCCGTTTCACGAGGAGCCGGCGTGCTCCAGTTAGTTAGCGGCGGCGGCGGCGTCGGAGGGCAAGCGCGGTGTTACCATTTCGCCACGCTGCCGCATACGGCGACGTTTCGGGCCCTTTTTTTTCTTGCTCTCCGAAAGTCGCAGCCAGCCAGCCACACCAAGCGGCGCGCCAGAGCAAGCCCTTTTGAAAATTTCCTTCGGGAAGTCGGTCGGTCGGCTGGTGGCCCGGGTGAAAGGACCGGTTCCTTTAGCGTTTCATTCTTTGTTTCTCTTTTTTTTTTGTCTCGCGGGCCCCAAATAGTACACACTACATGCTGCGACCGTGACGGCAAACACGGCACTCTTTTTGCTCAGCCGCCTCGCGGCTTCGATGGTGACTGCGTTAAGCGACGTTTGGATTAGTCGCCTTTAAGCTCCAAGCACTGTGTCCACGTATGGCTGTGGCGATGGGATGGCGCCGCTTCCGCGTTGCGTGAGAATGTGCGAGAAACGGCATCCCCGTGGCAGTGTTGCGACAAAAGCGAAGACCGCATGGTTCCTATGCCTCGTCTCGTCGCTGCTTTCCTTTTTTTCAAGTATTGCTTGCCTGCCTCCTCGGGGTTTGATCAAATGTAGTCGCATACAGGGAATGTGGCTTTACAAGGAATGTAAAGGAATACAAGGAATACATACAAGAATACAAGGAATGTGACGTTTCGGCATGAGGATTTTTCTTCGTCAGAGCCCTGATGACACCACTTCCGTTGCTGAAACGTTGCCTTTGGCGACAATCATTTTTTTTCGAACATTCGTTCATCAATTCAAGGCTAAAATCTTCATGTTAACCTCAGCCGTAGAGTTTCCTACAATGACCACAGATAACTCTGGTGCTGCGATCGCTAAGAAAACCATAGCAATGATGGGTAGCACATGGAGTTGTCTGATGTTCATGCTTGGGGCATCAAACGTTCCCTCGGCTTCGTTTATTAAGTTCTAACTGCACCTAAATAGGCTTAAATTTCAAATCAGCTTACACTTTTTTTTATATGCACAAGTGAATAAGAATCTGCAAGCACGCATAATCGCTGTTAATTGCAGTGGTTCCACTGGTCTATGCGTTCGCGGCGTTATGGATTCAACATCGGGATTCTGCGCTAGAAGTCCTCTATTCGAATCCTTCCGTCGGACAATGTTTGTAATGTTTGTTCAATTATTGATAACGCACTATTTCGTTAAATATAGCCACTTTGCAAAGGCACGAAGCCATTTAAATCCAGAAGGACGGAGTTTAGGCAAATCCATGAACTACGCGTCATTTTCATGCTGACTGAACTGCCCTGCTCGCAGCCCCCGTAGACACTAGCGCCTCAGTTCCCCATAGTATTTGTATGAAACTCTATGACTTCAGCCTTGTTCGGATCTCCGAGGTTTCGCCTTGGCTGGTTGGGCCTCTCACCAAGCAAACTGAGCCAATCCCGGAGGCGACGTAAGAGTAAACGCGTGCCAATCTCAGAGGCGATGGAATAAATGCTTGGCCAATCCCCGAGACTGCGTGATCAGAGGCGGTGATTACGTGGGCCGATCCTGACTCAGGATCGGCCCACGAATCAGGCACTGAGTCAGGATCCGTCCTTCTCCGTTTCATCCAGATGCGAGAATTCCTCGCACCATTGGACGATGTGCGTCTTCGAAAGGGCATTTAATGTGGTTTGTAACGTAGGCCGTTCCTTGAGCCACTGCAAACAAACGCGTTTGGCGGGGCGACCCTGATAACGCTATCGCGTGATAGCCCATCATGTCTATCATCTGCACCTGCGATGCCTCTTCCTCAGGGTTTGGCTTCAGTTCCTCGGCGAGGCATACGTTGCGGTTTTCTTGCACAGCTGAGAAACGCAAGGGGGAAGGCCGAAGTATAGCGGTGACGTTAGCTCGGAGGAGCCTCGAGATGGAGCCCTTGCGTAGTTTCCGCTGGCTTACACGACACAATTGACGTTCGGATGGTTTCACTGCTCTCCTTATCAACAATTATTAGCAAACCTATAATTCCAGGCTTCGAGATTGCCTCGCCTACCGAAAGAGCATGTTCGAATCATAATCCGTCCCCGTGGAGGACTGGACATCAAGAAGATGGGCCACTTCAGAGTTGCCCAAGCCCTCACTACCGCTGCTAGACTTACGGAGGCGGATACGGCGGAGGATATTATCTGTCCGAACGTGGTGCAAAACATATTGGTGGCAAGCACGCCATCAAAACGCAACGCCATGGCCTACGCCGATGTGAAAGCTATACTCATTGGACAAGCAAGCTACGAAGTTAGTACATATATCGCAGCCCCCGAAAACTCATGCAAGGGAGTTATTCGTGACATTGATCCCACCATCGATCGAGAGGAGCTCAAACGCCTTATCATTCAACCCAAGAACCCAAGCGCCCTCGAGGTGAGACGAATCAAGAACACAAGCACTGTAGTCATCCTGTTTGATGGACTCAAAGTCCCGGACTACGTAAAATGCGGTCCCAGTTTAATCAAATGCTCACTCTATCGCAGACAAACTGACGTTTGCTATGCATGTGGAAAGCTTGGCCATAGAGCTGACGTTTGTCCAGCCCCTGAAAATGCCATCTGCCGCGGCTGTGGTGCGAGCAACCCGGACGATAAGCACGAATGTACACCAAAGTGCACCCTTTGCGGAGGCCCTCATCCCACGGCTGACAGAACCTGCAAGCAAAGGTTCCAAATTCCGTTTGTAGTTAGACAACGGAGTAGAGAACGGCGCAACCGCGACCAATCCAAACAACCAACTGGGTCGCCAATGCCTCTCAAGCCGGCCCTCAGCAGCTCGCACAGATCCAGGAGCCGATCCCGAGACCCTGGCGGCGAGGATAGCGGCTACCAGGACCGTGTCCCTTCTAGGGGTCGCTCGACGGAACGCTCGTCTTCCAGAGGCCGCAAGGCCCCCGGGACCCGCTCCCGCTCCAGAGGCCACTCTCGTTCCAGGGGGCCTGCAGTTCAGATTCAGGAGCCTGCTCATCGTGGTACCACATGGGCTGACCGGGTCAAGGAATCACCGAAAAAGGTAACGGGGGGTCAATCGCCAGAGCACGACAGGATTGCACAATGAGAAAGAGAAAACGCTTCGTTAAAATACGCAATGGAGCAGCTCAAAGCAGAAATTGCAGAACTAAAGAAAGCCAGCAAGCGAGAGTCAGTTCAACCCAGTCAGGCCTCTGCAGTAGAAACGCCCATGGAGATCCCCGTAGCGGAACCGACTACCAATGGTTTACCCAAAAAGAGGGCGCTGGCAGTTCATGCCTCAGACAAGAGCGCCAGCGTTCGAAAATTGGAAAAAACGATAGATAAAATTGATGAATCCCTCGAAAAAGTCCAAATTGTAATTGACAAACTTGCGGAGGCGGTCAAAGCACTAGGAATCAGATGCGGTAATCTGGAACGCCACGTTTCTACAATGGCTTCAGTTACACCGTTGGAAAAAGTGAATGACACCGACACTGAAAGGTCGGCAGCGGCTGCGCTCCGCAGCATTTTATAATACAAGCTATCTACTACGTCGCACCATGGCGGCACATCACAAAGTAATTAACATCTGGCAGTGGAACTGTAGGGGATTCCATCGTAAAAGGAACGTCCTCCAACAGTTCATTCGGACCCACTCGGAAAAGCCACATGTAATCTTATTACAAGAAACGCTCACGGATAAGGTCACCCTTCCCATCGCATACCCAATATGCTGATGGGAAGAGGGGAATAAGCACATTAGTCTCGAACAAATGTGCGTTCATAGCCCACGATCTGAATCTGCAATCCAATAAGGTTGAACACTCGCTTGTTGAAATAATCCCCAGCGGACCATTCAAGACAAGTATCTTTATACTTAACATATACAGTTCACCCAAAGACCTCAGGCAAAGATTCGCGGCAATTATTAACAGGGCTACAAGCAAGGCCAAGACATTTCCTCTCCTGGTGGCCGGAGACTTCAACGCTCCGCATCAAGCATGGGGGTACCAACAAGCTAACCGCAAGGGCGTTGACCTATGGCAAACTACAGTCAATAATCACCTCACGCTTATAACAGATCCGGCTTTTCCAACCAGGATCGGCAACTCCTGCTCTAGGAATACCACACCCGATCTCTTTTTCATACGGAATGTGGAATCGGCATCTTGGTCCAACCTCCAAGTTGACCTTGGCAGTGATCACAACATCCTGGCCACCTGCGTCAACGTGAAAAGCGGGGACCTCAAAGAGTTCATTATTACAGATTGGGATTACTTTCGCAAGATTCGGGAAGAGCGAGCACAAACGCATGACTCAGCACTTAGCCTCGAGCAGTGGGCTGAACAGTTAAAGGAGGACATCAGCGCGGCGACAAAGAAAATCCAGACTGAACTGGAGGTGGACAGGATGGACAGCCGCCTCGCTCATCTTCTAGAAGCTAAGACGTCACTTTTGAAACGATGGAAAGGGCAGAAACTCAACCGAAGGCTCCGAAAAAAGATCACGGAGCTCAACAGAACTATAAAAGATCACTGCCAAACCTTGAGCAGACAACAGTGGGATGAGGTCTGCAATTCTGTGGATGGCCAGATGAGAGTTGGAGCTAAATGGAACCTACTCAAGCATCTGCTGGATGATACCAATACCAAGTCAAACCAAAGACAAGTGATAGCGAAGGTTCTACACCAGGCATCACAATCAGAGACATTGCCGACCGCACTCGACAGATTAGCTCGCAAGTATCTGCCACTGGGCAACTCGAGTGACGAAGACTATCCCCCCTACAAAGGCTCATCTTGCCCCGAGCTAGATAGCCCCTTCAAGGCATGCGAGGTAAGGGAAGCTCTCCAGAATCTAAATGGCAGGTCTGCCCCTGGTCCTGATGGCATCCCCAACCGCGCCCTCCGAAACCTGGACGACTGCTCTATAGAATGGTTGACAGAGGAGATTAATGGAACATGAAAACGAGGGGTTGTCCCGGAGTCCTGGAAAATGGCCTCGGTCATCCTCATTCCAAAGCCTGGAAGACCCCTGAGTCTCTCAAACCTCAGACCCATTTCCCTCACGTCCTGCGTGGGGAAAGTAGCGGAACATGTCATACACAATCGAATTTCTAAGCACATCGAGAAACAAGGATTGTTTCCGTACAACATGATCGGCTTTCGTCCGGCCCTGTCAACGCAAGACGTCATGAAACTCATCAAATGTCAAATCATTGACAACACCACAAGAGATATAAGAGGCATCCTAGGCTTAGACCTAGAGAAAGCCTTTGATAATGTATCCCATGCTTACATTCTGAACTCCATCTCAGAGCTCAATTTGGGAGACGCCTTCCACAGATACATAAGCTCGTTCCTACGGGATCGCAAGGCCACGCTCAAAATCGGTGACCTCAAGTCCGACAATTTCAGTTTGGGCCCAAGAGGCACGCCACAAGGAGCGGTAGTCTTACCACTGCTTTTTAACATCGCCATGACGAAATTATCGCAAAGACTCTCCAACATAGAAGGGATCAATCATACGCTCTACGCTGATGACATCGCAATCTGGTGCACCGGAGGAAGCGAGGGAGCTGTTGAATTAGGCTTACAGGAGGCTGTAGATCAAACAGAGATGTACCTGGAAAATACGGGGCTTAGATGCTCCCCGAGCAAGTCTGAGCTCCTCCTCTACAGGCCAGTCAGGAGAGGTCCCAAACCTAGAGGATGGAAACCGTTGTCTGAAATAAACATCAAAGTCCACACTAAAAGCGGCTGTACCATCCCCAGAGTGGACACCATTCGGGTCCTTGGCATGTTCATCGAATCCAATGGCAGTAATAATACTACGCTCAACAAGCTCACAGCCAAGACTGAGAACATGATGAGACTCATCAACAGAGTCTCGAATAGGCGTGGAGGCTTATAGGAAGACAACCTCCTTCGGTTGTTCCACGCCTTCCTGATGAGTCATATAATTTATGTGGCAGCCATGCACAACTGGTATAACTCCGAGAAGAAACGATTAAACACTCTCATCAGAAAAAGTATAAAAAAAGTACTAGGCATTCCGTTACGGGCGAGCACGGACCTCCTTATGCAACTAGGAGTGCACAACACATTGGACGAGATAATCGAGGCCCAGCAGTCAGCCCAACTGGCCCGTCTATCCTGCACCCCGGGTGGAAAGAAGATCCTGGCAGTTCTTGGGATCAACCCTATCCTCATGGAAGAGCGGAGATATGAAATATCAGAAAATCAAAGGAACAACATACGAGTTGC
Source organism: Dermacentor albipictus (assembly GCF_038994185.2). Taxonomy (NCBI): domain Eukaryota; kingdom Metazoa; phylum Arthropoda; class Arachnida; order Ixodida; family Ixodidae; genus Dermacentor; species Dermacentor albipictus. The sequence continues at coordinate 91,249,278 of NC_091828.1, read as the reverse complement.
ACCGTTTCCCCGTAATGTTCATCCTCGACACAACGTAGGCAGACGCAGGGCAAGAGCCCTCGCCCTCCTCAAGCGTACCAAAGACGATCCTTACCCGGCATGTTTTGTCGACGCAGCCCAATATGGACAGTCGTCTAACTTCGCCATTGCCCTCGTTGATCACAACGGACAGATAGTGAATGCGGCTTCCCTGAAGTGCTCAACACCAACCAGAGCGGAGCAGGTCGCAGTTGCTATAGCACTCCTAGACAACAGCAGATCACAAATCTTCACTGATTCGAGATCGGCGGTCAGGGCTTTCGCTTCAGGATCCATCGCTGAGGAGGCTCACAAGATTTTCAAGAACAAGATAATCTCTCCGCACACCATCACGTGCTTTCCGGCTCACCTCGACCCCCAGCTTGACTCGTTTCCCAATCTTAATGACATTGCCCACTCCCAAGCGCGCGCACTAACCCACCGCGCGGGAGCAAGATTGAGCTCAGACTCTGGGGTTCTCGAGTTTCGGGACACTCTCACTACTTTCAGCGAAATTACTACGCACTATCACCTGGGTAGGAGGACTTATCCTCCCCCTCACTGCAAAGTGGCTAGACCTCTGCCGTCCACTTTACGCATGCTTCAGACGCAGTGCTATCCGAACCTGGCCCTTTTCCACATGATCACTCCAGAGGCTTTCAGCTCTACTTGCCCCGACTGTGGGGCTTTTAGCAATCTCGCACACATGCTCTGGCGATGCCCCTCGTTACAGGGACCCAATCGCATCACAGAACAAGAATGGAGCTCTGCCATCCGGAGCTCAGAATATGCACATCAAACTTGGGCTGTCCAGAGAGCCCACGATGCGGCGGTTAGGCTCGGCCTACCAGTCCCCACGTGGGAGCGGCCCGCAGCTCTGCCCTAGGGCAAAGCGTCTCAGGACCTTGCTAGTAAAGTTCTTTGTCTGTTTGTCTGTCTGTCTATAATTCCAGGCGCCACTTCCTCAAGGACCAGTTAAGAACCCCGTGCAGTGTCTGTGACAAGAGGCGCAGTGCGTCCACGACAGCCACTCAAAACGCCATAGCTGCCACGAGGGAAGAACGCGAGAACGCTCCACTTACCCAGCGTGCCACCGTGCGGTACCGTACGATTTTCGCCTTTTCTACCGGCGTGTTAGACTGCACTATCTTCCGTATCGACCCACGAAAACGTTAAGATACTAGCAGTTAAGAAATGGCAGTTAGTTCCCCGGGAAAACTAAACACTTTACAAGATTCGCGCGCCCACTTATAACTTAGCTGCAGCAATGAAGATAGAAGTTAGGGGGCGTCTCCGTCGCCGAAACGCACTGCGTCTCTCTGATACTACTGTGGAGCTACGGGCGACTAGCGCTGAAGCTTGGCGTGCCACCAGCGGCACCACCCGGCCGGGGCTGGGGGCCCAAAGGGGCCTCTTGGACCAGGCGGAGAGAGTAGCCACGATCACTGGTGTCCTGGAATAGGGACCCACCCAACAGCTTCCCTACCACCCTACCCTTTTCCTGACTCCCCTCTTCTCTCTCAATAATTAATAAAGTTTTTCCACCACCACCACCGTAAGAAACAGCCTACGCGGTGAGCGGTGGACACAGTTTTTCAGTAGCACGTGTTGCGATTTCGTGCCAGCAAATTCACCGATCAACTTAAGACACCTTTTCACGGCTCCTCACGTGACAAGGCAACCGTATGTAGGACATAGCAGCGCTTGCGCTCAACTCACCGCGCGTTGCCATAGAAACAACTTCGCCAGGCGCCTCGCGCCAAGCAAACGTTGACACAGGCGCGCGTCTGGTGTTAAATTAACGCAGCGCCATTTTCGTAGCCGTACGGTGCCGGCATATTTAACAGGGATAAGCGGGGTAGTTGGTGGTCGTTACTGGAATGCATCATGTAACCGCACAAAAACAAGGGACAAAGAAGGAACACACACAGGACAGGCGCGGAAGGTGCCGGCATATTTTAGTTACGCTAAAGCTCCCTTAGCACCTCGTGGCCAGCTCTGGGTCTCCGGGCGTGGTCGAGCAACTTGCGTCTCGTGAGTTCACGTTGTGTCTCGCGAGTTTTACTTTGTGTCTCGTGAGTTTTACACGTTTTAATGCTGAATGAACCTCCCGCTTGCTCTGCAAGGTCCACTGTGGTGGATGGGGGTGCTCGCTGCGCGTCTTTCATGGTACGCTGTGGCGCTGTAATGTTACCCTATTGTAATCTGTAAATAATAAAAAAACAAAGACTTGCACGTTGTAGGTGCCATGTATTGTGTTTCAATGCACCGTTCTCCATAGTTAACAAAATTTCGCTTACGCGGACCGACATAAAGGATGCGTTCTTCGCTTTTTTTTTTAAAGTGCACCAACACTGGTGCCAGCTGCAGGATCATATCTATTTGCAAACTATTACGACTTGATGCGTGCACCAAGTGCAGCAGTTTACAGCGCTGTGTGCGTGTCACTCTATCGTGTCCCTGTCTTCTTCTTTTTTGCCCTGTGTCCTTTTTCTAACGAATTCCCAACAAGCCCAAGCTCCCACGCTAAGTCGCTGATGTAATATATGTGGCTGTCATATATACCACTAATATATGTGGAAGACTTTTGCAAGACCCCTTTAAACATTGTAACGAATTTACGTAAGGTATGAATTAACATATCGAATTATATTCCGCTTCAGAAGCTTTACCGGATGAAGGTGACAGAATTTAGATTCCTGATTTTGGTGCACAGTTAGGGGTTCGAAAACTTCGTGCTTCATTTTTTTTTCAGGATTACAAATATTTAGCAACTGTAAAAGGTACAAAAATAAATCAGAACCTAAATGGAAATTTACGTTCCCAGATGTCCATAAAACTTAACACATTATCTCAAGTGCAACAGTTTTCACTAAAATTGGTGATCTCAAAAAAAAAATATTTCTGCGTTTTGCATCTATTTCAGTAAGCGACATCGTGGTTGGGACCGAGCTAAACCTTCCTCTTAACTTGAATATTTGGAATTTAAGGGATTCAAAGCCAAATTATTCATTTACCTTTTCCCCTCTCTTATTACTCATTCTTTTTATAGTACACAGCGCTGACATATTTAGTTAAAATTTCTGTTCTGTTGATTTATTGTATAGTTTCATTGGTTATGCTGCTACCTATGTACTTGCTTTGAAATACCTTTTAGAGTGCGCTTACCGATTCCCTTAAGGCACTTCACAGCCTACTTCATTTTACAAATGAACGAATGAGTGAAGGAATGAAGGAACGTCCTATTCTTTTCACTGAGAAGATTTCGCACATGACCTACCTACACATCCCATATATCCATGAGCTTTATTTTAACACAGGGGGCCCAAACTTAGGGGACACTCTTAGCCATGTGTACAGAAGAATGCAAAATGCGTTCAAGGAAGTTCGAGTTTTGGGGTATACAAAACCCTGTTGGGGTGGCTGGTTCTAAACCTACAGTTATTAAGTTTCTCCATATTGTTCACACGGAAATCACGTACAATCTGCGTGCAGGTATTTCTGACCATTTCCGTAACATTTCTAAGGAGAAGGTATGAAAATATTGCACCGGTTACGGAACATTTCAGCTCCATATGGCAATCTTTAAAAAAAGTTAAACCTACGTAAGGAGGCGTTGGCGTCTCGTAGAGGCACCGAGAACTCCTCTGCACCAAATTGCAGTAAAACGAGAAACACACTGAGAATAGCAAAACTACAGCGATAGAAAAAAAAAATGAGCACTGAAAAACGCATGCCCCCGAGAATTGTTCTCAAGTCCTGGCACATCTCCCTTCCCTCAGAGTAGGGTAGCCAACCTGACTCCTGACTGGTTAACATCCCTGCCTTCCTTATCTCTCTCTCTCTCTTGACACATAATGCAGAAGTTTACAATCGCGGTTCACAAACCGAGAACCTTCGTTCTCTTCCATCGCCCTCGAGTGCGCTGCACGCTACTACGGCGAAGAATCGCCGCAGTGTGGCGCTGCCTCCGCCGTGCACGAAACGGGCGTCAAGCTCAGCGCGTGCGCTATTATGGAGCGCATCCTGAAATGTAGGCGGCGCCGTCATATGAACGAGTTCGAAGTGGCAGGAGGGCCGGCGGACCGATCTCCAGCGATCTCGCGAGATGCCTGCGCGAGATGCGAGTCTGAAAGCTACGATGATGCCCTGCCATCGAAGAACAGTACGGCCAAGTTGCACGAGCGCGCCATTTTCTATCCAAAGCGTTGTGGTGCGGACAAGCCGATGGCTCGGAGGGCACGTACACGTGCGCGCACGCACACACACACACACACACACACACACACACACACACACACACACACACACACACACACGCACGCATATTATATATATATATATATATATATATATATATATATACGGTGAGTGGGCTCCAAAAGTTGACAGGACGAGGTATTTGCAACAAAGCTGAATTCCCGCGAAGCAATGGCCACGTAGTTTGCACGTGTGTACGGCATGTCCGTCACTAGCTGGGAAAACGGATTTCTCAGTATGCGCACTTCCACCTTGCTAGTAACGACACAAAGGTTCGAACAAGAATTTGCATCTTCGAGTGCCGTTCGTTCTACCTGTAAATTTATTCATTAGTTCCCTGTTATCTCAGTCTTCCTCCGTTAGTTCATTCGATCGTTCGTTTATTATTTTTGTTCAATCGTTTTCTGGTATGTTCACTCCTTCACTCGTTTGTTCATTACTTTGTTCGCTTATTCGACTGTTCGTTCTTTCATTTGTTTAACCGTTCGTTCGTGAATTTTGTTTTTATTCGCTCGTTTGGTCATTCGTTCGTGCATTGGTTTGTTTGTTCGTTCTTTGTTTGTTGACTTGTTCGCTCGTTTACTATAGCTGCCTGCTTGCTTGTTTATTCGCTCGTTGAGAGAACCGGAAAGACAAGGTGCTCAACCGTGCGGCAATACAGGGACGCAGGAACATTTTTTCATCGCTGATATGATTTCTAAAGGGGTTTCCTTTTTTTATTTTTCTTATTTTTCGAGCGGGGCCGTAGATAAAGGGAGCGCACAGCTTACACCGCGGCCACCCTATGCTGGAGCCACGCTCTTTTGCCTCTATAGCAATATGGCCGCCGCCAGCTTCACTCGCTCCCATCGGCGGCGGCATGGGGCTGCCCCTCTAGAAGCTTCATATAACTTCCTTGAGGTAATGTAGTAATAAACTCTATGAGGGGAGGAGAGCGGCGCGGAGCGCTGCTTCGAGGCCAATAAAACGGTCCATATTTCGTGGCAGCGTTGAACGCGTACACTGAATTCGAACGCGAGCAAGTCAAACACACTCTTAAAGGCTCAAGCAACAGTGATATTTAGGCTAAAGAATGTGTGCTTTGAACAAAGCTATGCGCAACTCTTTTCTGTGCTGCGCGACTGCGGCAATATTCGCTGGTGTATTATGTCACCAATTAGAAGCGCGCTTTGTGCCACCATGAGGGCTGCATGATAACGCAAGCAAGATCTCGATTAATTGCGTTGCAGTCGATGTAGGCAATTACTCTTTGCCGGAATGTTTGGTCAGCCGAGTTTCTTCGCCGCTGGTCTACGCGGTACATAACCGTCTCCCGAGGCGAAGTCTTTCTACAGCCAGAGTGATGCTCAATTCGGTTGCCCGAGTTCAGACTGTGTCTGTATGTGCCCCGAGTACCTTTCTTAAATTCGAGGCCGACAATAATGCTTTAGCGTGGATGCGGTAATGAGTTTTGTTGTTGTGTGTGGCAGAGCCAGTGTCAAGAAGACACCATTTATTATTTCATTTGTTAATCTGTTTGGTTTACATCAAGTATGATGTATTACATGTGATGTACCTCATATTGTACTTTTCGTTCCTACCACAGTTGTAAGTGTGCCTACGGGTGAATAAATTTCCTTGTCAATCTTGAAGAAAAGTTGTTCGAACTCGGTGAAGGCAAAGTCTTTCTACAACCAGAATAATGCTCAATTCTGTTGCCCACGTTCAGACTGCATGTGTATGTGCCCCGGGTACCTTTCATAAATTCGAGGCTGACAATAATGCTTTTGAGTGGATGCGGTAATGAGTTATGTTTTTGTTGTTGTTGTGTGTGGCAAAGTCAGTGTCAAGAAGACACCATTTATTATTTTATTTTTTAATCTGTTTTGTTTACATCAAGTATGATGTATTACATGTGATGTACCTTATTATTGTACTTTTCGTTCATACCACAGTTGTAAGCGTGCCTACGGGTGAATAAATTTCCTTTTCAGAAGGAGCACGGAACAAGCGTTCTGCGTGTTCCGCGTCGGGGACGTCCACCTCTCACGCCATGACACCTACAGCGTCGTAGACTCCCTCGAAGGCCCACGTCTTCAAATTTTAACGCGACCGCGTTAAGGAGCTCGTGTCGCAGAAAAGCAGGTGTCGTCGGCGTCGGCGGCGTTGGCCATGAGCGATAAATCCCAGCAGGCACTTCATGAATAAAAAACTACTTGCAAGATGGGCTGGGTGGGAATCGAACCGGGGTCTCCGGAGTGTGAGATGGAGACGCTACCACTCAGCCACGAGTTTTTTTTTTTATTACCGGCTTGGCAAAAGAAGGTACAATGTGAGTATTACATGGCCATAAAAACAACTAGTCAATGCCGGATCAGTGTGGTGTGATAAGAACTTTGTCCAAAGCACTTAGCCAATCAGGAGGGTCACTCTGTGCACAGAAAAATTCGCGTATATATAACACACTTTCAATGAAATATTCATGTGCAGGGGCCTGAACAATGCGCTCATGTCTAATATCCATACGCGTTCGCCACACACTGTGCATGCACAAAAGCATTAACAGATCGACAGGCACTCCCTCTGGTTCCGCGCATGGCAGGAAGCGTATTCCGAAAGCACTTAAGGGCAACTCCTTTTTAAGGCTGCGTTTTAGAATATCCAACAAAAACACTGCGTCATGATTCAGCCACGAGTTCAATGCTTCAAAGCAGTACAAAAGCGCCTCTAGTGAATGCGGTGTTCCCTTAGCAGCGAGTTGTTTCTAAGGCTCAGGCGTGCGTCGCTTGCTCAGGCGCACATTTCGTTGCCGCGCCGAACGCGGCGTTGCTCGACGCTCACCGCGTCCGATGCGGGGCGCGTAGTCGCTGCGCCGTAGCCCATTGTCTTACACCCCTTGGCGGGTCGACGGGAACGCTGTCGCGTTCCACTCTTGAAGGTGAAGCTTAAGCGTCCTCCAATTTTTGTTGAACTTATTAGGAATACCTATTCAAGTATCCGAAGTACATCGTTCCTTGGTGGTCGAGAAAGTGTACCGTTTCCCGTTACTCGTGGTGTTCGTCAAGGGTGCCCTCTATCCCCAGTACTCTTTGTGCTCAGCCTTGAATCATTTCTGCGCTCAGTAGTGAGAGACCCTTACGTATGCGGTCTCCCACTGCCTGGTAGCGGTGTTGTGAACGTGCCAGCCTTTGCCGATGACATCACATTATATCTCAGGAATGAAGATAGCTTATCCCGTTGCCTTCGAATTTTCACTGAGTACGAAAATATCTCAGGTGCTGCGCTAAATTTTTCAAAATGCCGTTATTTGTTCATTGGTTCACCACAGACACGCCTAAGTCCCCTTTACCGTCTTCAAAAGAGCAATTATCTTCGCCTTTTAGGCCTTGACTACACCTCTAATGGCATATCAGGCTCTGTGTGGCTCTCAATTCTTGAAGATGTAAGGCGAGATATTGAAGATGTTCAAGGGTATGATTTACCCCTATCAGAAAGAAGGTACTTAGCGCAGTCTGCATTTTGCGGCCGAGTGTGGTACGTTTGTCACGTCGTACAGCCACCATTACGGTTTACTAGGTCCTTGCAGTCCTTTCTTGGTGCCTTCTTCTGGTCGGGCCGTACAGAACTGGTCAGTCGCGCAGCGCTTCGGCAACCACGCTCTCGCGGTGGGTTCGCGTTCCAATCCGTGTCTCTCTGCTGCCGGCTGCTCGCTCTGCGATTTCTGCTCCGCTTGTTGCAGCGTGATCAGTGAGTGTCCTGCCCGTGAACTCGCTTGCTATTTTCTTGGCACAAAAATTCGGTACATGTTACCGGGCATGCGCTTAAATCGCGGACCACAAGTGTTAAGCGCACCTACATTTTACTGTATGGCCGTGCCATTTTATCGCCACATACAACAGGTATGTCCTGATGTAGACGTTCTCCAAAACCGCGTAGTAGATACTATGTCAGCCTTACTGCTTCCTCTAGTTCCCCCTGCGCGCCTCGCACGTTCCAATAATGCGTCGTGGGATGCGATAACGGCACCATTTCTTCATATATATATATATATATATATATATATATATATATATATATATATATATATATATATATATATATATACACTACTCGCTATACATTTATTTGCCTCTGTCCCCCGATTTTCCAGGAACTGCTGCTGCTGTTACGGTCTTGCCGCGCGTGCAGCTGGGTTTCTTGCAACACCACCAGATGGCGCTCACCTCCGCGCATCCCGGCCGGCGCCGCCGTGCCAGCGTTTCACAGTTTGAGCGTATGGTATGTGCTGTGCTTGCTTTCCTATGCGACAAAAATTCAGGCGCTGGGCTGTGGATGTCGCGTGCTGGGATGTAATAGCGTCAACATGACAGCAGTCTGCAGCCCGAACAGGGCGCCTTGAACTGGCGTCCGAGCAGCATGCTGGCCACGTACGCAGAAGGAGCACGTGAACGCACGCCAGCAAAATGGCTCCCAAGCACGCACTAAGCGTCGAGGACACCCAGGCCCGGAAGAAGCGTCGCGCGCAACAGGAGCGTCTTCGCTACGCAGTGAAACGTGGTGCGGCCCGCGAATGTGTGTATACAATGTACGCACACAATTGTAATAATTATTTGAAGTACATACAGCCATATAATTGTGGTTTGTGGTGTGTTATGTGAGGCGATGATAAAGCTCAACCTTCTCACAGATTACGACCCATGGCGCACAACAACCCCTCAAGCGAACACACCTTTCTGTGCGTTCTGTGCACTACGCAGGCAAACAGCGCTGGTACAAGCAGGGTAACGTTTCACACCGACTCACCACTCTCGCGTTGGGCTAAACGCTGAAAAAATTACTATTCGCTGCTAACACCACTTTTAACACTTGTCAATGAAAGCAAAAACAGCATGCACAGCTTCGCTTACATCGATACCCACAGTGCATGGAGTCCGTCAAATTTTCTTTCCGCTTTCACAGTTCCAATGCTAAAGTATCAGACACCTAACGGTTGACCCGATGGAAATTCGTTAGCATTAACCCTTCGCAAGCCGCTCGATCGTTGCCGGTTCTGCATCCATAATAAACAGTAAAAATTAAATTCTGGACTTTAGCAAGCCATACCAGACCTACACATACTGTGGATGCCGGGACACGCAAACCTGCAGGACGACCTCGCGGCACACGTCGCAGTCCGAGAATATGTACACCGGACATTCTCGAAGGATAACAACCCTGCCCTCTCTCTCGAGGATGAAAAGGGGGCCATCCTACGGAAATATAGAGATATACTGCTGCACTATAGGAAAAGCCGAAAATGCTTCGCAGGTTCCTATAAGAAGCTTGCCAGAGAACAAGCCATCCGCCATCTGGAGAAGGCTTCAAACGGAAACCCACTTCCATGGCACATTGCCACATGCGATACATCCAAGCACATATCCAAGAAACTGCAAGTACTGTGCGGACATTGCCAACACCACATGGTATGGGAATGAAAGAAACACCTAAGAGTTGCTCCGTATCCACCACTAATCGAAGATTAATGGGAGGCCCTACTGCTGAGTCGAGGTCCCAACAGCCAGCTTAGGGTGGTAACCCGGGCAAGACAGGCAGCGGATAACCATGTTTTTTCTGGAATGAGGAAACCGAGCCTCGGAAAAATGAGGAAAATGAGCCTCGGGAGGTTGTCGAGGTGGTTGTGCGAGAAGTTTGTTGTGATGAGGAACGCCTTCATTCTTCTCAAGCTACCTTCCGCGAATGGAGTCACGGCACGGTCACGCGATAGCAACCGTTGGCTCCGAAATTTGGAGTAGTTCAAATAAGTCCGAATCGCCATTTTTTTTTTGCCGGCGAGTTTTTTGAGAATATTAGCGTATTAATCCATAAACCATCAACCTTAAGTATGACCCATATTTTTTTAAGAGGGAGATTTATCTGAGGGCCATTTACGACGTTTCTACTGAAATACGTGTTTAATGCAGAAATGCTATATTTCAAGAACCACTCACGCAATTTCAGGAAATTTGTTACAATTAAGAGAGAAACGTCAATTCTGCCGACTGTACAGGCAGCAAAATTTTAATTTAGCTCATCATCTTTTTGCACATATTGCCCAAAAATTAGTAAGCTTAAAAAAACTGAAGCCCAGAGTTTACGACCGTACACTCTGTGCCGCAACCAGATATAACAGTTCTGTAAACTACATCTGCAAGAACCCGTATCATGGCGGACAAAGTTATACATTACAGCTTACAGGAAAGTTTTCCAATGCCTATACGAGGGTTTTGAAACTTAGCCACTATCCTTTACTTGGCCACTATGTATACTCTTGCGGCAGACGAAGAAACTATTATAGAATTTTCTGTGTGTGGATCCCTCAGAGTGAATTTCAACACTCCGTGTAGTCATGGCGATGCTCATGCAGATGACAACATCCGTGGCATTCTCTCAAGGTCAGGTTAATACGCGTTAAGTTCCCCCAGGAATTCATCGCTGAAGGATAAAGTAAACCCTTCAGTGCGTATGCAAAATCTAAGCATGCATTACCTTATAAAGCGTTGTAATGCATGGTAGAGCAAAGAAAGGTGGCATTACCGGCCCCGTCCATCACATTTACATACAAAGTCTTTTCGATGCCGATGTACAAGTGAGTAACGACTAGCTAGCTGAAGACACTCACAACGGAAGGATGCTTTAATGCCATCTTCGTTTGTGTTTTAAGAAAAAGAAAAAAATCGACCAAGCCAGTTTTGCGACAACTGTCGACGGCAATGAGTTTACCATTCTATCAACATATCGACGCAACGAATTATGTGTCACAACGCAACGAGTTATGTGTCAAGTGTGCACTGCAGCGGCATACCTCTCGCTTCCTTAAGAACACCTGGCGTCATCTAGCGGTGGCGCCGCGAAGCCTGCGCGTGAGCTCCGATATGCGTGGCGCGCCGTTGATTGCGAACGCCTGGAAACATGTGTACGTACGTGCCACTCTTCAACGAACCGCTTTCACGCCACCATGTGTCACTGTAGATGCGGTACTGGGTAGGTGCCGCTGTTAGAAGAAGCCAACCGGGCTCAGTCCTGGCTAACCTCCCTACCTTTCCTTTATCATTTGCTCTCTCTCTCTCTCTCTCTCTCTTTGGCACCGACTGGGAGCACTGCACATGTTCAACTGGAAATGCGTCGCTCTCCAATGACGAAAACGATCCCTTAAATTTCTCCGATGCTGAGCGGAATTAAACCCACATGACAAGCTCTCCTCAAGGACAGCAAACCGACGCTTTAGCAGGTTGTGCCAGGAATGCACTGGGTATGTGCAGATCTTCAATGAACCACTCGCCGGCCCGCGTCACCGTGTATCTGCAACTGGGTGCGCCGGCAAGCAAGGGAGTGATCCTCAGTACTCGCTGGCACTGGCGCGACAAGTTTCTCTGTCTTGGGACACAACGCGCGCACTTCTTCGAAGCGCGACTAGATGGCGCCGCATGTACAGAAAGACGCGTGAGAGGGGGGCCCTGTTTCCACATGATGCTTTTCTAAGCGGCAAGAGGTTCACTGAAGAGCGACAAATACCAATGTGTTGCTGGCTCAACTCGCTAAAGCATTGGCTTAAGGAAGGAAGGAAGGAAAAAGTGGAGAAGGAAAGGCAAGGAGGTTAACCAGATTAGCTCAACCGGTTTGCTACCCTGCACATGGGAGCGAGAAGGGGGAATGAAAGATGGGGAAGGGAGAGAGAGAGAGTACATAGCAAAGCACACACATCGACCGTTAGAGTCCATCACTCTTGAGTGGTACGTGATATCACTGTCACAGCCGCTTGTCCAATCCCGTCTCTTTCAAAAACCGAAGTAGTCCCTTCGTCGCCTTCAGCTGCGATGTCTTCTGTCGACGGCATGTGAAAATTTCATTCAAAAGTGGGACATAACCAGTGGGTTCGTGGCCCAACCTGCTAAAGCATCGAGCTGCTGTTCTCGGGGAGACCTTGTGATGTGGGATCCGTTGCGCTCAGCATCGCAGGAACATAACGCATCTCCTTCGGCATTGTAAAGAGGCACAGTCCCAGTGAAACACATGCAGTGCTCCAGGTCAGCGTGAAATAGTTTCTTCGAACAACGGCACCTACCCAGTCCCGCACTTACAATGACCCATGTCGGCGCGAAAGAGGTTCGTTGAAGAACGGCACGTTGATCGCATGCACCGGCGTGCCATGCTTCTCGGTGGCGTCGCGCAAGTTTTGCGGCGGCGGCGCTAGGTGGCACCGTGTGCTCTTAGGGAAGCGCGAAATATGAGTCCTGCAACAGCACACGTCTCTTACATAGCTCATTTCGACGGCGACAAACGCTGCGTTACTATATTGATTCAATACTAAACGCATTACCGGCGAGAGTCGTCGTGACATGGGTTCTGTTGATTTATGGTCATTGTAGAGTGGCACATATCTAGTTAGTCATGTTGGCGTCAAAGACGTTCTTTGAGGAGCAGCGCACAACTACTGTCACATACACAACCCAAGTTATGTATGTGACAAAGAGCTTCATTGAAGACCAGTACAGTAACATGATTTTGGCTTCTAGCGCGAAGTGAAACACGGACACAGAAACGAGCAGACAGGGCGAGCACTAACTCTCAACTAAATTTTTATTGAAACGAAAACATTGGACAGAGTGGTAGATGCATTAACATTAGACTAAAAGAACACAAACATTCTCTAAACAACCCTAATGCATCACATTTAGCTGCACATTGTTTCGATTGTGGATGCAAACCTTTCTTTGAAGACACGAAAATTCTTTCTAGACACAGATGCCAAACCACGAGGGAAATTATCGAGGCTTTCCACATAAAAAGATTAGTAGACACTTGCGTCAGTCATGCTTCGTTGTCTCTGTTTGATTGCGAATTCCAGTACCTTCGCAGTACGTGTACTAATCTGAAATAATTTGTTCTTTGAATTCCATACCCACTGACATGTTTAGCTGATGCTTTTTACATTGTCATGTTCTTATGCTACGGTTTTTGCAATCACCTATATATATGTTCTTCGTTTCAATAAAAATTTAGTTGAGAGTTAGCGCTCGTCCTGTCTGCTCCTTTCTGTGTCCGTGTTTCACTTCGCCCTAGAAGCCAAAATCACGTTACCGTATCAACTCGCCCAACTGTCTATCCTTTTGCAGACCAGTACAGACCGAATGGCACATAGGCAGTGCTCCATGTTGGCGTTCACTGAAGAGCGGCATCTACCTGGTTCCGAATGTATACAGTTGGCGTGAAAGAGGTTCGATGAAGAGCGGCAAATATGTGCACATTGCCACATACTCAGTGACCCAAGTTCTTGCGACAATTGGTTTCGAATCCTGTTCCTTCAGCACAGTATTCCGATGTGTTACCCATTCGACTATGGACTACCCAGTGACACCGGTAGGCGGGAAAACGGCTATATAAAAAATTACTAAGGTGGTTAGTCCCTGGAAAGTGCGTGAAGTGCCTTAAGAATGCTAACGCATCAAAATATTATCAATGGTGATCTAGATAAGAAGTGGACTGATGAAGACGGTCAACATGATATCCACATCAACAAGACCCACAAGGTACATCGTGATAATAGAATTGGTGAATAGGGACTGGAAAGATGAAGACACTCACAAAAAAGCCACCTTCGTCTGCGTTTCGAGCAGAAATGCTGATATAAAACTACGCAACACGCCAGGTCAGAGGAGGAATCTCGCTAGAGAAGGCGTCGCTCACCTTCCTCTGTGGGCGTTGTTAGCTTTGGCGTATTCGCTGAAGAGCGGAGGTCGGAGTCATCGGGGTAGTGATGTGGAACAGCATTACACCGAGTCAACGTGGACGCTGAAATGCAGAAAGACTCTTCATTTCTACCAGAAGGTGCGTCTTTAGGAGACGGCAAATCGGTAGATTTCGGCGTGGAACGGTGAATGTGGAATAATGTGGAGAACGGAAGAGTTTCCTAGAACTTCAGCCAGAGATGCCAGGTGGCTTTGCCGTCTGGCGAGCTTGAGCCATTGACCTCTACCTGGTCACCATGGAATAAGCAGCGGCCTTTCCAGGTTCAACTTGCGCGTGTGCTTTGTGTCATCATTTTCTTCCTCGGAGGCTGCGCCGATACGAACGACTGGACTGGGTTGACTGGGACTCTCTTTGCTATCTCTCTCTTGTCTTCCCTACGTTTCAATACCTCGTGCTCAAGTGTAAGGTAGCAAGCTGGACAGAGTATATCTACTCTCTCTGCTTTCCCTTCTTTCCCATCCCCCCCTAGCCCACACTTGGAACTTACGCTCCCTGCTACATGCAGCACTAGCGCAGTACGCTGTGGAATTTACGTTACTACAGCGTTCACTTTACCTCCAGATTTTCCTAGTTTTCATCGGTGATATCCATCGCGCGCGTTGTAGCGCTAGACTAAATAGTGCGCCCTCGTTCAAGATAGCCAATTCCCATTCGATCTGCTGTCGCGATCCTTGCTGGCCTTCGTACACTCGCCAAACGTCTTCTGCACCCGAGGTAAGAGGGCGGATGAAGCAGCGGCCTATCAGCAACGCGTTAATAAAGGCAGAAGAGTGCGACACTGGAGCTAGATGGCTTGGCATGGCTTTTGACAGTAAAACATCGGACGAGGTTAATATCGTTGCCTTTCCTCTCTTCTATTTCTCTCTCTCTCTTGACAGTAAAACAGCGCAGGAAACGAAAATAGAACAGATAGAACACACACCACAAGGAATTTAGTTGTGAGCGCTTTGTAGCGTGCGTTCATTCACTTCTACCTGTCGTCATTTGGTGCACTCTCTTACTGCCAAAAGGCACGTTAATAAACGCAGCGCTCTCAATCAGCCTATATCTTGCGAAATGCGTCTTGCATAGTTGGTTCAGCGGTGATTGATTCTGTTCTTCAGTTAGATTCCAGACGACGCAATGCGATTCGCTCTGCCAGGTCCACACGGCACGTCGCCGCTATGTCCCATTTCTGCTGAGGCAACAAGAAGAAAAAAAGGTTCTTTCTAGAAAAGTGTAAAAGAATAGTTAAAAGCGCTCGTTCTTGGGCACGTAGACATGTCTAGCAACGGAAACCGCAACTTTCTCGGCCGCGACGGGCGCCTCGGATATTGTTAAGGCCAAATGGGCGCAGCCGTCAAGCACTCGCCGTTCCCAAGTGGTCATTGCCGCGAGGACTGACCGTGCAAAAACGCCGCTCATACGTATAGCTTAAGGCATTATGACGAGAACCGACGCGTTCAGCATGACACGGCCGATGCCCCCCACGCCCCCCCTCCCTGGCGCAAAATAACCCCTTTTCTTTGCGAGACCGATCCCACCGGGTTCTTCGATCGGGACGTCCCATCCGTGACTTAGCCCATCTCCGCAGGGCCGCTGGCCAGCCCTTCTCGCGCCACGCCAGGCCGATCCCCGCGCACTGGCGCGCTGAACGCGGGCACCGCGAGAGAAGACGACGAGAACCGGTCAGACCCGAAAGGCAGGCGAGCGAGGAGGAACTGCCGTCCACGTGGCTCCCAGCAGCGGCAGCAACAGCAACAGCAGCAGCAGCTACGTGAGGTCAGCCGCCGCCGACTGGCCTGCCACGCTCACCGACGCCGCCGACGCCAGCGGCGGCCGAGAAAGGGTCAACGCTCCGGCGAGCGCGCGAGCGCGGGCGAGCGATGCCCAAGAGAGCGGGTGAGGCCGGCTCGGTCCACTCGAACGCTGGACGCCGTTGAGCACACCACCACCGCAAGGCGCTGCTGCTGCAGCCCCCCCCCCCCCCCCCTTCTCGCTCTCTCGCCTAAGTTGCATGGCCCCGGCAGCCAGCGGCCGTGCCCGGACAGGTCTCTGGCCGCTGCTTCTTGCATGGGAAAAGAAGCGGCGACGGCGGGACGCCAGCCTCCACCGCCAGGGGTGGTGGAGGGAAGCGGCTCCTTCGAGCAGGCTTCCAGAAGCCGACGACCTCCGTGGGTTTAGCCGACCCGACCGAACGGCCGGCCGACGGGACCGGCTAGCCGGTCCGGTGGCGAACCGTACGCCCACCTGCTACTTCTGTGGGGGGCTACCGTCGTCTCTCGTGTCCTCTTCCGGCTTCCAGAAGACTCCGCCACCTTCGAGGTGAGTCGACACACTTCTCTTTGCATTGGGCAGTGGTGGCGAGATCACTGGCGCACGGAGCAGGAGCGGAAGGTAGCATGCTGTTCTAGAGCACTGTACGGCAAAGTAAGGTTGAATGCATCATCCGGATATTTAGCACTACGTGACTAGTTTTGTATCCGAGAACTTCGGAGGTCAGTCCAGTCCACTGCACTCCAAGGCACCAGTGATACATGCGCGTAGCACTTTAAAATTGCGTTTTAGTGCTGCTAGGGAAGTATACTGGTGCGTGAAACACGAACGTATGGAAAGACGGCTTGTCAACTTTATGACCGATACCTCGCAAACAATTCAAAGCGACTCGTACTTGGCCTTGTTTGGCCATGAATATCTTCAGCAGAGGCAGCTGCACGATAAAGAGAAGAAGAAACCTTGACCATACGCAACCTTGTAAGGCGCAGATGTAGTCGCTGTCTGTGGAATCCGGAACTATGTGCAACGCTCCAGTTTGTTTATTCTATCCCGTCATTTTCACTATAGCAGAAAGAGATCCGCGCTCCGGGACACACGTATCATGTCCGGGCTGATAGATAGAAGCTTAGTCGCAACAACAAGTCACAACTTCTTATGGTACCTAGTAAAGTCTGCATTAAAAGAATAATGGTTTGCCCGATCGGTACATAACATCGCCGGAACGCTGCAAACTAGACCATACTGTATAGATGTCTCCTTTGTTTTCCATAATCAATTCCTTGCACAACGCGACAGCTCAGCTTGTTGCGGACAATGCATGACTAGATTTCTGGACTTACTAGCAGCACCCTATGATAGACCGTAGACAAAAGTTTTGCTAAGACACGTGGTTTCTGGTGCCAAGTGTCCAGCTGTGTAGGCTTCCCATTAAGTCAGCTGTGCGCTAACATGGGAGCCAAGAGGGAAAGCGAAGTTGCTGGCAGCTGGGTGAATCAGTGATCAGAGTTAAGCGCACGGCAAACCCAACGCGAACGATGATTAGTAGCGGCCAGGATAGTAATCTTGCAGGTCGGAAAGCCGGAGGTAAATGCCATTGCAAGGTCAATACCCACCGGTGCGAGTCCAATGCCCGCACAGGTTGAACACGAGAGCCATTGTGCTCGCTTGCGAGCTGACACTCCCTATGAGTCTTTAACTGTTGGGGAGGAGGCGTAGCAAGTAAACGTTACTATTCCTTACGCTATAGATAGCGCCGTCGCATTAGGATGTGGTTCGCGTTGCCTTAACCGGGGCAAGACCGACCAGTGAGTTCTATTCCTGGAACGTGATGTTATCGGCGGCGATCAATGACCCGGACAGAACAATCGCCACGCTATAATAAGGTGCTTACACTTGCCCTCGTAACGCTTGTGCACGTTTTCACTACACGCGGAATACTTTCTCAAAGCGGATACTGCATAAAAAATTTAGTATTAGCAAATATGACGCCTTTTAATGTATATATCTCGCGTCATAAAACTAGCTGCCCATGTTGATCTTCACTGACTAGTCAACTCTCTTCTATGTCAACGTCGTTTCTTCCATTGTTTTTTTTACAAATTCGGCAATACTAGACGCGACCTTAAACTGCTGAAAATTCTGCGACATTTTTATCAAAAGAGTAAAGCAGGCAAAGTTCAAATTCGTCTAAAAAGGCTACACGAACCTGGGTCAGGTCAACGGCCTAGACAACACGGATTTTCCTGAACGCGAAAGCGCAGTCTATTCTTCTGAGTCCAAGTAGTTCCTTGGTGACTGGACGGTAAAGCGAGCTCGGCGACATCGACAATATTGAGCAGTGAAGCATAATTCGGTCCACAAAGTTTTGTCGCAGGCTTAAGACGAAAGATGGATGCCAATTGAGATGGCACGATTAAACGGACGAACAATAGTACGCACTATAATAAACATTTCGGTTCACAAGATTTTGCCACTAACCTAGTGACGAATCATAGGTGCCAAATTGAACGATCTGGTCGTGCGGACAACTCAGTAGTCTGCAGTGTCATCTAGGCCCGCGAAATTTTGTTACAAGCTTATGACGAAGCATAGGCAGGAATGCATGCGTTGATTATATTGCAGCAGTATGCATTTTTCGCACTTTGTCAGAGATCCGAACGGCGCACTCCGTAGACGTCATCACCGGTTACGGCCGACGGCAACCGCGAGTTGCGAAGATAGGAATATAATGAAACGCAATGAAATTATTGCATCACGCCGGCTGTAGACGCCAATTTGGTTGGTCTGATTCACGCGTTATCGTGTTTGCGTACACTGTGATCATACTTAGTAGTTTTAATGACCTCACAGTTAGTGCCCTTCCAGTAGCTTCTCGCAGAAATATAGCTTCCTTCTCAGTAGTGACGATGACTAACCGTGCGTTCTACAAAATGGACGTTACCCCAAACCACATAAAACGCCACGAAAGGCGTGTTGTGTACGGTCACAGGTTGTTCTCGCGAGATCCCACGAATGCATCGTTTTCGCCAGCCTATAGGTAATGAAGAACGTGCCAGGATTGTTTCAAGTCCATTTTGTGAGGTCTGAAAGTCAAGTTAGCGCCATCATCTCGAGCGGAAATCGCAGGAGCGCCTCTGAGTTGTCAGGCATGAACGCTCCACGAGGAAAAACGTCAGCTTTTGGCAGAAAGCGCTCAATTCGGAACGACGACCTTCAATGGCTCACCGCCAACTCACTGCTGGCTTTAATTACCCGAGAAAGTTGCGACCTACGATCTGACGACTGGAGTCTGGGAATACGGCACCGCTTTCACGGATGCTTTCGTTAGCAAGAAATTTTAGAGCGTCAGTATCGTGCAGCGTCGTACAAGGCTCTTTTGGTGGAACGGTTACGTGGCCTGGTACGGCTAATTACACTTTGTTGCGACTGCGATAACATGGACACTCCACGAAAGTTTTCGCCGTCGTCGTCAGGCTCCGCGTATATTATTTAGGTGCTTGTACGGCATATGCTTGTCCACGCCGTATATGCAGGTTATCGTGCTACAGTATTCAACCACGAATGTTGTTCAGAGCAGGTCTCAAGTTCTAAGTTAAATTATTCCTCAAGGTTTTAAAAATAGCAGCCCTAAAAACAAATGTTACGAGATATAACATTCACAGCGCATGTCTTTTGTCCTACATCTTCTCAGACTACCAATTGACTGAAAATGTAAAACAATATCAGTGCTCAAACCTGAAAGGGACGTCATTTTACTACACCGCGGCTCTTTAGGGGCAGCGTGGTGGCGCCTCTACGATGTCGTTACAGACCCTAAAATGGCGTGTAAAATAAAACTATAATGGGGCTAGAAATATTTGGAGCACTTGTGTATTTAGTCAGACCTTATGTATGGCGGCTATGTCCAGCAAAAAAAAAAAAATTTCGCCAAGGTTACACTCGTTGGACCATTCGCTTTGTCACTCTTGCCAGTCTTGGACAACTCGACCATGTGTATTCGAAACGACGCTGATGACGACGCGCTTGAGCCGGGTCCATTATCAAATACATTTTGGCAGTCTGAAAGATTGTTTTTTTTTATGGGGTTTTACATGCCAAAACCACTTTCTGGTTATGAGGCACACCGTAGTGGAGGACTCCGGAAATTTAGACCACCCGAGGTTCTTTAACGTGCACCTAAATCTAAGTACACGGGTGTTTTCGCATTTCGCCCCCATCGAAATGCGGCCGCCGTGGCCGGGATTCGATCCCGCGACCTCGTGCTCAGCAGCCTAACACCATAGCCACTGAGCAACCACGCCGGGTAGTCTGAAAGATTGTCTTCTTGTGGGAATTCTATGCACTTCTTACGCACACACTTGTTGGCCGTGTTTCTACACGTGCGTTCAGTAAAATTCGTTCAAATAACGATTGCCCTGCGATTTGGTGTGGTCGGCCTGGACCCCGCCTAGGTTTCGGCCAGGAGTTGTTGGCACTTGGCGGCTTCCTCGGCTCACTGGACAGCCCAGAGTTGGTGCTGCAGATCCGAGCTGAGCAACAAAGATTCTCAGCGGAGATGTTTCTTATTTTTGTGTGTGTGTATGTGCGTGTGTGTTTTCAGAATCTTTAATATTTATTGTGAAAATAAGAGAATTGTTATTATACTGTAGCTATTATCGTCGCCAAAAGCTATTCTCAAGTTAGTGGAGCATAACTATTGTCACTACGGATTGAAGGTACCGTTACAGCGCAAATGCTGATGCTATAAAATTCCGCTACAGGCGGAATTTAATGACACACTATTCCGAGGCGTCCGACGCCGATCTCAAGAAAGCCGAGCGGTACCGGAGCCGAAATTTTCGCAGCCCCGAGGCCCTGAAAGTTTAGCCACCCTGGAGCGAGGTAACCAAACGCAAACTTGGCAAACCTCGAGCAGCCCCGTATCCTTCACCGTGAGGCAGGTCCGCGGTCCATACCCACTTTCCCGCAATCTAGGGTTATAGTAGCAGGACTGGTCGAGACATACGGCTATAGGGTGTATGCAGCGAGGCCAAACAACATGCCGGTATTATGCCGTCAGTTCTAGTTACCGATAGACACGCCCATGTTTAGCCTCCTTGGAAGTGGGTCGTTCTGCAAGGCCATTTCACCATTCCTTTATTCGAGAGTCTTCTCGCTTCTGCGCGCCAGAATCTTGATACCGCTTTTTTTTTGTCTCGCTTTACGGGCATTGTCACACAGCATGTATACGCAACTAGCGATTTAGGTTCGCGACACGAACTGCTCGGAGAACGTGTAGCGCGAATTCGCTGATGAGAACGAGTACTCGGGTTCGAATCCCGGCTTCTGCGGCTCCGTCACGACGGGGTCGCAATGCAAAAGGCGCGTTCACGTGTCCATACTTAGGCAACACACGCATCCTGGCGATCAGAATAATTTCAGAGGAAATCACGAGCAATCACATGTGATAAAAGCTGCGCCTGAAATTTTTTGTTGTCTCGTGTCAAACGCCCTCTTTTCCCACCTGTTCTCTTTTTCTCCCTCCGTCCTTGACAGTGTGTGCTTCAAGGTCAGCGTTCAGCTTTCTGTTTTTGTTTATACGACCATTTGTTTCTTAACCTGATGACATTGGAAATAGCGGTGATTTTAGTCGCCGACTTTTCCCAAAGTTTGATTGTCAAGTGAACACGTGGAAAGGACACGAGAAATTACGAGCATTTTAACGTGCGTACCATCGAGAACCAATGCTGTGGATGCAACAGCACACTCGGTACAATGTGCACACATATGTACAGCAGATTACTGACAAGCAATCGAAGAAAACTATAAGATATACATATAAAGAAAACTGGAATCTAGCAGAAATCTAGACACCTGGACAATGACGCCAGGAACGGTGGGCCAAGGACAGAGCGTACGATTTTGAAAATACACACAAACGAACAGCCAAAGGAGCAAGCGAACAGTCCAAAGAATTAATTGCATTCCACTGGCCGAAAAGGAGGAGAAAACCCACAGGCATGATTGCTATCGGCGTATCCTTCGATCATTCCGCTCAGCAACTAGAAAAAAATGTTAATTGCAGCGAAGACACGATATAAGAGCAAAACCTGTCCACACGCATATGTGTCGGCCGTCAGTAATATCCCGCATAAAGACACGTCGAGGCTGCGATATCTGGAGCGAAAACGCGCAAGGATTTTCTCTCGCTTTGGTCGCCTTGGAGCCGCGACCCAAGAGTACATAGCGAGGCGACATCAAGGATTCCTACGCGTCCACAATGCAGTTAGCGCGTGAGACGGCCGCCGAGAGACGTGTCCTCGAATTCTCCGACTCCGCCAGACTTTTGTCACGCGTTATGTAGGACACAGCGTAGAGGCGCCCGTCTCGCGAAGGGTATACGCAGGCGAGTAGGAGAGAGGAGCAGGTGAATGGGCAAGGAGGGCAGCTAGCAATTATGAGGTGAGCAAAAGAGGACCACCGAGAACAGCCCACTCGGTCTCTGGCAGCGATGACCTCCAAACGGTGTGCAAGTCGAAAGCCAGCTTCCCAAGGGAAAAACAAACAAAAGATGTAGGACAGCCCTTTTCCACAACCCACACCGGTCCGCTGTGC
Source organism: Dermacentor albipictus (assembly GCF_038994185.2). NCBI lineage: Eukaryota > Metazoa > Arthropoda > Arachnida > Ixodida > Ixodidae > Dermacentor > Dermacentor albipictus. Next base: position 91,226,886 of record NC_091828.1, on the reverse strand, counting down.
TTTCCACATTCTTATTTCTTTCGCCCTAGTTCTCCTCCCAATTTATAAACCGGCTTGCCAGATCTGTGCAGTATTGCGCGGGCTACCAATATAAAGACCCTTTTAGGCAGGCTGCACTTGAATACTACTTCGGGTTTCTATAGTTTCGAATTCCCTTTGTCTGTGTTATACCTATAACATTTTATGCACAGCGACACATTGAAAGTGTCAGGTCGTAAGTCCGGGGACTAAGTAGGGCTTACGGATGTACAGCTTTATGTGGACTTGAACTTCGTATGTGCATGTGAAGGGCCTACATACCATAGAGTAGTTTCGCGTATATGATTTACAGACACTGATTTACAGTATTGTCACGTATGAACGTGACGGTATGTAGATAGCCTCTGCGTATGGTTTTATATGAACTTGCACTCTTGCACTAAACGTGGATACTCTGCAGAACCGAGATTATGTACATAAAAAATTACAATGGGCAGTTAACAGAGAACACCGATGAGTTTACAGGTGATGCAGATAAGTTATCAAATTAGAGCCTCTCAAGTTTTATAACCATTCCTAAAAAGAATTCTGAAACCACATCACTCGTCAACCAGTAAGCATCTCTTACGTCAGAACCGTTCGCGATTGGCCGGACGCCATCGTGCACCGGCCACACACAGGAGCAATCGAGATGACAATCATTTGCTGCAACCAATCAGAAACCACGCATGACGTCACGAGGGCTTCGTGTACTCGTCCTTCATTGGCCTTAGGCAGCTCTACTGTAGCTTCCTTCAGAGGCTGCTGCTCTGTTTGTTTTTTTAGTTTTTTTTTGTGTGTGAGAGCAGTGGGTAAAGTTGGGCGGTCCGTTTGTCGTCTCCGAGGTTTTCGTGAAAGTCCACATCGGGGACCGGGAAGAAACTGGGGCAGAACGAAGCGACACATCGGTGACAACCGCAACGTTGCCGCGTGTGGTTACGGGGCACACACCGATGCACTCAGAGCAGGCCTACGCACACGTGGCCCGCTAGACGCGCGTCCCTGCAGCGTACTGCGTCCAACGCCCCCGTTAGGTCCGCCACGCTTCGGCCCCGTCGCCCACCCCTCTCCTGTCCGTTGGCCCCCGTCCTTCATTAGACAGCCCGGCAAGGCCGTTCGAGGGACGACGCTTGTCTGAGCCCGGAGAGCAGGACCAAAATATGAAGACAAGTGAGAAAGAGGGATGCTTGGTGAGGAGGAAAAAAAAACGAAGAAACCAGGATGTGCCTCGGGAGTCTGTGTTTCTCCACTGAGCTGGACGACGCAGTGGGTCGACGCTGTCCATCTGGTTTGTGGAACGCGAATAGCGAGGACTGACTTCGTCGGTGCTCAGTGAACGGGGACTTGAGCTCGCAGTGTCCGTGGACGTCGCTGAGAAGACTGCAACTACACCTCGGACTTATAGCTTCACTAGATATGGGACTGTGCGGTCGCGTTTGGCTGCTGGGACTCCCTGCGTCCGTGTGCTCCGAGCATCCAGAGGTGACACGTAAGTGGACGTCAGCGTTTCGCCACGAAGGATACTGAAAGACTCTAGCGAGAATTCTACGCTCCTAAAGGTCAAGGTTCTATCAAAGGTTCTATCAAAGGTTCTGTGCCCTAAAGGTCAAGCTACACGTAAGCTTGCTGGCGCGTGAAAGCTCACGCATGCGCAGAAGGTGCAAGGCAGATCGTACGCGTCGAGGCGCGGCGCGAGCCCAGATATCTTCACGACGCTCTGACTGCCTCATAAAAACTATGAAACGGTGGCTAGTAAGGCGAAAATAGTGGAGCCAAGTGGGCGAGCGTTGTGTAGGTTCAGGTCGACATTACTCGCCAGGCGCGGCAAACGCAGCGTGGGCGCAAGCTCTGACGCGCCGGAACGCGCGCGTGTAGTTTGGCTTTAAATGTCGTTACACTCTGGAGAATACTGAGCGGCCTTCCACTCATATTTTGTCCGATGGAGCGACGAAAATTCTGCAGGGCGGCAGCGACGGGTCGTGACCACGTGTCTGTTCACTCGCAAAGCTGTTTCGAAACTTTTGAAAAAAAAAAGACTATACGTAAAAGTTTACAGTGAATTACGCCTGCGAGCCAAGCAACTGCAACCCTTGTTTCCAGGCAATACGCTCCTTTTGTCGTTTTGGTCAGTCTACGTTTTGGAGTAGCTGCCTTAGTCGTTGCCATCATAGCCCACATGGGAAAAAAATGGAGATTATAATAAGGGCAGTGGGTGGGGGGGGGGAGGGGTGAAGGAATGTCTGCAGGATTAAATTAATGCTGTTTCTCTCAGTTCGACGGTTCTCCACGTGGAGTCTGCCACTGCAACCGTCGTGGCCTTGACTGTCTCGCAGTTTGCACAGCACTATTACGCCGGCTAGAATTGCTCCGCTGAATTCCGAGTGCACAGGTGCGCATGAGGGCGGTTGCGCAACTTGCCTCGTCACCGTCACCGCCAGGTATGAAGGCCTACGGGTCAGGTCGTCTCGCGGAGAAAAGACACCAACGAAAGAAACCAGAAAAAGGCGAAGCGTGATCTTCCCGCATTGTCGATGAGGGCGGACGTGCGCGGACTGCGCTAATCACGTGAATCACACGCCGCCGGATTACCTCGAAAAGCGTGGTGTACCAGTGCAGACAACGCCGGACTGGATACTAAAGAAGCATGGTGATCGCACATTGCTTCCTTTGCTGAGACGCGCTCGTTCGGCGGCCGTAAGCGTTCTTCTGCCTAGTTCGAGGCTGCAGGTTCGATCCCATGACGTGGCCATCTCATTCGGTTGAGATCGAAATACGGTACAACCAGTCGAGAGAACTTTGATTTGCATGCGTTCGTTGCAAAAGCACTGGGCGATCAAGGGTAATGCGTACTCCGCCCACTGCTTTCGTTCATTCCTTGCGAAAAGAATGCGTTATCGGGTGTTTGCATTTTATCAGTTTCTCTATTGCAAGGCAGCTAAAAGGTCGACATAAGGGCGACACATTTTCTATGGAGATCTAAAGGACAGCACAGGTGTTGCTTGGCCGCTAGTGACTACTATCCCACTGTGCTCGCAAAACATAACTGCGCAAGTTTCACAGGAGTCGCTTTAAAAAAAATGTACATTTCAGTTTGGTACAGGCTTTTGCCATAAGCAGAATAGTGTACGTTACCCCATTCCTAGAACTAAAGAGTGATGAACGTTGCAAAATTAACCTCATTATCAGGAGAGCATACAAACAGGCTCTCACAACTCCCAATTACGACCGCAAACGAAAAGTTTGAGGCTCTAGGAGTACACAATACTATTGACGAGCTCACGGAAGACCAAAGAATACATACATACACGCATGCATGTATGCGTGCGTGCGTACATACATACATACATACATACATACATACATACATACATACATACATACATACATACATACATACATACATACATACATACATACATACATACATACATACATACATACATACATAACGCAGCTAATCTCGCTATACAAAGGAGGCAGTCCGAAAAACATCTTCTCTCGAAGGAAGTTGTTATCCTTTCTGTAGCTCCTATTCGAGAGTTCCCGTATACTCCAAATGTAGTTCGTCCCTCCCGATTGGCCGCATTGAAAGCTCACTCCACCGTTGAGGAGAAAAACTCCTCAAAATGGGGATAAATATAGGCTTAACATTGCTGGGGAGTTTAAATGTCGCGAGCCACCTCCTTGGACTAACGAAGACGACGATCACCGGGAGGTTGCGCATGTTCCGCCATCTTGGCCCATCTCGGTAAACAGTCTCTGTTTATAAATCATGCTTCGCGCTCATCTATTTGACGCCCCGTCACAGTACGGTTCTTAACGTAACGCAAGAGCACAAGGACCGAAACACGAAGGAACACGATGGTTGCATTGTGCGCTTGTGGGTAATGCATCTTCAAGGAGTGTACGTTAGCGCGATTAAAAGACGGGACAAAAGAAGACACACAGGGACACACACAGCGGTGACTACTTCCAACAATGTTTATTATCGAAAACCAGGTCGTACTTATACACTCAGCCAACATGAGTCACAGCCACGTGAAGAGATAAACATTCAAAGCGAAACATTTTCATAAGTGATATGTTAAGCAACGCGCAAACATTTCAGTTCTTTTTCAGAGGGAGCCAATGACGCTTTGCTGATACGGGAATACCCTAGGGCATCAATCTGCTCGGTTTCTATTATAATTCTGGTCAGTTCGCACCTATTTCTACCAGTAATGGTTGCTGATTCGAAAAGTAAAGTCGACAAAGTTGCATCAGATGGGTTTCTCTCCCTTCATTGTAAGCAACATAAGTGCTTCCCTCTCTTTTTATGCACTTTGAACGAACGAATACCCGACCACGAACGGATGGATTTTTACGAGCGCCGTCTTAGAAACAAGCCGGTGTCACCAAGCCCGATGTATTGCTACCCATCTGCTGCGTTCATCGCCGGCTTTTAAGATGCGTGATTCGTGCTAGCAATCTGCTGATCGAGGTCCCCATTGCAGGTGATCCGCGGCCACTTTTATTAGAAGCGGCAGAGTAGCCCCGGCGTGCCAACTGTATTGGCTGCTTGCTTGATGACTGATGATGATGATGATGATGATGATGATGATTATGATGATTATGATGATGATGATAATAATAATAATAATATCGATGGTTGCCTCAAAGCACCTATCCACCCGGGCTGATAGGCAGGAATCAGGTGGTTTTCAGAAATACGTTACAGGTATAAATTTAGAATTATCTGCTTAGAATAAATAAGTGAAAGGGAGTGGAATACATAGATCTTTCCTTGAGCAGTCATTCTGATAGAAGCCGAAAAGAGAAATAAAAAGAAGCTAAAAGTGATTATTAGCGAAGGACCAAGTGACCGATGATGTTTAACAATTAAGTCGATTGGCTGGGCGATCTTTTCAGCTCGACGCTTGCTTAGCCTTCCTTGTCTTTCGGAGCTGCGGTCGATACAAACGCCGCTACAAATCGATCGTGTGTTTTAAAATATTACTGCCCCAAACAGATGTTATTTCCGTTCGGTATGCTTCCTGTCTTTACGACAGCAATAATGCATCCGTATTTTATCACTATCCGCCTTGTATTCATACGTAGTGATTCTGTGACCTTCAAATACACAGCCCAAGGCAGGATCTTCCTTTTAAACCCTGATGCAAGATAACTGCGCCCTCACTCACTTCGAAACGGATGCACTGACACATGCTAAAGAAAGAAACCATGATCAGTTATTCCTGTGCTATGCTACGCGCCGTGCATCGATAGCCGTCATCGGCGAATCTTCAACCACGACATCGTGTTCTTATACGAGCACGAGGATTCCACCCGGTAGCACCAGGTGGCGTCAACTTTCGTATAGAAAGGTCTGAATTGAATTATGGGATTTTACGTGCCAAAACCACTTTCTGATTATGAGGCACGCCGTAGTGGAGGACTCCGGAAATTTCGACCACCTGGGGTTCTTTAACGTGCACCTAAATCTAAGTACACGGGTGCTTTCGTATTTCGCCTTCATCGAAATGCGGCCGGCGTGGCCGGGATTCGATCCCGCGACCTTGTGCTCAGCAGCCTAACACTATAGCCACTGAGCAACCACGGCGGGTGCATAGAAAGGTCTCCTACGTGGTCGGACTGGCTGATGAAGAAGCATGCCGCGCGGTCAACCTTGCAAGAAGCCTCGAAAGGATTCTTTCGGAGCCGAAGACGACAAAGAGAAGACGCAGAGATGAAAGAGTGAACAAAAAAAGCAACCGAGAAGCGCCAAGAGTCCGGAGAAGCAGGCCTGCAGATGAGGAAGGGCAAGAAGGTCCGTTGCGTAGTGTAGAGGCAGGCCGAGGTGGTCGCAGTCAGCCGTCGATGCGCACACGCGTAAGCACGAGCACGGAGCTCTGGGAGCAGCACGATGTGCACGAATGTGAGGAGGAGGAGGAGGAGGAGGAAGGCGCGCCGCCAACGTGCACGAACCGCCGTGGACAGGGACGGGAGGGGAGGGGAGACGGCGATTCCGGTTTGCGGCGCCGCCGCCGTGCCGCATCAGAGCGTTCCACGGCTTCTTTTCTTTCCGCATCACGCGTTGGAAAACGAGAGGGAAAGAGATGGGAGGAGAGACGAGAGAAAGACGAGGTGTGCGGAAGAAGAGGAGAAAAGAAAAAAGACGAACGAAGGAAAGAGGCGAAAGAATTCGCCTATCCCGCATCGTGCGCTGAAGCACGGAAGAAGAAGGAGACAGGAGAAGAAGAATGGCGGAGAAGAAAAAGAAAGAAAGGAAAAGAGTAAGAAGATGCAGAAAGAAAGAAGCGTGGCAGTTCTCCCAAGGCAGCCGTGACGGCGCCGGCTCCGACCGTCATGGCATCGGCGAGCGGGCAAGGGGTGAAAGACTTGCTCTGTGCGGCCAAGGAACCTTCTTCACTTTCATCCATTTATTTTTTTTCTTCTGTTTGTTGTTGGTCCTACGCCCTTGAGAGGTCTAGCAAGGGTCGGTCTTCGGGCACGCACCGTATCAGTATACAGCATGCTTTGTAAAGAATTCAAAATCGTATCAAATCGTGTTTTTCTTTAGCTTCCCAGTGCAATCAAACCGCTACGACAGAAGGCTAAACGAGGAAACCTCCCAATTAATTTCGACCGGGCCTGGGGTTACTTAAGGCGCGCGTTTAGTCCAAGTATGCGAGCGTTCTTGCAATCCGCTCCCCAATGGAAACGCCGCCTTTGCAACGGCAGTCAGGTGTCGAACCTACGACATCGAGCTCGGCAGCGCGGCGCCGTAGCCACCGAGCAACTGCGGCGGGTACTTGTACGCAACAGAATTGTCCGCACGCTTAGCAGAGAGTTTTGACGGACAGTGCTAGGGAACGAATGAGAACCTCGGGGTCCCCGCTGTTCCTCTTGCCGTTGTTCGTGCAAATTCACGGTCTACATGGTAGTCTTCGTTCAAGACGAAGACCAACCAAATGCCCAACTACGGCTAGTCATAGCCACTGACCTACCCGCAGCGGCAGACCAGTTGGCTGTGGCGTGACAAAGCGGAAACGTTTATGCAAAAAAAAGAGAAACAAAGTAGTAGTTCTCGCCTCAGTAATGTGAAACATACCGGAAAACATATGTAGTTTCGGAGTGTTTATCACAACCGCTAAAATTTTCAATGAATTAGTATGTATACTGGAAAGGTCAGTGGCTGCGGCACCACACACGTTTCACTACATGATCAGCAGATGCGCCCAAACACCTTCATCGAGAAGAAGACTTCATTTCAGCGACAACACTATTCAGAACCGCACTTATTTGTGTTGCAGGCGCTCATCGGTGGTTAACTCCAGAGAACCTTCATACACAGGCTGGTTCAAGCGCTGGGCGCATAGGCGTGCGTATCACGGGAGTATGATGCTGCGTTGTGAAGCAGATAAAGAGCAGTTTAATAGACTGTTGACAGATAATATCGAAGTAACAGAGGTCAACAATTTGCTCATAAAGTTTCACGTGACAAGACACGTGAAAACAGAGTGTCCTTAAGAGCTACACATAGAAATCAATATACAAAGCCCATAGTGCACTACGTAGCCTACAACGGGAAGATTATTTGGACATCACACAACATAAACGTACAAAAGCACAAGAACGGAGATCGGTTTTTTGTCCAATCAAAGAAAAAATTCACCAACGATTACGGTACATCCTAATGCGAAATTTGAGCGCAGCTCTATGCGTGCTTTCATTTCGAGACATATGGGCTGGCCCAGACAATCTCTCTAATGCGGCACGATGCAAACGGAGCGAAGTCTGGCGCGACTGCCTCGCCAATTGGAAGATCGCGAGAAGCAGCGCGTGGGTGCCGCGCGGGCGCGATTCACAGCAGCCGCCGCAGACGGACCTCCACTCATGCAGCGCTTTGTTTGCGCTACTCTGGCGCCATCTCGTAGCCATCATCGCCGCAGAGCCAGACCTGCGCGGTACTCTCTCTGTAATGCCTGTCTTTGCGAGGAGACGCTGGAACATATTCTGTGCGACTGTCCTGAATATAATGGTCAGCGATAGTCCCTGGCATCTGTTCTAGCGCACCTTGACAGTAGACCCCTGTCCCTCGACACGATTTTCACATGCAGCCGACAGAAGACATCGCAGGTGAAGGCGGCAAAGGGACTACTTCGGTTTTTGAAAGAGACGGGATTGGACAAGCGGCTGTGAGAGTGATGTCACGTACCATGCTAGATTGATAGACTCCAATGGACGATGTGTGTGTGCTGTGCTATGTGCTCTCTCTCCCTCTCCCCTTCCCCATCTTTAATCTCCCCCATCCCTCTCCCATGTGTAGGGTAGCAAACCGGTTAAGCTAACCTGGTTAACCTCCCTACCTTTCCTTCTCCACTTTTTCCTTCCTTCCTTCTCGCGCTTTTGCCACAGCCGCCTCCTCCGCTTTCCGCCTCATGGTTTCGCTGCACCCTCTTCCTCCACTTTCCTTCTCGCGCTTTCTTCGCTGTTGGCCGCTTTCATTCCCCGCTGCGCTACGCGTTCGCTCTTTCATCCTTCGCTGTGCTCGTTCGCTCTGTTACGCCGAGGGACGCCGACGCTCAACGCAGCACCGGGCGCCTAAGAGCTGTGCTCTAAAATTACAACAGAACTCACACGACGAGTGTCGATGGTAATGTAATTAGCATTCAAGCACTTTGGAGAGACACAGTACTTCTGAAGTTTGTTTGTATCTGTAGTTGACATCCTGAAACTCCCATTCCTTTGGTTATATATCCCATAATGCGGTATCCTGCAATGTTGCTGCGGCACTCACTTGCCATAGCAACGCTTGAGCATGGCGGCATGACGAAGACTGTACGACGCCGACGCACTAACGACTACGGAATTATAAAGAAGGAGTGTCGTCGATGGGAATCACAAAGGCGGGTGAGGGAAAGGGCACGATGAAAATGAGACGACCATTCCTAAATGACGACGTCCGTATGAACGATAACAGCGCGACGGCGCCGACACGAGGACAACTCGATGACGACGAGTGTACGATGACGATGGCGCGACAACGACGGTACTACGACAACCAGAACGACGACGATGAAGCTGGAGTGACGATGACGGCACGATGATGACGTCATAGTGACGACGGTATAACGGATGCGTGGTTGCGACTGTCTGAAGAAGACGCCATGACGACGACTACATGACAAACACGGTATAATCAAGATGGAATGACAACAGCTTAGTTACTATAGCATACCGAAGGAGGATTGACGTCGATGGAACAACGAAGGCAGTATGACGACGATGCCACGGCGACAATGTGATGAGGCTATAGTGAATCGATGGCAATGGTAAAATAATGACGCAACGACGACAACGATATGTCGATGAGTGTGTGACGACGACCGCACGAAAAGAGTCAGATGACGGAGTTAGAGTGAGGACGACAGAACCATCACGACGTCATCACGACCATCGTATGACGACGATGGCACGATAGCGGTACGATGGCAACCGGATGACGACGAGCGTACGATGACAATCGCGCAACGGCGACTGCATCACGAAGCCCCAATTCTGCAATATACCCCATTTCGCAAAACTCTGACGGCGGCGTAACCAAAACGTGGCACCAAAAATGGCCGACAGCGCAAAGAGTAAAAAAAAAAGACGTCGCGAAATTCTCGGATTCACGTCATATTCTTCAATGTCTTACACAACCCGGCATCGTGTCCCCTTTTGAATGTAAAAGCTCACGCAACACTTTTGGTGGCGTGCGGGTCACCGTCGTCATCATCTATCACGCACGAACTATCGATCTTTCACTGCGAAATGGCACCGCTGTGCTCCGCGTATCCATTTCTTCGCCATTTCCCCCCAAGTGGGAAGGAGCCACATACGTGGCAGGAAACAAGTACAAAACTCTCGACGCGAAATCATGAGTCCGTAAAGTGAGGTGTACCACAGCCGTCGTATAACAAAACGAACGCCGTGCAAGTCTACAACGTGCACGACGGCGTGCTGATGGATACCAAAGCGAAAACACTTCGCCAAATGGACCACAATGCTTTCGCATTTCCACACGCAAACATTCTCAAGAACCTCTGCCGAACTTTTTTTCTTGTCTCTCTAAAGATTTCTTTTTCGTACTTAATGAGAAAAAAAGAAAAGCTCGCTGCACAAAGGGTTTTCGTTTCTTACTGTTCCTTGTTTTCTCACTTTCTGGTGTCCATATTTGGTTCTCTTGGTCCTATATACAGAAATGGTGCCCCACGCTTGCAGCAAGCACGAGCGATTGTTCGTAATCTCATCTAAATTCTTCAGGAGCAAATTGAAACAGCGGTGTGTCGCTGAATGTTTCGTTGGCTGGATAATACGATTACGCGGGAAGGGGCTGTGTAGCGGACAGATAAAACCCCGGCGCGAGACCGTCGTTGGTCGCAACGATAAGGCCGCCTCGACGCCGGTAACCTGGTCTTCAGAGAGGCTGCCAACTGTGCAAGCAGAACTACAATTACACAGAGTAAAACAAAGAGGTACCGCTAATTTTAATAAATTATGTAAAAGACTGGGCGGTATTTTCAAAACAAGACGATGACACTTTGAGTCACAATGACAGCACAATTGCACCACGACGGCGCTGCGACAACACATACATTAGGGAGTCTACATTCTGGCGCTGTTTTAGGGTGGTGGCAGCCTTTGTAAGGGCACTTGCCGCCGCCAGCTAAATTAGCGGGTTAAACTTTCTGACAAGCTATACAAGATGTGGGGAGACAAAACGGCGAAGGACCAGCCGGCAGGCCACATTTCCCGCAACCCTTGGTGACTCGAAACTAACTAATTGCGTGTAATGTGCCTAACACACATAGCACGCCCTTGTCTGGGTTTAGAAAAAGTTTGTTTCAGCAAGAGTCGATACGAAGACTGAGTCACAATGCCGGCATAGTTGTGTGCTTAGAGAAAATGGCAACGATTCCACTCTGTGAAGATCGAATGGCAGCGAAAGTTGACTTCAATCAAAGAACTCAAACGAAAACCAAAGTGCTTTCGCTAACATTTCATATTCACAGAGTGAAATGTTTGTCAATTTGAAGAGCCGTTAAATCGACAGAAAAAGGCAGCACATTAAGCACTTCCTTGCGTGATATAAATCTGCTTTACTGAGAGCTGAATATATCGCGCCGTAACTGGGTATAGCCAAGCGCGCCGACACGAGCCAGCCCAAGCGGGCGACAACAGAGAGGAGCTGTTCACCGAGATCGCGCCGCGTTTCGACGCGTACCAGCCGTGCCGCGCTATCTGCGCATGCGTGGGCGCGCGTCCGCACGCGTACGTGTGGTCTGGGCTTAACCGGACGCGTCCAACGGGCTCCGACGCGCCCGGCGTCGAGCGACGCTCGCCCGCGCGCCAATAACGTCCGTCTGTAAACGCGCCTTTGTAATGGCCCATTCATGCGGCGGGCGTCGGCGCCGGCGTAGAGCTGGAACCACATAGCGCGTTTGTCGTGAGTGAAAATTGGCAGCGGCTTAGCTGGGCTATGCCAGGATATACGTAGCGAAAGCTAAGGCATAGCATAGTTAGCCTTGGCTAAACTTTATTGCAAGTCCAGGTTAGTCTGGTTGTCTAGCTATGTTGCGGCGTTTAGCCAGTCGTTCGGCGCGCTGTTCTTCTGTTTCCTGGGCGATTCGTTTCCTCTTCGTCTCGTTCTGATGTCGATTCCAGGCCTCCTCCTGCTCATCAGAATTTTCACCGGCCATACTGCCGCCTCAACTGCGGTTGCGGCGCACGCGGGCTCTCCTTTTCAATCCTCCGACGTGTTACCAGGCATACGACGCAGCTGGCGAAGCGAGCGGAGGCGAGCGCAACGACGAGGAATGCGGTGTGACGTCATACCAAACGGCGGCGCGGGAAAGGCGCGGCGCTGTGCAGCGGCGGAACACCTGTGGCTTGGTGCTACTATTGGCGCATGCGCAGTAGTGACTAGGGAGCGAGAGAGAGAGAAAAATATCCGCGGCGAGGTGCACGTTGTGACGTCATGCGCCTCCCCGGAGCACCGCCACGGCGAAATCGCAACTTCGCGGCCAATAAAGCTTTCGTTTAAAAAGTTTATTTCAACAAAAGACGATACGAACACTGAGTCACAATGACGGGACAATTCTGCCAGGACAATGACATCGACAGAGTACGAAGCACTGTATACATGCCACGTTTTGGAAGGAAACTCTGAGTCCACACTCACTAACATATAACCACATAGACCCACGGCAACGCTCAATTACACATGAACTAATTGTCACATTACACAAAATGACGTTCAATATATACAATGTGCAATGGTTATCGACAATGTAAAGAGTTGATGTAGCGATGATATGAGATGTGTATATACAAAGCGTTTAGAAAAAGTTTACTTCAACAAGAGACGATACGAGAACTGAGTCACAATCAAGGCACAATCCCACCAGGACGATAACATATACAAAGTACGAAGCACTGTTAAGATGGCAACGTGAAAGAATTGTCCGAGTACGCACTCACTGGGACATAAAGAATCTACCAATTGTTACCCCATCCAAAATCAGGACGTCATGCATACGGTGGCCTTACGCTATCTCTCAAAACCATCATTCAATACCAAGCAGATATCCTCGCTTTTAACAATCCATTTCTTCAATACTAATCAAAATCGCGACGAGTTAAGGCACACTAATGTTGCTTTGTTCCCCAACGTAAGGGTTCTAACCCATCGTGTTCCTTGGTTATTATAACACGCGCAATGGCCTATTTTGTGTACACGAAAGAGTCCGCGTTGCTACAGCACGATGATGAAATACCGGCGCTCTCCTAAAAGAAATTGTCCTCCGATGCAGGTGACACTTGGAATACGAGCCCTAGCAGCGATAGAGCCCCGCAACAACACGAACCCCGAGCACCACCGCGGCCTGGTCGTTTCCGTCGCCAGCACGGAGGGACGCCCTCCTGAAGTGACCGAGCATGCGTCCCCCCGGGCTCGTTCTTGAAAAGCGGTGAGCTTCGCGTCGTTTTTATTAAAAATCCCGATTGCTTGCACGTTCCTACTTTGTTACATGCCGCTGATCTTGCCTACCTTGAGGCGCGCCTCACAGATAGAAAGCGGCGCAAGGTCTACGATTGATAATAATAATAATAATATTTGGGGTTTTACGTGCCAAAACCACTTTCTGATTATGAGGCACGCCGTAGTGGAGGACTCCGGAAATTTTGACCACCTGGGGTTCTTTAACGTGCGCCTAAATCTAAGCACGCGGGTGTTTTCGCATTTCGCCCCCATCGAAATGCGGCCGCCGTGGCCGGGATTCGATCCCGCGACCTCGTGCACAGCAGCCCAACACCATAGCCACTGAGCAACCACGGCGGGTGGTCTACGATTGAATCCGCACACAGCGTTTCCGGTTCACAGCCTCCTCCGAAAGAGCGATCGATATGCAAATAGCAGCAAAAGTGCGATAAACTCCACGTACGCTTTTCGCTGGATGCGGCAGATTTCACGGCACCATCGTGAAAAAATGTGTGGCGGTGCCGTATTCGTTCGCCACTACAAAAACGTTTATTCAGGCAGAGAGTTAAGACTGCTACAGCTAGTTCACTTAAAGTATCTGATAATCTCTATATTATGTAGATGTCGCGAATATGTATGCCCTTTCATTTACCGAGAACTTTAGCCATCCCCTTCTCGTCTTCGCACCACGCAGTTAATAAGCCTGATTTAATTATTTCGCTATAATAATGTTCGCTTCGATTGTTTACCCGGCTTCCTAATATCCAACCAACAAAAAGCGGGCGCGAAAGAATGCGATCAAATTTTCTTGCGTAACTAAACGTTGCCGACTGGTGGCTCCTGCGAAGAAACTACGTGCTACTTTTAGAAAACAGTGTTGGAGACAGTAGTTAACCGGGCTAAAATTACAATGACTAACGGCCGACAAGAGTTACGGGCGCACCAAAGCAAATAAAGCCGTTCAAAAATGTACTGCACAAGCTCTCTACAACAAAAAACAGGGCGGGCATCCGCGCAACGAACGTGCGCTCGCTAGCAGACGACGCACAACACAATGACAGCAAAATTGAAAATGTCATGTTGTATGATCCGTGCCTCGTATACATATATATTGTTTGGCGAAATGATATAAATGTAAATTTGCACTTGATATAGAGCGCTGCTTTAAAGAGTGCAGATACGCAATCGGTCTCAGCCTCCGCAGAGAACGATTGCCGCGGTGCGCGTCTCCGCCCCAATCCCGTTCGATCGCAGGGCCCTCGCACAATTTCTTTTTTTCCCACACGCGGCGCCTCAGCGGGAGGGCACTCCGGGCCACTCAACCTCATTCGAGTACACTCCAGTTTGCACCCGTTGGGGCGTACCTTGTCCCCAAACAATAGAGAGCTTTAGTTTAGGGGACGCAAGTGATTTGCGTACGCAAGAACTACGGGCGACGTCAGTGGCGTAGCAACGGGGGGGAGGTGCCGTGGGCCCTGGGTGCAAGGGGCCAGCGAGGGGGGGGGGGCGGTGTCATATACGTCTGAAGACACCCCTCTTTCCACCGGCTACACTCGAAGAGGGGGGTGACAGAAGACCTATGGGCCCCTGATGCCTGACTACCTAGCTACGCCACTGGGCGATTGTACTGCGCATGCTCAGACCTCTACGTCTCAGTCTGCGCATGCGCAGTACCGTCGCCCCTAGCTCTTGCGTACGCAAGCCGCTTGCGTCCCCTAAACTAAAACTCTCTAATAATCTTCCTATCTCGCGTGCGTTTCCTGGTACCGGAGAAGCGTGCGCAAGGAGTTGCCCAGGAGGCTGAGAAAAGCGAGCTCGTGCTTGATAGGTTGCGTAGCAAGGTGGGCGTGACCTTTAGGAACAACGCATGCGTATTGGCGCGTCGGGTTGACGCGTCACGATGATGGCAAAATGCGTTCATAGCAAGCTGTCGCTTAATAAACGCAGTTACGTGACCGGTGGAGAGATATGAAATATTGTTTCGCAATGGAGCAGTTCGATTCCCCATCCATGAGGCTCCGGACGTTTTCTCTTTTCTCGATTCGGCGTTGCTAAATTCGTTAGATTTAATTCAAATCGGTTCAGCGGTTGTCTGAAGAGGACATTTCGGCGATCCACACGTATTTGAACGAAAAAAGTCAGGGTTGGTCCCAAGTTACAACGCCCTCTTGCGGAGCCTTCGTGCACCATGATCAGACACTGAACCTAAAACCATAATGATAACAGCACCGTAACGAATATCAAGAAAAGCATCCGCGCTCCCTTCTAAGTCAAAGCACACGTACGCGGCTTCCGTCAACACGAACTGGGTCACTAATAGCGCGCTTTTCGTAATTAACCAACGGATGATTTCCCTGCTTCCCGGTATTCCCAAGGGCGTCACCGGAAGGCCTGGCAGTCGCTCTACAGCAAGAACTGTAGACGACTGCATATGGCCGTCACGCATGGTAGTTAGCGGCCGCATACCTCAGTATAGTTAGCCGGACCTTTATTTCTTACGAGCTATAGCCATGAGACAGAGTAGACAGTGGCACGCCCTCTTTTTCCCTAAGAGCTTCACTATCAGCAGCCTTGATTGGCACGATGATACGCAAGGACACTGCGTGTGTAAGGGATAAGCCTCGAATTATACGCGTACTATAGACAGAAATTAATCTTGGCTTTTGATCTCGGCTGTCTTCCCGGTCGCCAAAGACCTCCTCGTGCACGGACAGAAGAGGAAGTAACTCCACCTTAACGCGCGGTAAGTGGAACGGGATAACCGGTATTTCGGCGAAGCCACCGGAGCTATGGGTTATCTGCACGAGTCGAAGCTGCTCGCATCGTGCAGATAGACGCTCTCAAAGGTGCGGCAGCGGCCTGTCGAATGAGGCACATACACACACGCACACAAAGAGTGATAAGCGGTTCGAGCTCCGTGTTCCAGATTTGTTACGGGCGCGCCAGCCGGTCGCTCTACTTCGCCGCAGACGTCCATTTAAAACCGGAGGCACTGAATTTGGCGCCGTCCCAGAGTCGTACGCCGAAGTGTGTACGACGTCATCGCGATCGCGCTAGGTTTTAAACACGTAACGAGAAACCAGTGCCGGAAGCAAGGCACACGATGGTTGAGGCGTTTGGTCAACGAGAAAAGCGCACTGAGTTTCGAGCGATCATCGAGAGCTCACCGAGCGATCATCGAGAGCTCACCGAGCGATCATCGAGAGCTCATCGAGCGATCATCGAGATAGAGGCCAGAACTTAAGTTACAAGCAGTGAGCGTTGGGCAGAGGAAGCAAAAAGGTAAGAAAGAGAGGAAAGGGTCGATGAGAAGGATAAAAACGGTCGCTTGAATGAACGTTGCAGCTTTCGAGATGTCGCAAGGGGCACACTGAAAACAAGAACGAATTACGGAAAACAAGCGTTCACTTTTGAGCCTGCAATGATGCTCAGCAAAATGGGAAAACAAATGCTGAAATTAATTGAATTTTATTGCTGAAAATGTGCATTTAAAAAAACAAAAGAAGCGTCAACACAAGTTCATACTACAATAATAGCGAAATACGGTTACATAATTAGTGTGTGCGCTGCAAGTAAGGCGGTTTAATGAGGACGGTGATACCGGGTGACTACGTCAGTTCACATGAATTCCACCAAAATGCCCCTTTAACGTACCCAATAAACATTAATATTTTTCGTGTAAGAAATCCTGTAGAGATTTCGAGATGGAACTTTGCGCACGCGTAGTTCATGTCCAGTATATACGCGCTGAAACTTATGCGGAAAGTTGTACCTTTTGGAGTTCGGGAAGGTTATTGAGAATTCTCGATGCGAGGTAGTCCGCTTTCGAGGTTCCCGCTGCCGGAGAAGCACAATAAAGAGACGTTTTCGCCAACGCATCACTAACGCTACAGTGCTGTCCCGGTAACTGGCAGATAGAAATGAAAACACTTTCGGGACTCGGAGGCGTTGTTTTGTAGAGTTAATTTTGTCGGAAGAAACAGGCGATTTCGGTAATAACGACAAAGCGCCGCTGATACTTTGTCCTCCGCGTCAGGTGAGGCTAAGCGAACTGCGACTTTATCGTTTAGCTCTTTCTGACACGTCCAAGAGCAAGTACAGCATGGGAGATTTCGAATCGAAGTGGGTGGGTCTTCACGGCAACAGCCACAAAGCATTTTCATGCTGGGATGTTCTCCTCTACGTAATTTTATAAAATGGAGGGCGGGCGCCTTCCCTCTCTGATCCAGTCTAAGGTTACGTTGTCCAAGGATACTAATCTCGACACTGCCAAATTCTGGCATCTTGAGGTTTCCAGCCAGTAAGACCTGGCGTACCCGCCTTGTGATACAATCATTGAAGACAATGCCCAGGGATACTATTCTTGACACTGTCGAATTCCGCCACATTTGAGGTTCTCAGCCAATCATAGCGGGCGCCCCCTCCTCCTCCGTGCGATCACGTCAGAGGTGACAATGTCCAGGCATACTATTCTTCGCAATGTCAAGTTCCACCATACTGCGCTTTTCAGTCAATCAGAGCAGGTGTCGCCACCCTGCGGGCCAATCAGAGCCGACGAGATGGCGAACTGGACCGCATTCAGAATAGCACCGGCCGGTGCGGCCAGCGGGCCGGCGCGACTAGCCACATGCTTCGAGCGAAGCCATCGTGCGTGCCTCCGCAATGATAAACCCGCTGCTGCCCGTTGAGTCATTCTGGTGGCTAGACAGTGAACAGGAGGTCCCGGACCAACTACGTGTAACTGTAGTTAGCCACGCCCCGTCATAACTGCGCCGCCACAATTACTCGTGACTGCCTCCGTCGCACTTCGCAAGCACGATTCCGCAGGGCCCTGCGGAAGAAACCACCAGACCGCTTCGAAAGGCTTCCCCGCCGCCAACAAAGGGTGAGCCCGCGGCGGGGGGGCAGGAGGGGGAGTTCCTCAAATGCCGCATGCCAGGGCGGCTGCCACTTCGCCTCCGCCGCACATCGATGTGAACAACCGGGAAGCGTCGACTCCGGTATCGCGGCGCGAGGGGGTGCGACCGTGGCGTCGATAGAGAGGTGGGCATCCCAACGAGAGGAACACGCCCTTTTCCGTCAACGCACGCTCGCGACTACCCCGGTCGGGCGGGTTCCTCGGCCGGCGTCCGAGCTTGGCCGGGACGGACCGCACGCCGGTCTGTCCTCTGGTCAGCGCGCGAGAGACGGGCGAGGAGGCGTCGCGCCGGGCAAAGCGGCCGAGGAACCCGTGCTAGGGTCAACGCCCAGCCGTCTTGCCAGACAAGCGTGCGGCCGACGCGAAGTCCGGCTTTCCAGCGGACGGTGAGGGGGGGGGGGGGAGGGGGTCAGCGACAGGTCAAGACGGTCTTCGCTGGCTCCTCCGGAGCGGTGGGCAACGCTCTCAAAGCCTGTCATAGAAGGCACGATGTAAGGTGGTCAACGAACGAACGAGTGAACGAACGAAAAAGCGCGTAGAAAAGAACGAAGCGAAGGAAGAAGCAGAGGTATGTGGCATGGATGAGGGCACGGCTTCGGCCACCGGAGAATGAGGGGGCAGCGTTCGACGTCGGGCCAGCGCAGAAGAGTTCTTCGGGAACGCCTTCGCCGCAGGCTCTCGTGCAAGGCAGTTCCGTATATAGCTGACGGCGCGTGCCGTGTGGTGCAGGAAGTCTTCAGCCCGCTGACAACGGCGCTATAAAAACGCGAAGGACGAGAAGTATTGCTCCGAATTTCACCCGACTGACTTTATTCGAAAGTGACAGGTGCGGTGTAGCAGCCATCGTATGATAGTAGCATGACAGCGGTTATATACGCACCGGCAGAATTCTCTGTTTTATGCGAAGCATATTACGAGGGCTCAACCCAGCTCCTCAGGCGCGGCGGTGACCATGAAATCACGTGACACCGTGACGTCACGACAGAGGAGAAGTGGCTTTGGCTCAACTCTTGCAAGACGGGCTGGGTGGGAATCGAACCAGGGTCTCCGGAGTGTGGGACGGAGACGCTACCACTGAGCCACGAGTACAACGCTTCAAAGCGGTACAAAAGCGCCTCTAGTGAATGCGGTGTTGCCTTAGAAACGCGCTGTTTCTAAGGCGTGCGTCTCTTGCTCAGGCGCACATTTCGTTGCCGCGCCGAACGCTGCTTTGCTCGACGCTCACCGCGTCCAATGCGGGGCGCGTAGTCGCTGCCCTGTAGCCCATTGTCTTACACCCCTTGGCGGGTCGACGGGAACGCTGTCGCGTTCCACTCTTGAAGGCGAAGAAGTAATGCATGAGTTGTTTCTTCGTCTAGCCGAACCAAATATAGCCAAGCAACAGCAGTTAACCAGGCTAAACAGTGGTTCAACAACTAAAATAAAGGCTAGTATGCTTCGCATCCTGGGCTTAACCTTACCTAAGCCACAGCCATTTTTTTCTAATAAAGAGCCCTCTCTCTCTCTCTCTGAAGTGTCGAATGCGAACGAACTGGCTCTTAGAGAGTCTACGGGTTGTTGCTCTCTCCGTCATTGTTGCAGTTCTTATTCTGCGGCCGCAGTTTCTGTGATGTGCATAGTTCTACCAGAGTCTTTCGTTATATCCAATGTAGCTTGCTATACAAATCATGTGCCGGACAAAGTGGATTACATTATGTGCAAGAGGGGCGCTTATACATTCGTTGCTCTTCCTAAACTGTGGAGCTTCTGAGGACTGATTAGCCAGCAGGCGACCACGAGATGGATGACGACCGTGATGTCAGTCGTAGTTGGGTTTGCTTAATTTTTCTGTCAGTATTTTAACAGCGAAGCTTGTAAAGGTAATGCCGCAGGTTTCCGCGCGTAGGCGCTGAAAGCCGATGGCGACGTGCGTAGTCTCTGACGGTATCACATGTCAATCAAAGAAAAGTCACGACTCAGCCTGGATCGCAGCTCCGATTTTGCCTTGAAACGCAAAATCAAGAGTTATTAAATAGATGGTACCTTCGGTGTACCTCGATCAGATATGTAACTTCCTTTCGCTGTTTGATTTAGTCAATGCACCGTATTTTTTGTTTGTCACGTCACGTTTCAATGGCTCCGCGTTAGAGGTCAGCCAAGATGAGCCTAGCCAAGGAACAATTCGCAGGCATCGCGTCTGAACCTCTGGGCTGTTAACATATGATCGGTAGATGTTCTTCAGAGTAACGTTCGTGTCGTACCGTTTTTGGGGTGTTTAATTGAACAAGGACTGCACAGACGCTCGAGGGACATTCACGCCGCCGTCGTGATGTCTCGTTATCGAAGGCGCATGGGCGGCCTGCGCGTCTGAAGGGAGGCGGAGTGGCTTTCCCATCAAATACACGCGCTGACTAAGACTGCATGCGTCACGTGTCTATTATACGAGTAAAGTTCACGTGGGTGCATCGACTTGCGAAATTTCTGCAGCGCCGTGCTTAGATTAAAAAAAAAAGCTTTTTTGTACACCTCGTCATACTTCAAGAGCTAGCTGTCAGTGCGTCGTGTGACATGGATCGCGAAATTTAACCGAGATGAGACCTGCGAGCACCTATCTTCGGACCAGCATGCATCGAGGAACAAGCAACAACAACAAACAGTGCCGACGCCAATTGCACTTGGCCGGCCGGTTCCTGCGGAGCGTTTGGCGTGACCTGCGGATAGTTGGCTTCTCCGCAGAGCAGTGGAGCCTGTTTCGACCACGTGATGGTGTTCGGCGAACGGCGGCGCTAGAAACGCTGGAGGCGGTGCGAGCGGCGAGCGGAATACAGCAGTGGCGCTTAATATAACAGGAGAGTGGCTGCTTAACTGCTGTGCTTATTTAAATAATTACGCAATGAAACAACAAACGCCAGCTAAGTATCATCACTGGAACAAACGTACGCTTCAAGCACGTCATTCCTTTAATAAATTCCTCTTGAAGCATCCGGCTATGCCTTTAAATTGACAGTCATAGACGATGGTTTCTGCCCAATGTGTACGTGAAGTGCCCTTTAACAGATTACCTTTAAAAGGTGAAATCATGACGCGAAATGTGAGCGCAGCGGACCGTGATCAGCCAAACACTAATTTCAAGTATTCCGCAATGAGCAAATTACTGAGCATACTTTTCTTTCTATAGTGCGAGTACTACGTGCGAGGTCGACTATAAGAAAATGAGCTACAAACGAATTTTACACATCAGGTCTTGTCACTCGCTACAGCGCATTTCGCTAAACCAGCAGTAACGCCTAGCGCAGCTCAAATGCATACCAGCCAATGTGGTCCTACCATGTGGCAGCGTCGAAGCGTGGAGGAATTTCAGAACGGTAGGATTGTATCTACAAATGGCGAAGGGTTGGCTGAGTTCGAAGTCATCCAATAGTGTTGCCCATATTATCCTATTATTGTGCCTGCTTTATTCGTATTTCTTTAGAGCAGGTGTACACGAGTATGTAACATGCCAAGCGTAGTGCTGCTTGCGGGGTAAGGGATCTTGTTCGAATGCCAGCTTGTCAAAGTACATTAGTCGAGAAAACGAGCATGGAGCTGTTGCTAGTATGTGTGCAACTGTTCCCTGTTAAATCATTTTTCTATAAGAAACTTTCAATTTTGTTAAATTCAAACAGGCCACGCCAGACGCCTAAAACTGTGAATGAAACAAGCTGCTCACACGGTTAAACTATTTCTCTATTCCATACACACGACGATGCAAGGAAAACATAACCTTAATCGCAACAACTTCGAGATGTAAATTTATTGCACGTTTTCAAGGTGTCTAAAACTCGACCAATTCACAGTGATCAAATGGAAACCTGCAAGGTCCAGTACGGAAAGTTGTAAAAGTACGAAAGTGCAGACAGTTGGGTTTGTTGGTTAATCAACACTGTGGGTACAGCGCGAAATAGACAGGGCGGAGAGAAGAGGCAGTAACACACAGCGCTGACTCTAGACAAATTTTATTGGAAATACGGCGCGCCGCCGCATGCCTACACACAAACAATCACACCGGATTAACTCAATCTTGGCGCTGCATCCCGCAACGACGCATCACGCAAAGATACACCAACAGTAAATTATCGGCGCGTACAACATGCCATATAGGACAGCATTGCGGTTTGTTCTTTGAACGGCCGGTTTCGGAGTCGTGTCCTGTTGATGTATATTTGCGTGATGCAACACGACAATTGTGCTGATTTGGTGTGATTATGCATGTGTGTGTGTGTATGCTTATTTATTTATGATTTTCGTTATTTCTTTCTTTATAGATGCATGCCAAGTCTTGAGTGTCAGAGCTGTGTGTGGCCACTTCAGTCCGTCCTGTGTACTTACCCACAGACAGTGTTTAAAGTACGGCCAACCTTAATTAAAGTTAAAGTGTAAGGCAATCGAGCAGGTTACCTTAAAATAAAGGCGGCGTAATGGCCTCCAGGAAACTGCCCTGAAACTTCAGATACGTATATACCAAAGGCGCACCAACTTCCAGCACCAACAAAGAGATGATTGCACACGTACATATCGTGATCCCGTGTGCCCAAAGTCACAGTTCCGCACTCATCTCGAAAGCACACCTCCCGCAACTTGGCTGAATGTTTCCACGCGACCGGCAGTGACTTTGATGCTAGACGTTTCTTTTGAGAAAAAAGTCAAACACGTTTCCACCCCTTTCTTTTCTTTACAGAAACGAACAGGAGGCCACTGCAATCGACTGGAAGCGTCACAAACCTCCCGATCCAAGCCACTGCGTTAACAAAATTGAGTTATTTAAATTCTGGGGGTTTTTAAGTGTTAGAACCACATTCCGATTATGAGGCACGCCGTAGTGGGGTAGGCTGGAATAACTTTGACCACCTGGGGTTCTTTAACGCGCACCCAGGTCTAAGTGCACGAGCGATTTTGCATATCGCGGCCCTCAAAGTGCGGCCGCCACGACAGGGATTGAACCCGGGACCTTGAGCTCAACAGAGCAACGCCGTGACCACTGGGCATCGCGACGGGCAGCACCTCCCCCTTCCCCCCCCCCCCCCCCCAAGAAAACATACAATCGGGCCACGGGAAGACATCGGGAATCCTAAACGTCCTTTCTATTGATTTGTTCGAATAACACGAAAACGGAAACAGCGACAAATGTCTCACTCGAACGCGTTCCTGGTTATTTGCGCTTGTGTGCTAAGACGGAGCACTGGGAGTGACAAACAGCGCCAGCGCCGGCCACAGTTGAACAGCACCGAGCATCGGTGGCGACGAAGTTGACGACCCCAATCAAGGTTGACCTCACCGAGACAGTCCTGAGCCCCGAGGTTTCCATGGCGCATCCGCCCTGCACAGTTCTGTCGGCAATGCCCATGGAAACCCCGAAGTTCTCGGCCAAGCCTACCAGAACATCAGCCACCGCCACACACCGAGTCTGGAACCCGCATGGTGCCGCCTCTTTATTTTTCACAGTGGCAAGACGATTCGGACCGTCGAAGACGGGAACATCGGTCTCAGAAGTTGAGCGACAGCCTCAAGGAAAAATAAAGCTGAATTCAACTGAATTGACAGTGTCTGTGAAGGGCAGTGACAGAAGGAGGGAGGCTATTCCAAGTGTTGCTAGCTCCGGGGCACAAAAGAACCGAAGTATGCGTTAGTATTACACGTCGGAATGCCGTCATTGAAGTGGCGACCAATGCGGGATTAAGTCAGCCGGCTCACGTAGAAAGAAGCTGGACTTTCAAAGCTGGATTAGTATGCGGAAGTTTACAGGACAAGCTTACGCCCAATTAAGCGCGCGAAGTGCAGCTCAAAGCATTATTGTCCACTGCAAAAGCGAAGTACACTAACAAAGGCAATTGTTTCCGCTCTCAGCTAAAATAACAATCTTCGCTCCATTTAAAGAAAATTCACTCCATTAAAGAAAGGAGTCCATATA
This sequence comes from Dermacentor albipictus, assembly GCF_038994185.2. Lineage (NCBI taxonomy): Eukaryota > Metazoa > Arthropoda > Arachnida > Ixodida > Ixodidae > Dermacentor > Dermacentor albipictus. The sequence continues at coordinate 91,203,021 of NC_091828.1, read as the reverse complement.
CCAGCGTATGTGGGATCGGCCCACGTATGGGGAGTGCTTAACGCCTGCGTCCTTCACCGCGGGTCGGTGCGGGATTTTTTTCTACCCACGAACACGATAGTGGGGAAAGCAGCCCTTAACAGCTTCCCTGAAATATTAAGTCGTTATTTTTATTTGCTGTCCATCAAAGTGCTCAACGGCTAAATAAACTACGAACAGCGTGTCTCGTCGTCTCCTTCAGTCATCCATCACCCAAGATCACGTGACTTCCATGTAATTAAGTGAGACTTATCAAGAAATGCGCATCACGCATGCCATTGGATCCATCTCGAAATTTCTCACTGCACTCAAAAGTATCTTATGCCTCCAAATTTGCCTACGAAACGTCGAATGTCTTTGGTCTCTTCTCGTTTCCCATTTGTTGTGTTCCAAGCAATAAATGTACGACTGTGATAACATCACCACCGCACGGTCTGCCCCCCAAAACAGAAAGAAAGATGCGATGTGCTTGACTTTCCTGTGAGATCGTAAAATTGTTTCAACAGATCTTAATTAAGGTAGCATCAGAAATATCACATAAATTTTGTGATAGAAATTGAACCTGAAAATTATTGCGATGATCGCCTCCACCCTCCGGCGTACCTGAAACACACGCACACCATGCAACGTCTCCGTTCATGCCGGGGTGCCCGCATCGAAAATGCGGCTGTTGTTGATTTTCAGTTGCTGATGTGCACATCTTTTGAGGAGTTGCTCCTGACTAGGGCATATGGCGCACCGAAGAAGCTACGAATTTCGCCATGTAACCGATGGCCCCTGGCTGCCACTTGGGACGAACTGTGCCGATTGCGTGGACATAGCGTGAGACAGTTTCTGCGCAGTGCACAATGGCTTTCAAGGAAAAATCAATCTTGAGCATACCCTTTTATGTGAACGGTTATTAGGTTGTGTAACTGCATGGTGGTGTAGTTCGTGCGAAGGATGCATTGCAGTTCAACTGCTTGCCGCAGTAATTCACTTGATCATTCTGAATCTCTCTTTTTTTTTTTGACAAACATATAATTCCATTAGCCAAGGAGTACTCAAACACTTGATATCATAATCGAGAGGAGACTGTAGCTTGATTTATTGGTTAGCTTGTTTTCTGTTTTACTGTACGCCGCTCCTTCCAGACCATAAGCGATCAGTGGTTACCGGAAACAGTAATAGAATCCCAGCAATCATACCTCGGCGTTTATACCAATGTGCCACAAGAACCCTGGCCATATTTCATAAGTCAATGTTCATATTTTGATCAAGCTAACACTCAGGGTAGCCATCTTGACGTTTATACTTGCACGCCCTGCTTCAATACAGTATGCATTATATGCATTATGCGTGACTCATCGAAGATGGAAATGCAACATCACAAGCAGACGCGCGCTCGTATGGCGCCGGTAGAAAATACGAAGACAATGTGATGAACATTACAAAATATGTAACAGCACCTATAACTATACGTAATGTTTGTTGAGAATCAATAGGCAGTGGCGCATAGGACAATAACTCGTTATCTTCCTTGGAGCTAGCTTAAAACAGTGCTGTTGGAGTCTGGCTTCTGATGACGTCGAATTCCGTAAGACAGACGTGTTTTTCGACGGCTGCTTTACTGGGCAGGAACAAATAAATTTAGGGAGTCCAGTTATGGTAGCAGGCCTCCGCTTTGACATTGGGGAACACGAACAAACCCATCGACCAAGCTGGCAGACTGATAATGGTGTACCGCAATTCTTCTGGTTTAGGGTCTGGGGGGTTTGTTCCATCGCCGCCGAACCAGGACAGCGGCTCGCCATTCAGGTGCACTTCGGAGCCTCCGAGATCCGAAGCCGACGTGAGAATCCAACGCAGCTGGTTCTCCCAGAGCTTCCGAGATCCCGTTTTCTTCAATTTGGCGCCCGTGTCGGCGAGGCGGACGCCGTAAAAGGCCAGCCCGCCCGGATAGTTACGGGCGCAGTGGACGTAGATTCGAGTGGCCGGATCCTTCAGCTTCGACTCCTCGATGGTCAGCACCTTCTGGCCCACGTGTTTGGCCAGCAGTAGCGTCACCCAGTAGTCGGCCGTCGGCTTGACTCCTTCGCCGGATTCGTTTTTGGCCACGATCATGGATTCGGCCGTGGCTCCGAGAAGCGAGTCGCGCAGCACCGCGGCCACGCCCCTCTTGGAGGCCACGCCGAAGGCCTCGGTCCAGGACAGCATGGCGGCGAACGTTCCCGAGACGCCGTCGACGAAGCCGGGCGTCGTGGACAGGGACGTCAGCCAGATCCTCGTGATCCGGGGCGCCGCCGTTTCGACCAGGGCCTGCACGTTCTGCAGCTGCGAGTCGAAGCGTTCCATGACGGCGGGGTCCAGGAGGTCCTTGACGGTGACGTTGGAGGAGTCGTGAAGGACGTGCCTCAGGGACACCACGTCGACGAACCGGCCACGGCCCTTTATGAAGCGCTCCAGGTAGCGCAGCCCGGGACTGCGCAGGGTCGACACGCCGGGCCCAACCAGGGGTGCCGGGTAGAAGGAGACCAGGTCGCGGAGCGCCTCGTACTCGCAAGCCAGCGCGTAAGGGCTGGGACCGGGGCCGGGCCAGTTCTCGGCCGCGGCCTCTCCCAGCTGCCACATGAGCCTCGAGGTGAGGTTGTGGCGCTCGCTGAAGCGCATGAGCAGCGCGGCGTCTCGAAGGTCCCAGCGGCCGAAGACGGGAGACGAAGGCTCCACGTCCTCGAGCCGGTGGGCGTTCAGGCTGAACAGGAGGCGCCAGTCGCAGCGCTCGACGAAGTTGTTCAGGGCGACCCACTCGGAACCCATGAGGGGGAACCGCTCGCGGCTGCTTGTGCTGGCAGCGCGGAGCCGGCTGCGCTGAACGACGAACGGTAGGCTGCCTCGAGTAGACAAAGGAGCGGCGAATATTAAACGGCAGCGAGCGACAGACGAGAACAGAGAGTGCTAAAGCGGGCGGTGGAAACAGTGAGCTTGGTACGCGACAAATACGCATCCATTGTATTGGCGTTCCGAGAGAGAGAGAGAGAGATGGCCCTTTAATGAAATACAGAGAACACTGCCGAAGTAGATGCGCCTGCACGCTAATACGCATAGGGAAGGAAAACGGGAACCGAAACGCCTTAGGAGGAGGAGGAGGAGGAGGAGGAGGAGACGGTACAAGGAAAAAAGAAAGGCAGGAAAATATATGACCATGGTAGGTACACGTGAGACAAACGTTATGGTACTGATGTAAACCGGCTAGAGCTTGCCAATGGAATGGAAACAAGGTATATAAAGCTTGACGTTGCCCTGAAGGAGAAACCATAGGACGTAGTACGTTTCCTATATTTCGTGATTATTGGGGAGCAGACCCGATTATACTGAAATAAGATGTCTTTTAGCCTCTGTAAGCTGTATATACATTTAAACAAAGTCTGACCAGTACAGTGGTTGCTGAACAATTGCGGCACACTGTCTTTTTCTTTACTTTTGCAAAGAATTGACCTGACAGAGAAAGAGAGAGGGAAACATCTTTATTTGTCCAAGGGGTTCGGGCACGTAGGTCCCAAGGCCCCCGTACGACTCAACTCCACTACACGAGTCTCCGAAAACTGTCTATGCTCAAAATGCGATGGAGATAAGCATGATTGGTTGATTTTCTGCTCTCTCCTGTTATTTCCACTGCTTGTGTCATTCTATTGTGTACCTAACTCTCGCAGTAGACGTGGAGAGGGTTGCACAGTGTGCTGAAAAAAAAATAAACAGATGGACAACCTTGCCACACGTCTTGCATTTAGGCGTGTACGCTGATGGTTGAGCGACTACTTGCGGATTCGCTTTGGAACCACCTCTTGCGCAAGGTAGGTGGCACACTGCCCTGACGGCATCTCCGAGCAGTACGTTCTCCGCATTACCATTTGGCATTTCATGAACCAAACACAAACAGTCATCATTATAAAAATTCGAGCACTACCCCCATCACTTCTTCACTGGCACAAAAATGTCTGCCATAATATTTCGGAGGAAGCCCTGACAGGGTCGTGTCAGCTGCGAAAAATGAAATGTAAAGCCGCGGTGGTCCTGGCCTTTTTCCACGGTGGCGTCGTTATCATAGCGCTATACATACGCTGTGTAAAAAAACGCTGCGACACGCAGTACATCTTAATCATGAAATCACGAAAAGCGGGGCTACTGCCTTGCATTCATGCTTAGCTGATTATGTGCTTATATAAAGTAGATGTATTGATTGAAAGATCAATCAACTAGTTCATTTATCGGCTATTTTCTCACCGTAACATGCTTAGGCATCGATGGTCCACTGAAAGAACGATGAGCGAGATCCTGCGGTTAGTACCCGGGAGGCAGATCTGCAGGAGACCTCGAGTACTACTTCAGTACTGTCTAATACGGTTTAGAGAGCTGTTCAGAACTGAGTACTGAAGTGACCTACACTAAGCGATCTGAAATCAGTGACTGCGTTGAATACTTAACGCGAGTCGATTTACCAGTCGCCCGCTACAAGGACGTAGGCTCTGCTTCTACCACAAGATACAGTTTCCATCTTAATTGCATTTTTTTTTTCTTTTCTTGCTTGCTTCTTTTTTTTCCCGTTTCCACACCGTGCAAGATATATCAGTATGAAAAAAAAAACACTACCTGTTACTGCAGTGCACTTCACGGCACGTTTTGAGTCTTATCTCTCCAAATTGTCCAAAGAACAATTTCTACAGCAAAAGCTTATGCCTTCATTACTAACTCCTATTGTGCAATGAAGACAATCGTTACCCCTAAGGTCACAAATATTTTTTTTAGATTTATACAATTATTAACCTTACCGAGCAACTATCGCGAAAATTCTGGTATCCACCCTCTGAAATCGATCATGGCCACCCAAAATTTTCATATTACCTAGAATTCCCTAGTTTTACACGTTAGAGGCAGTTACCGGCAGGAACACTTGTTATATGTTGTTATTCATCTTTTTCACGGTGATCTTATGGGCGCCGCCACGTTTGATCACGTGGTGACACGGCCATTGGTTGACCCAGCTGCCGCCGTTTCCTCCGTGTTTGCAGTGGAAGTGCATGACGCCGGTGCGGCTCAGCAAGCCTCTGTTTCGGCGGGTATCGTAGACGGTGATTTGGTGGACCCCGCAATGTTTCGGACACAGCTTCAGAAGACATATAAGAGCTTCGGAGCTCATTACGCCTTGCAAAAACGGCGCGAGCAGCGCATATGGTGCTTGTACTAGAAGCGCAGCTAAGAATGCGTTCCGAGCTGTACATATTATTAATCAATTCAGGAACAACGTGTTTTTTCTCTTCGTTCTTTATTTGGCCAACATTTTGAGTCAGCTGCTTGCCACGTTTCTGACTCAGTAGTGTTCCTCGGTCCGGCCACTTGTCTTTCTTCCTAACTGCTTGCCGGTGTGCTCAGTTTCGATAGGTTTGCTCTTGCTGCTCATAGGACTTGGAACGTAAACGTTCAGCGCTTCTTCGTAGCTTGCAGCAATGACGTATTATCGCTAGTCACTCGCTTACTATGTGTACCGTCACGAAACGTTCAGCTTCGAATATTCGTGCGATGTCTGTGCAGTCGCCATCCCACACATGCTTCGGCGAATTGAGTAAAGAGTACGCCCATTCTCCTATTCTCCAAGTGCCGGCGATAAAATGGGCGCAAGCCTGCGTGCGAGTTAGGGTGGACGCGTGTAGATAACGTGCTAGAAGCTTACTTTACATAGTATGCACGTAACGTCATTCAAGGATATTCCGCGACTTCCGGTTTACGGCCATGTTGGGGAACCTCTAGGCCTATGCGCGCGCCTGTTCGTAAGGTTCCCCAAGACGGTGGAAGGTAGGAGAAGCAGACGACAATAGCGGATGTGACGTCACCTGCATACTGTGTATACCAGAGAGCGGCGCTGCTCCCTTAGCCACTATGTAACGAGGTGTATAACGAGGTGTGTAACTGTGTCACTGTGTTCAAGCGTTGAAGTCCCTTTTTTTGGAGGTTAGCGACAGAACGGTCGCGATTTTCGTTATCTTCGAGGAAGGCTGGTGATCGCGAAGGGCCGACAACACAGGCAATCCAGTTCTTACATAGCAGCGGTCCGTGAACTTAGCCGCCCATGTTCATTGAATTCCTTAATATACCAGTCAGTATTCTTGCAGCCAGCGCACGTCATCCATCTACCATTCCACGTTTTGCAGCGTCAATGGGGCACACTGCGTTAGCGAACACGCGGTTCCGTTTTAACGCGAAAGCGTTAAGGAGCTCGTGTCGCAGAAAAGCCGGTGTCGTCGGCGTCGGTGTCGGCGTCGTCGGCGTTGGCCGTGAGCGATAAATCCCAGCAGACATTTCATGAATAAAAAACAACTTGCAACATGGGCTGGGTGGGAATCGAACCAGGGTCTCAGGAGTGTGAGACGGAGACCCTATCACTCAGCCACAAGGAGGATATATCCTTGCTCAGCCACGAGTTCGATGCTTCCAAGCGGTACAAAAGCGTCTCTAGTGAACGCGGTGTTGCCTTAGAAACGAGCTGTTTCTAAGGCTCAGGCGTGCGTCGCTTGCTCAGGCGCACATGTCGTTGCCGCGCCGAACGCGGCGCTGCTCGACGCTCACCGCGTCCGATGCGGGACGCGTAGTCACTGCGCCGTAGCCCATTGTCTTACACCCCTTGGCGGGTCGACGGGAATGCTGTCGCGTTCCGCTCTTGAAGGCGAAGCTTAAGCGTCCTCCAATTTTTGCGACAGCCGGTCTCACAGCAGCAAGGCAGAAACGGTAATGGTTTCTTATTCGCGCGCGTTCTTTGAGGCAATGTGCGGTGCATCGCCGGAAGCGCCATCTCGTTGCGCTAGATCAAACTACTCCGCGCAACGGACAGATAAGCCGAAGTGGAGTAGCCTGGCATATTACAAATTATTACACATTACCTCGAGCACATTACAAACTGCCTCGAAGTGCACAGCCAGTCGAACGCTGCTGCTGACGCTTTGAGCATAGAAAACGAAATGTCCGCGCAGTTCGTAGTCACAATATTGCCTTCAGTTTCGTGTGTTTTGGAGACAAAAGATGATAGATAGAGACAGAAAAAGAAAAGTATTACACAAGTTTGGACAGAAAAGAAGTAAAAATTGAGACTGGAAGTTCTGCCCTACTTGGGGTACGTTAGTACTATTTGCGAAGCCCCACGAAGGGCAGGGCACGAGCAGATCATGTTCACCGGCACCTTCGGAAACGCGTTTTGAAATCACTCGCCGAGTTGAATACTTAATGCGAAAAGGCTCCCCGTCTCCCACCACGCCAGCGGGGCAGTAAGGTCTACGGCCTACGTGAGCAAACTTCGACACCGAACCTGATCGTGGGGGCATCGGGAGCTCAAGAGGAAAACGGATTACTTTTTTTTTTCCGCGTTGCTTTCCAATTTGTTCTCATCGAAAATTCGTTCCCGAGAAGAAGCTGCTGGTACCGAGGATAAGAAAAGATGAACTACAACGGCACCAAGAAATGCGTGAAGAGCCAAAGAAAAAAAAAATCGTCTGTTCGGCGCGACGCAAGTGAAAAGCAAGTTCCGTGCGCTGCGGTGAACGCTGGAACTGCGGGCCCAATATTTAATTCGAAATCTATTTGAACATAAAAAATAAAACAGTTGTCGAGGGGATTTGCATGAGGACGAATGGATGCCTGAGGTAGTGTCAAGACCCTTTGATACAATATGGCACTGCAAATATGGTGAAATAGAAATAAGTCGTCTGTTCGGCGCACTCCAAGTTACCGAGTCGAAACGTGTCGTCTGTTTCAAACGGCGCATTTCGACGGCGCCGCAAGAAGTTACGTACAGTAGAGGGAATGCTGGACATTCGCGGCCAGCATTGTTAATCTGAGTAAGCTTAGAAGGCACAACTGATCACTGTGCCACCGACATGAATGAAAACGTGAGCAAGTCACATTAAACTTGAGTGATGCATGCTGTTGAACGCCCTAAAGGAGCGTAGGGGCCATGAAAGGCGTCGTTGCGTAGATCTCCTAATTTATCCTGAGCCCCTGTGGTTTGCTTTGCACCCAGTCTCTTGTGCGCAAGTGTATTTTCGTAATTGTTACTTTTTACGTTTAGTCTGCACTGAAATGTGGCTGCAGCGATAAGGACTTGAACCCGCGACGTCATGCCCACAATCAGAATGGAATACGTAGTGTTTAAAACATGGCGGTCGTGACACGTTGCAGACTTTGCACTCACTTATGGTGCATGTAGCTCACAAACTCATTGCCGTTCAGATATGTTTCTATCATTCAGAAATGGGGGGGGGGGGGGGGGGCGACCATCGCTGGGGCGTGGACTTGAACGCCACCTCATTACTGTCTCAGTCACAGAGAAAGTGGCACTGCCAAATTGATCACTAGAACAAAAACCAAGTAATCGTGTCTGCGTAGCGCATAACTATTAGTTCGCGGTCGCTCAAGTAGCGGTCTAACTCATTATCAACCTCACTTGAGCAAATCTCACTCAGTAAAAATCAGTCAAATTAAGAAAAAAGGTAGGGGTTTAAAGTTCACCAAAGACTTTCCTGAGGTTAACGTAAAGCACAATTTCTAGATATTACCTATTGACCTTTCGGGATAAATACTTGTTGGAACGCTATCCGAGATCATCAAAATCGTTGCTAAACTTTTCGTCGAAGTATTACAAAGTTGAGTAGAAATGGAAGAGCCATGTGTCACCAAGTCGCATCTGCTCCAAATGGGCGTCAGCTCCAAAATGCGATTCACACGATAATAAGCAACACGTTATCCTCGCATAGCAGCAAGCCAACGTTTCCGAACGCTTGAAGAAGTCCATCGTTTCCTCGAGTTCGCGCATGGTTGCAGAAAGTAATGAATCGAAGACGAGTGCTCTGGGTATTCCCTACATCCTCCACTTCATGTCGCAGCAACAAAAGAAAGCAGGGAGTACCTATTTCCTGCTTCATACGGGGTGTCAACGTTGTATTTATGGCTGCCAATAAGTTAGCGAAGTTAACCGCCGCCTTGCAGAAGAAGAAAGAACAAGTTGACGCATAAGAAGGTCCGAAAGGTGGTACGTAAAAAAAAAAAAGTTGACGTAATGTCTGCTCCATGGGTGTAATATAAAAAGTTCACTTTAGTTGCGGTCGCTTTTATGTATAGGGTAGACAAGCCGTTGCATGAATAGAAAAATAATTGAGCACAAGAGGTTGTAAACCGGAGGACCATCGTCTAACCTTTCGCTGCGTTGTCGCGATCGCAAATGTGCGCTCCAAAATTTGGCCAAATTGTAGTTTTATTCAGACACAAGAACGAAGAAGCGCGTCCTGTGCACTGTAAAATAATTTACACCCCAAAAAGTGAAAAAGGGTGTAAATGTGTCTATAACGCGCACCCATAGGGTGTCTGTTAAATCGATAACACGGTAAGGGTGTGAGTTATAGACACATTTACACCCTTTTTCACTTTTAGGGTGTAGATTATTTTACAGTGTGGTTGAGGCTTGGTATCTAAATAGTGGAAGTGCGTGCGTTAGGCAGCCTTCGATTATCTTACGTAAAAGATGAAATGTATACACAAACAGTTTTCTCTCGCACAGGTCCGAGCGTGTACCCTGATTGACGGTTAGCGCTGCCTCTCATGATCTTGCTCAGATAGGTTCGACGGGTGGCAACGCCATCTCTGAGCATGTGCCGATAAGTTTTGCGTATGCCTCGTTTTCCGCCCCTGTGCAACCTTTCGCTTATAATCGTCAGCGTTTGCGTTGTCCGTTTCCGTCATCTTGTGTCCGTGTCTGGACGCCTAGCTTTTTAGAGCGCAGCTCTTTGGCGTCCGTTCCTGGGTTTCGCGTCGTCGTCGTCGTCGTCGTCGGCGTTGTCGGCGTTGTCGTCGGCCTCGTAACCAGCTCGCCGACGAATCTGCTGCTCCGCCGCCGCGCATGCGCACTGTCGGCTCTCCGGGCGAGGGAGGATGATGGAAGGGAGGAGGAGAGACTGTGGAGGAGGGCTGGCTACACAAATGGCTCTTTGGCGTCCGTTCCTGGGTTTCGCGTCGTAGCTCGCCGACGAATCTGCTCCGCCGCCGCGCATGCGCGCTGTCGGCTCTCCGGGCGAGGGAGGATGATGGAAGGGAGGAGGAGAGATTGTGGAGGAGGGCTGGCTACACAAATGGCTCTTTGGCGTCCGTTCCTGGGTTTCGCGTCGTAGCTCGCCGACGAATCTGCTCCGCCGCCGCGCATGCGCGCTGTCGGCTCTCCGGGCGAGGGAGGATGATGGAAGGGAGGAGGAGAGATTGTGGAGGAGGGCTGGCTACACAAATAGCTCTTTGGCGTCCGTTCCTGGGTTTCGCGTCGTCGTCGGCGTTATCGTCGGCCTCGTAACCAGCTCCGCCCCCCTTTCATCCCCCCAGCGCTAGCAGCGACCGACTGATACCGCTTTCGTGAGTCGGCTACCGCACTCACGAAAGACGTCGTGCACTTCCTGCAACTCGCATTAACCGTCCATCGATCCACACCGATGTTAGTAGTGGGGGACTTTAATGTTGACATAAAGACAAACAGCAATTTCCTAACACTTATGCGGGAGAACATCCCGTTCCTCTCGCTCGTAACGCGTCCCACGGCTGTGACAACCTCGCGAGGCACTTGTATAGATCTCGTCTTTGAGAATCAAGCATTGGTGTACCAAGTCAAACATATATCAGTCTATTTCTCCGACCACAAAGCTTCCTTCATGACTGTCAAGAACTGTTAGTGGAGTCTTTGTTAAAGGAATACGTGTGAAAAAAAAATTCTGTGATAGCGCATACATGTGTTGCTCGATTTCTTTGCCTCAATCTATCGAAAAGGTGAAACAGCTTATTTGCTGCGCTCAAATTTCGCATTAGGAAGTAACGTAATCGTCGGTAATTTTTTTTTTCTAACATAACTTGCTACCAACTAACTCAACTTTCTCTCGTTCTAACATCCTTGACCGGTACCTCTCTTCTTTAATGCGTGAGCATTAAGAATGACAAAGTGTAAAAAAAAGAAGTGTATGTGTGCGAAATGATGTGAGAAGTCGGTCGCAGTAGGTAGAGAGGGGTATGTGTATGTGTAGTGTTGCCCGTTTCTCTCTCTCTCTCTCTCTGCACACACACACACACACACACACACACACACACACACACACACACACACACACATATATATATATATATATATATATATATATATATATATATATATATATATGTGTGTGTGTGTGTGTGTGTGTATATATATATATATATATATATGACGAATGGTGGTCTGCTTCGAACTACCGCCAGTTGGACTTCATTTCTGGAAGAGGCAGGACGTTTGTCGCGTGAGATTTCGCGCAACACCTTGGAATGTGGTAAACGGGGTTTAAATTATCGATCTGGGGCGTCACAGATGTGCAGCGCGTAATGCTAACGCATTTACCGCTAAATCTCCAATGAATTCATTTTCATTGTAGGGTATGATGTAATTCTGGTTTCACGAGTATTTCTGCATTCTCTAAATGAAAAAAAAAAGCCTGTGAGAAGATGAGAAAACGTTTATGTACGCAAGAACTCGCGCAAACGTAAAGTATAACCACTGCAGCGAGACCAAAATTTGGACTCCCTGGTTCTGGCTGCTTTTTGAAAGAAGTAAAACAGAAATGGACGACTAGAGAGGGAGTGAAAAAAAAAAAGAATCAAGAAGCAGGCACCGAACAGCAGCGCTTGGATTGCGCCAGCTCGTCCTTGGCCCCTCCTCGTGTGAGGTGTTACTGATCCAGTGGCGTCGAAGTTGGCACTGCACTTATAATTTCTGCTAAGCAACCCCGGTTTCTCGACTATTCGGCTTCAGTTTCACAGTTTCAATGTCTGCCCTAAAGTGCATAATTAAAAATAAAATTGTGAATTTAATTCTTACCTGGGAATGACAGGTAATTACCGTGTCTTTCAACAATGCACACGAAAAAAGAAGGAATTTTCTAAAAGGCCAATTAGAAAAGAAATTATTCGAACTAAAGAAAAGCAGGTTGTGTTTTTACGTACTGGTCAACGACAGAAGTCACTAATATTTTTTTTTTTTGGGGGGGGGGGGGCCTTCATGTCCCGCAAACTACCACAGTGGGCTTTTTCTTGTTCTTTTTTTTCTTCAAATGTAGTCCAAGACAAATGTGCATCAAAAGTGTAAGGCCAGATATCTATAAACGTTCTACAGACATTTTACCACCTTCATAGCAACACATTTAGACATTATGTACACGCTGTTCAAACGAAAAATGTTTGCAATATATTACACTTTCATAGAACCCGCCGTGGTTGCTTAGGGGCTATGGTGTTGGGCTGCTAAGCACGAGGTCGCGGGATCGAATCGCAGCCACGACGGCCGCATTTCGATGGGGGCGAATTGCGAAAACACCCGTGTACCTATACTTAGGTGCACGTTAAAGAACCGCAGGTGGTCGAACTTTCCGGAGTCCTCCACTACGGCGTGCCTCATAACCAGAAAGTGGTTTTGGCACGTAAAACCCCATAATTTAATTAATCCAGCCGTGCGGTAGATAGTCCAGTCGAAATTTTGCAGCATTCCAAGAGCGAGCCCCATCAATTCTTTTGTCGAGCGCGCATTTCAGAAGAACCAAGAAATATCCAAGCTATTCTTCATTTCGCGACAACGATACAACGAATATCAACAACACGTCGCCGATATCAACAGCCCGTGGGATCGGCACATTTACCCCCCCCCCCCCCTTGCAGCATAGGCGTGCTTACTGAAATCAAGTGCGCATCGTTCGACTCACAGGCGACGTGTGAATGTCACGATTCCACATTAGACGACTGCGCCAGAGGAAATCACATTCTTGCCGATCACGTGGTCCCTATAACTGAAAAAAAAAGCTACTTACCCCCGTATTCAGAAATGCAACTTAAGTTGAAGCCCATGCTTGACTTGATCTGAGTGACGCCTATAGGGAACGCGCCGAAGGAAACGCAGTGAGCGTCTTTGGGCGCGCTAACGCCAGGCGTCATCTAAATCAAGTCAAGCATGGGCTTCGACTTACGTTGCATTTCTGCATACGGGGGTTAGTCGATGGCAAACTGGCGAACCTCTCCGGCAGTGCCACATTTCGTAATAGCAGTGACAATATTAAAATAAAGAAGAAATAACGCAAGCAAAACGAAAAAAAAAGGAAGAGAGAGACATGTCTTATCCTTTATGAGGGAGCCACAAACGCAAAACTGGCACTGCCTGAGCCCACGAACAGTACTCGCGCAGAGCCTTCGCTGCAGCAACGCCTCGCACGCATGCAAACCAGGGGAGAGGGCAGCGGAATTCGCCCCGGCATATCGCGAGACCTGCAACTGGCGCATAGCTAATGAACCTCGCCCCAGCCCGAGATGCGGTTCGGCTGGTTCGGAGGCGATAGATAAGGAAGATTAGGAAGGAAGGAAGAAGAAAAATAGGAGTACCTGGGCACCCTGTCCCATGTGGGACAAGCACAAACAAGGGCACACACAGCGTGCTCCTAAAAAACGAGGCTTGTGCGGCTCCGATTCTTAGTCGTAAATATAACCGCGTCCGTGTCAGCTTTCGTAACGTGAGCCCGACACAGAGGGTGTGCCACGTAACTGGAGCCCAACGTTCGAAATATGCAAATGCCACGTAGCTGGACAGGACCGAGGTACTGTTGCTTGCCGTCGCTTGGAGGTAGTCAGATACATCTTTTTTGTGCATTTGTCCTAATTACATAATTAGTCTTAATTAATTAGTCAACTTCTCAGATATTACACTTAGATTAAAAGTGTCAACGAGAAAACTGTATAGCAACGTGACCATCTACAGTACGTGACAATGCAGTTTCACGTTGCCCAATACGTCCTACATAAAAGTGTTTTTTTTTTTTCAAGCATGAAAATGCCCGCGGATAGACGCGACGGTGGCTCGAGAGGCCGGCCTGTCGTGCGGCAGTTTTGCGGCAGTTTTCCCTGTTGCTACGCCAGTGGCGTAGCGACATACCTCTATACGTATATAGCAACATACGTCATATACGTCTGAAGACACCCTCTTTCCGCCGGCTACACCCCGGGGGGGGGGGAGGAGGGGTGACAGAAGACCTACGGGCCCCGGGTGCCAGACGTCCTAGCTACGCCACTGATTCACGCTACAGCTTTAAGGGCCCTGTGTCGCAGAAAAAAAAAACTTAAGAGAACGCTTAAGCTTCGCCTTTGAGTGTGGAACGCGATAGCATTCATAGACCCCTAACTGCTTCTGATGCTTCCCAGCAACTGCAGCTTATGTATAACCGTAAAGCTTACCGGGAAACGCTCGTGGCAAACCCTATGCACGAAAGCAAGCGTTCTGGTAGAAACGGCGCTTCTTGCTTAGGTCGATCTCTCGTTACTGTTTCGCACTTTGAGTATTTCAGTCTCAGAATTACTAACGCTACAGCTTTAAGGGCTCCGTGTCGCAAAAAAAAAAAAATAACTTAGAGGACGCTTAAGCTCCGCCTTTGAGAGTGGAACGCGATAGCATTCAAAGAACCACTGCTTTTCATGCTTCCCGGCAACTGCAGCTTATGTAACCGTAAAGCTTACCGGGAAACCCTGGTGGCGAACGCTATGCACGAAAGGAAGCGTTCTGGTAGAAACGCCGCTTCTCGCTTAGGTCGATCTCTTGTTACTGTTTCGCACTTTGAGTATTCCAGTCTCAGAATTGTGGCAGCCCACAATTGTTTGTGGGCTGCCGTTCTCAAAAATTCCGAGGAATAACTTTGTGAAGAATCAAAGACAAGGTATGACCAACATTGGTGGTATAAGAGCGGTTGGGTGTGCGTGGTTCGAAATTCAGCACAAAATTCTTTTTGCCGAAGCGACGTCCCACGCGACACGGGACCCTCAATGCCATCGCTTTAAAAATCCGGCGTCGGCGTCCTGCATCCAGCGTTGGACGTCGCTTCGGCGAAACGAATTTCGTTCTGAATTTCGTCGCTTCGGGAAAAGGACTTTCAGACTGCGCGTACCCAACCACGCCGCCCCTCCATGTCGCGCTAGGAAATTACCGAACTAAGCGACTTTTTTTAAGGTAAAGTACGTAGAAAAATAGTAAAGTACGACTTACACGCAACCTACACACATGATAGCGTCGGGTTGTAATTTGAATAAACGAGAAAACATACTGACACAAGGCAGAAACATATTTAAACAACGCGCGCAGGTTCATGCGCCCCCTCAAGAGGACAACGGCGTATTGGAGAAAAAGACGACGAAACGATGGCACGTGTTTTCGCCGCACGCACTTGCATCGTAGATGGCCGTTGTCAGCGTCTACAAGAAGAAGAAGAGGTGAAGCGACGCTCGAGAGAGAAGAAGAAGGCATTCTTCTTCTATATATAGAAATTGTTCATTACAATATCTATTACGCGGAAACTCAAAACACAAACCCCTTTTAATGCAATAGCGTTTCCCAGCTGACGTTTGAGGTCTGTCTTAGTAGAACCGGCGTGGGTGCCTCGTTTCCTTGCACACCATCAAAAAAACGAACCACAATGCTCGCCTTCGTGCATAGCGTTCGCCGCCAGCGTTTCCTGGTAAGAGCGAGAAACTTTTATTGCCTAAAAGTATTTACGTGCAATGGTCGGAGCCCCTTTAGTCCAAGGGCCCCCTGACCTCGGCCGCCCGCTTGACCTGTCTTATGAGGGACTGTTGTCCCGCCAGGTCTGAAGTGGTTAGCTGTGCCTCCCATTGCTCCACTGTGCGGCGTGTTTTACCAAACGGGTGTGATTTACAATCCGAAGTAAAGTGTTGTAGTGTTCGTATGCTACGCACCACAGGCCTGCAGCGAGTGGGGAACATGGCATTTTGTAATTTAAGGTTGGGGAAAACCCTCGGTCTGAATTTTGCGCCAGGCAGCGGCTTCCTCTCCACTGAGTTGTGGGTGAGGGGGAGGGTATTTCTTTCTGGTTGCACGCTGATGAGCGAGAATCTCCCGGACATTCGTTGGATTGGGTTCATTGCAGTGGCTACCTGGGACCGTCCCAGTCGAGTCGGCCCGGTTAATAATACCTCTGGCTAGCGAATCGGCCAGTTCGTTCCCCTCGAGGCCTGTATGACCTGGACACCATAGGATCCGGTGACGATGGGCGAATTTCGTCGGTGTCATTGAGCTACTTGTTTTGGTCACGTGACCCCTGAGGAGCAGGCGACGCGCTTCTCGTGAATCTGTTACCATGGCGATACTCTTTTGCAAGTGCGGTCCGCGTGAGCCGTTGGCAGGGAGAAAGTTTCGGCAGCCGCCGGAGTATAGCTGCCGTGACGAATGCCGTAAATTGTCGCTGGGCTTTCGAGTCTACGACTGTCACTGCGTACCTCTTGATGCTCTTTCGTGCGTCGCTGACATATGGGTGTACGTTTGGATGCGCGACTGCGTCCGTGTATATTGTGTTGCACGTGGGATTATTTTCGTACATTGTTCTAATATGTCGTGTGCGTGCTTCTCGCCTTGCTTTATTGTATTCTGGGTGAATGTTTTTTTTTGGAATACAATAAACAATACGAGAAGAAAGGGAGTTAACCGAGGGACCCGATTTTTATTAGTCATATCATAAGAAGCCAACAAACACTGACACCAAGGGCAACATAGGGGAAATTACTTGCGCCTAATAAATGAAATAAAGAAACAAATAAATAAATGGAAGTGGTGTCAGTGCTTGGTGTAAGTGCTTGTCGGCTTCTTATAATATGACTAATAAACAATACGGTTACATAAGCTGCTCTTACCGGGAAGCGTGAGAAGCCCTTAGGGATCTTTGAATGCTAACGCGTTCCAGTTATAGAGGCGAAGCTTAAGCGTCCTCCAAATTTTGTGCAGGCTTCTCTCATGCTCGGAAAAACACTTTTATGTAGCACGTATTCAGGAACAGAAGGCTGTATCGGGAGTTTTTCATGTTGATCTACAATTTCCTCATTGACACATTTAATCTAATTACAATATTTGAGAAGTTGATTAATTAATTACGACTATTTATGAAGTTATACGGAACGCAAAAAATAATCTGAGTATCTCGAAGCGATGGTAAACGATCACCTCGGTTCTGTCCAGCTGTGGCATTTGCATATTTTTAATGTTTCGCACAAATAACGTGGGACATCCTATAATATACGACTCATTAGAAAAAATGCGAAGAATAAAACCGTCTTTGCTGGGCCTTGCCCACTTCAGATCCCACGCGTGCAGGGCAAACGCTTGTGGTAGGCGCGCAAAATCACTTGGATCGTGTCCGTGCATTTTTCTTCGCTTTCTTTCTTTTCTTTTTCTCGAACAGTACGCTAGATTTGAGCAGTAGAAATGTCTTCTCATTAGTGGCATACCCACGAGGGAGGGAGGGAGCGAGGGGTGGTCCACCGCGTACGTCCCCCCGCCCAGCCACAATAGAGACGTTTAGCTTGTACGCTATTCCGGTAAAGGGGAGCGGTTTGGGCGGATTACGGGATGGTCGGGGCGTAAACGTGAGCGGTGAAGCCGCCTGCTGTTGTAGAGCTCAACCAGACAAACGCAGAGCTAAAACTGCAGTAACTCACCATATCCTGCTTCGCCACCCGTGCAAAGTTTTGGCAGCGGCGTAATTGTGAACACGATTACGCCACTATCGAAAATTTACGCCAGCAGCTAAGCAGAATATAGTAATTAGCTCTGTGCTTGTGTGGTTAAGCTTTGCGCCACCAGCTGGCGCCACCAATCTGGCTGCTCAGGTTGGCGCCCCCGCTAAACTGGAAAACCGCCCGCGCTTGCCCGAATACCGGACACGCTAAACGTCTCTATATATTTCTGCGTCAGCACGCAGCCTGCCCAGCTACTCCCCCTCGCATTTCGCTCGCACAGAAATGCGGCCACCGTGGTCGGGATTTGATCCCTCGACCTCGGGACTTAGCAGCGCCACACCACAGCCGCATTAGCGACACCAAGGGCTACCGTCGTAGGCTGCGGCAGCAAGCGCTGGAGGAACTGAATATATTTAACTGAAGTACGGGGCATCTGTATGCGTTGGCGCAGCGAAAGCAGCGTGTCACTTTTTTCACTTTTCTTTTTCTTTCTTTTTTTGTATCTGTGCCGGAAAAAAAGGCCAAGGGGACACGACTTGCGCACTGTCTGTGTCCGCGTTCTGTCTTTTTTTGTGTGTGCGGACCAACTGGCCCACAAGTTCTGTGGAGGTAATAAATAGTGGTTACAGAGAGTATGGGCGTGTCTCTGTAGGCAAGTTTGCGAACTGCCGGAACGCCGGAAAGTGATGACTTCAGCATCAGCGCTGGTAGCGACATCGTGTGGGGGTTTACCCAGCCACAATGCTTCACAGACGATTATTTCAGTGTCATTCTCGTCGAAGCGAAATTCACTACTACGCTGCCGCCAGCTTTTTTACAACCGCAACGCAGCAGCCACTAGCTCTTCATTGCAAGGTGAGCTCTGGTTGTATTTACGACATCAACGCGAAAGCCGCGAGATGGCACCACCAGCGCCGCTGCTCGCGTCTACGTCACCGGTCGGTATTCCGGTATTCCGTAAATCGCAATATAACAGAGAAATTAGAGACTTTTAGCCTGTCCGCTATTCCGGTAAACGGAAGCGGTTTGGGCGGATTACCGGATTTGCGGGGGCGTAAACGTGAGCGGCCAGAGCGGTGCAGCCACCTGGTAGCCTAGAGTTCAACCAGACAAACACAGAGCTCAAACTGCAGCAACCCATTATATCCTGCTTCATTACTGGTGCAAATTTTTGGAAGTGGCATAATTGCGAACACGATTACGCCACTGTCGAAAATTTACACCAGCAGCGAAGCAAAATATAGTAATTAGCTTTGTGTTTGTGTGGTTGAGCTTTGCGCCACCAGCTGGCGCCACCAATCTGGCCGCTCAAGTTTACGCCCCCACTAAACCGGCAAACCGCCCGCGCTTGCCGGAATACCGGACACGCTAAAGGTCTCTATTTAGTGCGTCCGGTATTCCGGCAAGCGCGGGCGGTTTGCCGGTTGAGCGACGAGATTGGTGGCGCCAGCTGGTGGTGCAAAGCTCAACCACACAAACACAAACTCAATTACTTTATTCTCCTTAGCTGCTGGTGCAAATTTTCGACAGCGGCGTAATCGTATTCACCATTACGCCGCTGGCGAATATTTGCACCAGCAGCGAAGCAGGGTATAGTAGGTTACTGCAATTTTATCTCTATGTTTGTCTGGTTGAAATCTACGCCACCAGGCGGGTGCACCGGTCCAGCCAGTCACGTTTACGCTCCCGCAAATCCGGCAATCTGCCGAAACCGCCCCCATTTGCCGGAATAGCGGAAAGGCTAAAGGTATCTAACAATATACGGATAAGCCAAAACTGTCTAATGTGCATGTGTATACAGTCGCGCATATACTTGCCTCGCGAGGCCAGCCCCCCTTCGTCCGTTCCTCCGTGTTCCTCTTTCCCACCGCGACTGGAATTGCCGTCCTCCTCTCCTTCTACGAAGTAGAAGTGGTCAGTCTCGTGACCCGCAAACCGAAGCACGGCCGGCGCCAGCCCCCTGAGCAACAGGACGAGGCTGTCGTTGGCCGGTCTCTCCAGCAGAGGTCTCCACGAGCCGGGCTTGCCCATTATCGAGGAGTTCATGCCCGCCCCGAGAAAACCCGCGTCGTCCAGGAAGTTGACCACCTTGGCCGTGTCGATTGCGAAAGTGGGCACGCTGTTGTCCAGGTCGTCGAACAGGTCGCCCGACAGCAGGACGGCGAGGAGCACGACGAAGATGACGGCGCCGGAAGTGACGAGTAGGCAAACGTTGAGCTTGTACTGCTTGGGAGCAGACGCCGCTGCATCTGCGTCAGCAGCGCCGCCGGAGGCCCGGCGCTTGCCGGCGCCATGAGCCACTTCACCGGCGGCGCCCAAGTCCTCGGCGCACTCGATAAACTCCTCGTCCATCTCGCGATACTGCACCCCTTCCTCTTCCGTGCTCTCTTCGTCGGCCGGCTTCCGGCGGAAGAAGCGTCGGAGCGCCTTCGTCCAGGAACTGGACTTCTTGACGGTAGCGGCGGCTGGCTCGTGAGCTGGCCCGCGACCGGAAGTCGGCCCGTGACCAGCGGGAGCGAGACCGGCGACGGGCGGCGCCGCAGCGTGTGGCTTCCCGCTCGGCTTGGCTTCCGTCTTGCCACCGGCTTTGTCGCCGGGCGGCTTGGCCCCCGTTTTGCCCGCGTCCGGTTTCTTGCCGCTTTCGGCTTTCTTGTGCGCCTCATCCTTCCCGCCGTGCTTGTCACCTGGCTTGGCTTCAGGCCTGTGACCCTCCTCGTGGGGCTTCGCAGCTCCGCCTGCCGGTTTATGCCCCTCCGGTTTGTCGTGTGCGGGGCCCTTGTCGTCCTCGGCGCTGCCTTCGTCCCCGTTCTTGCCCGACTTGTCTCTGCTGTGTAGCATGTCCTGGAACTTCCGGTACTCGTGCACCTCTTCCGGACTGGCCACCCAACCGGCAACGCTCTTACCGGACACCGCCGCCTTTCCCGCGGTCTTCGCGAAACCCGGCTCTTCGGATACTTTCGTTTCCCGCTTCTTCTTCCCCTCCTGGGATCTGGCTTCTATGGCTTCCTTCAACATGGCGTCGATAAGCTCCTTGGACTCTTTCTGCGACCCCCACGTCGTAATAACTAAGGTTAATTGACTTGCTGCTTTGGGCACTGCGTGTTCGAAGGCAATGTTATCCTCACATGATTAATGGAAGCCTGCGCGATTTTTTATCTGCGGCAACGACATACACATCAGTCGTCCTACGCACTTGTGGCGCGTTCACACCGGCGATTGACACAGGTAGCGCGACGGATCGCGATAGCTGAACAAAGAGCGAGTCGCGGCGATCGATATTCCCACTGGCAAGTGATGCCTGCCGTTCGCCGCACCGAAATGTGTCGCGAATGGTGCCGTTCCCGCTGTTCACACCGCCATCGCCACGTAACATAAGCGTCAGAGTACGAGTGGCTAAGCAGCGCGAGTTGCGACTCCAGTCGAGGTGCTGAAATACCCAGCAGCCAGCGGCGGACCCGAAACTTTCGCTTTTCGAGCAACGTGACCAGTTTCGGCCGTCACATTGCGACCAATTCGGTTGCGCGACCTCCGCGATTCGCCAGTGTGAACACGCCCTTGCCCGCGGTGTAATCACTTGTTAGCCTTTTCCTCCCACCCCGTAGAGTGACAGGACAGCAGAGAAGGTCGTATCCATAAGCGAAACAAGCGTCGTATCTATATGTAAGATTATGAATTGGATACATAATTCACATATTTTTCTTTTTTTTTCGCTCTATTCGTCTTGGCGAGTAGGCGTGGTCGCATGACGAGACACGGCCAAAAACGAACCCAAGGAGAAGAAACAAGACGGTTGACTATCAGCATGCTGTTTCCGTTTACAGAACTGCCCTATCCGTATTTTCGGTGGAGAGTTAGAAATTTGTAAATTTCGTGCTTCCTATATATTTCTTCAAACTTAAAGATTTCCGGCAATTCTTGTAAAACAATGCCGGCCCGAAACGGAAATTCCGCTTCCGACAGTGATTAGAACATAACTTTCTTTGTCAAATGCAACGTTTTAAATGGGCCAGAGGTTGACTCAGAAAAGAAACAAGAAACATTTCTGCGTTTTACATGTATTTGTATAGGCTGCATCGGAGTTGTGCCCGGGCTCAAGATCTCTCTTAAAGGGTTCCTGAGCCGACCCTCGGGCTGGGTGAAAAAACGCAGTCCGCGGGTAGCGTATACGCTATACTCTGAACATCTCAGCCAAGTTTTGCAGTCCTGCGCGGCGCGTGGAAAAAATTAAAATTAAATTATGGGGTTTTACGTGCCAAAACCACTTTCTGATTATGAGGCACGCCGTAGTGGAGGACTCCGGAAATTTCGACCACCTGGGGTTCTTTAACGTGCACCTAAATCTAAGTACACGGGTGTTTTCGCATTTCGCCCCCATCGAAATGCGGCCGCCGTGGCCGGGATTCGATCCCGCGACCCCGTGCTCAGCAGCCCAACACCATTAGCCCCGAGAATTAGGAGTGGCGCCCTCTCGCGTGTGACGTCACGGCCAGGACGCCGCTCGCTCCGTCTCGCTCGGCGGCCGCGCGCGCTCGTTCCCTTCGTGTATGCTTGGGGTGTGGGTGGCTCGAGCCGCACTTATTGAAGGGTATGTCGGCTTATTTCTGCTGCCATGCCTGAACCACAGTTCCCTCTCCTAAAGCACGTGAGTCAATAAAATGTGGGGCTTGGATATCGCAAGGTATGTAGCGTTGAAGGGGGCTACTAGTTTTACAATGCATATACACGCCGTGTCTGTCCATAAATTTTGCGTAAAAAGAATGTCTGCAAATTCAATACGTGAAGTTGTGTACGATGCTTGGCTAAACACTTAACATTCCCTTAGAATTTAGCTATGAGAGACATTGCATTTTACACGAAAGAAAAATCTTGGTAATTGGCGTCAGCATGTTATCCGTGTTAGAAAGACATTGCCCAGCGAAACTGTCATCATGATTCTTATAACTCTGGTGAGTTGTTCTAGCCAAATATGACCATTTATTGATGCGTAAAAGAAAGAGTTAGGCGCCCATTTTTTATGAAAACGTTTGCTGCTAGTTTTACCCCTCTCTGAAACAGGCCTCCAAAAAACGAATCGCTCATGGCTGCTAACACGACGGCGCGTCATGTAGAGTATTTACATAGTTAATTCACAAATACCATAGTAGCAATCACCTGAGAGAAAAGTTTCGTTATTAAGATCGAGAGCCAATCAATTGCAAGCGATGAAATGTTTCATAGTGGCCCTCAGTAGCCTTTATCGACAATATGGCACACCCATCACGCAACGTTAGCACCCAACAGTAGCAACCGACTGTCGGTATGGCGAGGAACGCTTTGTTCGTGAAACCCATCAGTTCACTACAATTTCGAATTGAAACCATAAAGCATATTTTACAGCTCCAATTGGAATGGCTAAAATATTCTCGAGCTACTACAGCGCAGCTTAGATTGCGTAGAAAAGGAAAATTCAAGCACTTTCTGTCTGACCATGTCTCGATCCAGCGTTGTTTAATTATGCAAACGGAGAACTATTCGCTTCGTCATAAAAGAGAACCTCGCCCAACTGCAGGCAAAATAAAGAAACATTCATAAAGAAAACACCACAAGACTTACATGTATATTCACTTGATTTTTGACCCTCCACAGGGGAATTATATCCTCAGTATGTCCCATACTAATAATGATAGACGCTTCGACTTCTTTCTGGCTGCAGCCATACGGTCCAAAAGGCAAATTTCTCTAAAAACTTTGGGCCGAGCAGCCTGTGTCAGGTCGCCAAACAAATTCGTCATGTATATTCCTCAAGCACCAGTAAATTTCTCAAGTGAGTTGAACGTGTAGCACAGAAAAGGGAATATATATTGGTGCATTCAATTTTGTATTCTGTAAATAGACGTAAGCCTTCATTAGCGTTACTTCAAATTACCGTCGTTTAAAGTAAACACGTGAAGAAGCGCCTAAGTTTAAGAAGCAGTCAAAGAAGCAAGTTGTGCTTGTAGTGTTAACTGCAGTATTAGTTATGTCCTCGTGTTACTGCCGAGCGTTTCTGTGAAGGAACACAAAAAAATTCGATATCACATCATGAACTACTCGTCGTGAGCAAACCGGTTTTAGCAGATTGTAACTGCTGTAGAAGTCATATATAGCCAGCGTCTGTGACATACTTGTTGCACCACGGTAGGAATGGTATCATAACCGGATTCTTATTTTCTATATTTTTGTGGTTGTCGATTGAAAAACCCGCAATGGGCTGGTCTGCGCACCTTCGGGAAGCACTGTAGCATTGCCTTCCAGAGCTGCATTGTCGTCTAAGAAATAAGCTCTGTGAATAAATTTTCGCAAATGAAGACGTCGTAAAAATATACATGAAACGACCGCCATAAGTACACAAGCAGAGAGAACGAGGGCAAGCAAACGAAAACACCGCAGAAAGCGCCCGGACACCGCCCGAACTGTAGCAGACGACAGGCGCGAGTCCTTGCCCTGACGTCACGCGAGCGGCGCTCGCAGCGCCCCTGTAGTTCGTTCTCGGGGCTAATAGCCACTGAGCAACCACGGCGGGTGCGGCGCGTGGAACTCGCAAACGGAGCGCGAGGTCAACTTTCGCTCAACCGCTCTCTTTCCAACAGAAGCCTGCTCGTCACTCTTTTCTGTACTCCCTTATTTCGTAATATAGCAGATTTCCATACTGAGCTGCTATTGGCCAATAGCTGGCATCAATCAAAAAGGGCGTCTGGATCAGTGCGTTTCCTCCTATACTGTTACTGTGTACATTTCTTTTACGCAGTTTAATAAACGGGCTGAAGTAAGCGCAAATGCGCAAATTTCTGACCAGTTTTGAGCACTCAGCTAGCCTCGAACCACGTCAAACATAACCCCACGCACGTTTGCCAGCCCGCGCTCACCCGTGGCCGTTCCTAGTTAGACGCCATGGCAGACTTCGCTTCGTATTGAGCTATTGATAGAGCTTCAAAATGCGCAAGTTGTGTGTGGCTACTACCGTCGATGACGTATGGCGAAGGACAAAGACGACTCGCACCACACAACGCGGCCAGAGTGGAGCAGCACCACGAGCGCGAGCACGTACTCAACCTCTGTAGTGCACAAAGCGAACGCTGCGCATCAGCACATGCAGTCTGCTACACATGGCCTCCGAGATCACCTCCACCCGCGGCGGTGATCTCGGAGGCCATGTGCTACGTAGCGTAGGCACCGCGGCCACCGCGTGGTGCCGCGATGCAGTCCGCTGACTGAGCTCACTGCGTTTCGCGGAGGACAACCGCGTTTGTCTAAGCTACGTTTGGCTGCGTCGTATGGGCAGCCAAAATCGGGACTACTACGTCTACGTGAACATTTAAAAAAGAACAATCAAATTTGAACTGCGCGCCACGGTAACGTTCAGTAGGCGAAGCGTTGTGAACACCCCGCTCCGCCGCAGCCTTCGCATCGCAAGTCATTAGAGAGTTTTAGAATAGGGACGCCAATAGTTTGGGGCTTCAAAGAGCTTTGCGGGTGTTGGCGTTGGGGCACGCAGGAGTGAAGAGCTTTAGAATAGGGCTTTGCGTTTGCGGATAGTGTCTTGCTCCGACAGGGCCACTACGGCGCCAAAGCTATTAGAAATAATCAAATAAAATCGACAATTTTATGATAAGAATAGTACGTTTGACATTCATGTATTCGCGTTC
Source organism: Dermacentor albipictus (assembly GCF_038994185.2). NCBI lineage: Eukaryota > Metazoa > Arthropoda > Arachnida > Ixodida > Ixodidae > Dermacentor > Dermacentor albipictus. The sequence continues at coordinate 91,177,768 of NC_091828.1, read as the reverse complement.
AATTACAATTTAGAGGTTATTCTGTAAGCAGCAAACAATTAGCTGCGCATAGTTTTGAGGGTTTTTACGTGCCTTCACCAGCCAAGCTAAGTCGTGTTAGGCCTACAAGCCATAAAATCCAAAATAGAATTCGGAATCAGCGACGTCTAATGAATCAATCTTCATAACAAACGCTAGTTGAGAGAAAGCGATAAACACAGTCACTTCTTTTAGCTTGCGAACTTCACGCGTTACTACGAATCAAACCCGGTTTGGTGCTAGGTTAGAGCCGTCGCTTCGATGGTGCCGCCATATTTGTTTACGCAAATCCTTGGGGCCACTTTTGGGGCTCTCGCTAAATTAGTGAAATAGCCTGCCCAACGCAAAACCCAAACGCAGTTTGCGTCTCGCGCATGCGCAGTGGCTTCAACGCTATCTCTTTGGGGCCCCAAAATGTTTGGGACCCTATACTAAAGCTCTCTATTTAAGAAGGAGTGGGAGCGCTGCTTAGGTGACGTTTGATTGCCAATAGCGCCTCTTCTGCTGAATTCATTGAACTACTTTTTTGCGGCTGAGTATCTATGAAACAGTCTATTTTCATCAGATGCATTTCATGCATAACTTCAGATGCATTTCTCGACTTCGATAAAAAGTTGCTTACGGCCCCTTTAAAGCAAACTCCGGCGTTATTTTGATGTCCCCTGATCTTAATAGTATTTTGAATTTACGTTCTATTTTGCGCTCCGATTATCTGTGCCAAACAATATGGCTGCAAGTCATTAGGTTTTTCTGAAAATGCATTTTAAAGATTGGTTGCGTTCCCGATCCTCATGGCTTCTTACTGGCCACCCTGTGCTCGTGACGTCAGAGACTACACCGCCACTGTCCCTGAAATCATCGCTGAAATCGCCGCTGTCTAGTTCGGAAAATCATAAGATTCGCATCTTAGGCGTTAGCGCTACGTGTACTGCGTATTTATTCAGCACGCGTTCTGCGGGTTTACATTACGGCAGCGTAGGATCGGACGTCATCGACTCACTGTGACGTCACTCAAAGCAACTACCCATTTTGGTTTCGGTGTCTCGTTTATTAATTATTTAATATTATTGATGAATTCCTAAGCAAATCGGACCCCCTTACGGGTGACAGTACTGTCAATGCTATTTGAATATGACAATATCCTAATATAGTTTTTTAAAATGAGCACCGGAGTTGCCCTTTAAAGGCAGCGTCACCAGCTCACTTTCGTTCTTCGGTCTTTTTCGCCTTCAATGCCGCTTCTTACTGTAAGTCTGTTGACAGTGTGGTGAGGTAATATGCTTGTACAGCGCATCCTAATTTTTCGCTTTCTGCTTTCATCTTCTAATGCGCCGAGTACAACTTAGTAACACTAATAACCACGATGGAATAAACCATCAAGGATGACAGAGTGCAACTTGTCTGGTGTGTCTTACTCTGTTTTTTTTTTCATTCAGATGTACTAATCGCATTACAAGATGAACAAACACCAACTAGCCCAATTACTCGCTTTACGCAACATACAAGCTCAAGTGAGTTTGATTCTCAAAATGCATATTTAAGCGCGGGATACAATGCATGCCCCATAGTTGCGTTTTAGGACACTGCAGTCAAGTTTCAACTGCGGGTAGCTCAGCAAATCAATTACTATTTATTTAATTACGATACAAATTACAATATATATAAAATAACATTTACTTCTCATTTTATTTAGAAGTGTGTTCTCCGTGACCAGAAGTGAAGGAGAAGAATTTGCTGCAGTTTTCTATGACGTGGAACTGTGTTGCAGTCAGTGGCGTAGCTAGGTCGTCTGGCACCCGGGGCCCATAGGTCTTCTGTCACCCCCCCCCCCCCATCCAGGTGCAGCCGGCGGAAAGAGGGGTGTCTTCAGACGTATATGACAACCCCCCCCCCCTTCACTGGCCCCTTGCACCCGGGGCCCACGGCCTCCCGGCCGCCCCCTGTTGCTACGCCACTGGTTGCAGTACCAGAGGGTTAAAGTCCTTATACTCCATACCTGTGACGTCGGCTTGGTGGTGATCTTGCCCAGCTGGTCTTCGACAACGTCGTTGAAGTCGTGCTTGTTGCGCTTCTTCTCCGGCGGCAGCGTGCGCACCTCCTCGTAGCCGAACTTGACCTTGTGGCCGGCCTCGAGGCCGCCCTTGCCGCCCTCGGCTTGCCGGTCGGGGCTCCTGACTCCTGCGCCTCCGTCGCCTCCGTGGTCGGCTCGCTTGTGCATCGCGAACGTCAGCGAGTCTCGTCGCTTGAGCGCTGGCTTCAGCGGCACCTCCGTGGTGCTCTTTTGAGGCTCGGGTACTTTCGGACCTGGGTCCGAATAAGGCGCACACGAAACACAAGAAGATCACATTTTCAGTCCTGAGCGCAGAATTTTGTCTCCTACGTAATCAGCTCTGAAGACGTCAGGGCCACGTTTTGCCTTTGATTACCAGCTGAGGGTAGTGTTGGTGGTGGGGGCACAGGACTGAACTCTCCGCTAGCGTCGTAGCCCTGAGTGCACGTTCAAGAACCCAATGCGATCAAAATTAAGTGTGCTCTGCCCAGCTTAACACTGCCTCGGCCTGACTTGCTCTCCCCTGCCTTGTCGTACCTAGTACCAACAAAAACTGAAAGTTGCCCTAGTTTGTACGAATGCACGATTGACCTAACAGAATGCATGATTACCGCTTGTCCTGTCGTGTTTCTTGCGCAGCAAGCCCCCCCCCCCCCAATCACGTCACTTTGCGTTGCCTTGCACCACATTATACTGCCCTGCTCTGCCTAGCACTATCATGGACTGACCTGCTCTGCCTTGACTTGGACTGCGTTTGCTGACCTACTTTGCCCTACCCTACCATATTTTACTCAGCACTGCCATCGTCAGACGTGTTTTCTTGCCGTATACCGTGCACAGCCTTGCCCCACATTGTGCAGCCCTACCCTGCCTAACGTTGCCTTGGTCTGCCCTTCTCTACCCTACCTCAACATGCCTTGTGGAATGCCTAGTCACGCATTGTACTGCCCCGGCCTGCGTTACAGTGCCTAACAGTGCCTTGGCCACACCAGCTCTACTCCTATTTGGTCCCTTGCAGCGCATCGCACTGATTTGCTCTGTCTTGGTCGGGCCTTCTCTATACTGCCTTGACATACCTTGTACTACCTTGTCAAGCACTGTTTCGCCCTTTTTTCGCCTGGCCTACTCTACCTGCCTTGACATACCTTGCACTGCCCTCTTACGAATTTTACTGCCCCGTCATGCACTGCCTAACACTGCCTCGGCCTGATCAGCTCTGCCCTAATTTGATCCCTTGCACCGCATCGTACTGTTTTGTCCTGCCTTGCTTCAACTTGCACTACAGGGCCTCGCATTTTTCTGCCCCGTCTTGCCCTAGCCTGCCTAGCACTACTGTGGTCTGACCTTCTCTACCTTGCTTCGCTGTAACTTGCACTGCCCTGCCCAGCCTTGCCTTACCTTTCCCTGCACTGTTGTGCCTAATAGTGCCATGGCCTGACACCAGCTCGATCTTGCCTCTTCCTACCTTGCACTCTTTTGCCCGCCATTGTACTGGCCTTCCCTGCATATCGCCCCGCTCTGTCCCGCCTTTCATTGCACTGCACCGTACTTCTCCGCACAGACCTGTCATTTCCTGTCCCGTGATACCCAACCTTGCCCAGCATTGCCATGCATGTCTGCTCTGGAGGTGCTTTGCGCCTGCTCAAAGCTGTTTATCGCTGTCGACATACTACTCCGGCTACATCATTGCGTTTAGTTATGTGCTTCAATAAAGAGAGCAGATTCCCTCGTTGGAGACTTCGTCTCCGATATTGCTCGTAACGCCACGTAAGACACTTCCTTTGTGAACTAATTTAATTTATCCTGTTCATGTTTTGCCGTGCAGATTTATGGTGATCTTGTGTCAGTAACAGTGTTGTCAATCCGCAATAAGCAGACACGCGAGTCGAAACCCAAAATAACATTAAAACCTGCGATACGAGCACCCAAAATACGCTAAAGATCCGCCAAGTGAAGACAACAAACCGAATCACGTTTAAATTATTTTTCTTGCGTCTAAATAAAACACAAATGAAAGAAATACACTTTTCAAGAAAGTCTGTTTTTGTTCGTCTATACCGCAATAAAATATACAAATTATAACAATAATAGGTGACTTCTTGAGCGACTGAAGTGCGGAAACGTATTGCGAAACTAAACAAATGTGCATCCGCGAACTATTCTCACTGTCCAGAAGCATGTTTAATAAGTATTATTCAGAGACCTGGATTGGTATTCTGAGACATGGATTGGGAAGAATTGGGGATAAGAGTTAATGGAGAATACCTTAGTAACTCGCGATTCACTGATGATATTGCCTTGCTTAGTAACTCAGGGGATCAATTGCAATGCATGCTCACTGGCCTGGAGAGCAAATCAGAAGGGTGGGCCTAAAATTAATCTGCAGAAAACTAAAGTAATGTTTAACAGTCTCGGAAGAGAACAGCAGTTTACGATAGGTAGCGAGGCACTGGAAGTCGTAAGGGAATACATCTACTTAGGGCAGGTAGTGACCGCGGATTCGGATCATGAGACTGAAATAATCAGAAGAATAAGAATGGGCTGGGGTGCGTTTGGCAGGCATTCTCAGATCATGAACAGCAGGTTGCCATTATCCCTTAAGAGAAAAGTGTATAACAGCTGTGTCTTACCAGCCCTCACGTACAGAGCAGAAACCTGGAGGCTTACGAAAAGGGTTCTACTCAAATTGAGGACGACCCAACGGGCTATGGCAAGAAGAATGATCGGTGTAACGTTAAGGGATAAGAAGAGAGTAGATTGGGTGAGGGAACAAACGCGAGTTAATGACATCTTAGTTGAAATCAAGAAAAAGAAATGGGCATGGGCAGGACATGTAATGAGGAGGGAAGATAACCGATGGTCATTAAGGGTTACGGACTGGATTCCAAGGGAAGGGAAGCGTAGCAGGGGGCAGCAGAAAGTTAGGTGGGTGGATGAGACTAAAAAGTTTGCAGGGACGACATGGCCACAATTAGTACATGACCGGGGCTGTTGGAGAAGTATGGGAGATGCCTTTGCCCTGCAGTGGGCGTAACCAGGCTGATGATGAAGCTGATGCTGATGGTGATGATGATGACGACGATGAGTGATTAAAACTACAACAAAGTGTCCTCTGTTTCATCGCGGTATGGTCACGTACGCCTTCGTGGGTATTGCTCGCTGGCGTGACGGTCTTGTCGGTGCCATCGCTGAGCCCATAGGCCTCCACCGTGGCGATCTTAGGAACAACGTGTTCGGGAAACGGCTAATTGAAGCAGCCTTTATCGTTTCTTCGGAGACCAGCACGCGCCGAAAGGACGGTATTTGTCATCCCAGTGGAACTTCCGTTTCTTAACCTATATTTATTTACACTCAGCTGGCTGGAATAACGCTCCATTTCCTTCACTTCCAAAGGGCCATTGATAAGCTGTATGTTTGCGACACGAAAACATGAATTATAGTAAACAAATTACATTGTTGTACTGCCAAGAAAGAAACCAATCTTACATTAGTACAGCTAGAAAACCCGTTGCCCGCAACAGAACAAATATCTCCCCTAGGCCGCGCATAATACCGCTAGATTTAGCGGGAGAACCGCTAAATTGGCAACACTTGTCACTAGCACCTGCTAAAAGAGAATTAAAATGTTCTCACCTTCGGGCAGCTTCGGCGGGGAACGAGGTTCCTCTGAAAATTGCACAATACGAGTAAGAGCAATGCATCTAAGGCTCGGATAATTAATAAGTGGATGCAAGTAAAGAAGCGAGACCACAGTGATTTATGTTAATTGACGAGTTATTAACTTCGCAGTCCAACAAAACTACAGCGTTCAGTTATACACGCTTAGGGGGACAGATTTCATAGGTAATCAGGAAGGACAAAGCATTAATTATGAACGCACTTTTTTATTATCAAACTTTCTTTTTCACAATGTTGGCTGGTTTTAGTTTCGGTTTTGCAAACATAGTTCGGTGCAGTCAGCGCGGTGTCAAATGCTTGGGAGGAAAACGTCCATTTCGTTTAATATTGTGCTGGAGTCCCTTATCGAAACCGTTCTTTTGTGCAATCCCCTACCCGAATAAATATGCACGTCATCTTGCGTCACAGTGAATTACGGAAAGATCACTTCCCGCAGCGGAGTCGCAAATTAAAACTCCGCAATTCATTTTTCATGTAACTTTCACAATAACACAAAGTTTGTTCACAGGCCTCCGCGTTACAAAAGCAAAAAAAAAAATGTCATTTGCAGAAACGGCGGTGTGCTGCTGAAGTTCGCTCGAAACGTACAATGAGTGCAAGTTGGGCCAGTGGGGATCAAGACGCATAAAAGAAGGACACAAGCGAAAGAACGACAAAGTCGAAGCGCACTCGCAATGAAGAAACGTGTATTGCAGCGCCTCAGTCATGCCTCGATTGCTATGAGCAATGAGGTCCGTATATACACAGAAATGTGTGCGTGCGTTTCTGGAAATAAAACAGTTCTAAGTTAGCACCGTGTGTTGTCGTTCTTGTATATGGCCGTCCTTGTGACTTTGGCTCTGTACCCATTTTCCTAGTGTTGCAGAAATAAAGTCTTTTCCCCCCCTCTTTCTCTCTCTCACATTCATAAAGTTACACGAAGATGTTGAACCTCGCTCTACTCGGCAGACATGGCAAGAAATCGTATTCGCAACCTCGCATACAGCAAAGCGACATAGGCCGATGGGCCGGCACGGCTGGCACACGATAGGTCTTCGTGAGTTCGCGTCTCCGAGTGACCTACCTAAATAATGGACTTGCTGAATCCGTTCTTCGCTTAAGGGCCTATAGCCAAAGAGGCCCATGTACTGAGACGCAACTGCCCGATACGTGAACACCAGGCGCCTTTCGAGGTGGTCTGAAACGATTTCGGAAGGTCGCGGCTAAGCCCCCAAATCCAACGAAAGAGATTTCGGGAACGACAAGGAAGCATGGGACTCTCAAAGTGACGAAGCTCTATGCAGGGACCTAAAGTGAGCAAGGTATTGGAATGAATGGGCAGTCGAGAAGTTCTCGAATAAGATATACATTTCACCGCGGCCTGATGACATTTGTTTCATACAAAAACATACACTCGAGAAAGCTGGTTAACTTCAATTCTTCGAATACACATAACCGCAAACGCGACACACAAACATTTTGCGGCCCGATGCACGAAAATGCGCACTTGCAATTGTGAAACTAGAGCGATGGACATCTACACAAGGAGTAAACTTCTGTGAACTGATATAGTGTGTGAATCCACAGTGCGCAGCGGTTTCGGCTATGTTTTTGTAAGTAAATATGCGGTACAATAAAAATTGTTGCTGGGTCGAGTTGGTTTACAATGCTTAGAAATAAAAAAACATGGAACGCGAACAAGGGCGAGAGATCAAGGGACATGTATTACAGCTAGTCCGTGTCCCTTGACCTGTCGTCCTTGTCTGCGTTGCGCATTTCATTCTTGATAAGTTAAAGATATAGACACTCACGTAAACTGCAATAAATGTCAATAAAAGTGTGAATATAGTGTTGGTTCCGTTAAGCTTAACAAACCACACGAATGACACTTAAACAGTCTCTCTATATTTGCGATATTTCATTGTGTAGATTTGAATGCTTAAACCGCCACATGATTTCCTGAACCGGTCTTTCCAAATATGTGCAAAACTGATGTCAGAAGAGCATGCCACCAGGAGTGCAAAATTGTGGCTTTACGCATTTAAATTATTTATTGAGTTCCGTTACTAGATCAGTGACATTAGTTGTTTGTCTCGGAATTACACAGCTGCACACTTTTCTACGTTTTAAAACAGTTCTGTCGATATTTTGCGCAGTGCCTGAGGATCCTGTAAGTAAACACACCTCAAGGCGTGACATATGCATATACCTAAATATATACGGGAATTTTCGCTCACGGGGTACGCCGGCCCCGGATGATGACACCGGATTTTCAGCGACTCGGGGCCCTTAACACTGCCACGTTTTCTTTCTTAAACGTTTAAATAGTTTGCCCCATGAAATTGTTTGCCCATTTCGAATATTCGACGAGAGAAAGGTCAATTTCACGTGAGCTGACTCTCAAAAATTATCTAGGCAATCTATATAAATTTTAAATGCCTGTAAATCGCCTAGAGAGAGCCTGTTGACTTAAGGCCTTAAATTGCTTGATGACTAATATCTACTATCGGAGAACAACTCATTCACAAGCCTATGAACGTCAAGATACCATATTGGAAAAAAAATTTGCCAACAGGCAGTATATCTACGTGCATCCTCGTATAGTTCATCATAATGCACACTGCATGAATTTCTTTTTTTAAATGTATTTCGTCATCGATTACGTAAAATACTGATTCCGGATATGACACCGAATCCATGAGGAACTGTATGAAAGTAGTTCAAGTATATTCTTTGAATAAAGGGAAAATCAGACATCCACCCGTTCGTAGCAATTGCTACAAAGGAAACCCATACGGGTTCCTCGAAAGAAAAGCCTCATGGCTGAAAAAAATTTCGTCCTGGTCCGGGACTTGAACCCGGGACCAACGGCTTTCCGGGGCAGCCGCTCTACCATCGGAGCTAACCCTGCAGGCGGCTAGCAGAAGGCAGGGCGAAGTCAAATTTGTCGACAACACGAAGCAAAGGCTAGAGTTTGACATAGTAGTTCTGCGGAAACCCGCAAGGTGGAGAGCCACGAACGGGTGGATGTCTGATTTTCCCTTTATTCATTACTTCTCTTCTCTTATTCATTACACGCATGTCATGATATTTATGTCATGACCTCTCATTTATGTTCGTCGTGCACTCTTGTCACACTATGCCAATTTTGGTACATATCAAGTTACCGAAACGACCATGAGAGCACCAAGACGTAGGCGGCTTTTCATGACCTACATGACACGCATGTCATGAACAATCATTTATGTTCGTCAAACATTATTCTCATACTATGCCAATTTTGGTACATACCGAGACGTAGGCTGCTGTTTCATGACTTACGCGACCACAAATCATGATATTCATGTCATGACCGTTCAGTTATGTTCGTCACACACTCTTCTCATACTATACCAATTTTGGTACATACAAAGACGTAGGCGGCTGTTTCATGACCCACATGACACGCACGTCATGGCATTCATGTCATGACCTATCATTTATGCTCTTCATACACTCTTGTCACACAATGCCAATTGTGATACATACCAAGTTAACGAAACAACCATGACAGCACCAAGACGTAGGCGGCTATTTCATGACCCTCATGACTCGCATATCATGACCAATCATTTACGTTCGCCATACACTCTTGTCATACTAAGCCAATTTTGGTATGTACCAAGTTAAGGAAAGGACAGCGAAAGCACGAAGACGCAAGCGTCTAGATACATGCTGTCAAAGTTAAAAGACTTCGCATTTAAAAGACTTTTAATCACATGGTTCACTTCGACCCATTAGGATACAGACAATCATCGAATCATAGCGACTCAGTTTCGTTGACTCACGCTCACTTCAATTCACCTCGACTCGCTGCCGATTCCGACACAAATTATCGAGGACCCCCGCTTCGACTTATTCAGACTCAGTCCCACTCAGACCGACTTCGACTCGCTGAGAGCATGACGCGAGGTTTGTTCTGAGTCTGACCTAAATCGACTAGTGAGTGAGTTGGCCAATTTAAATCGTCGACCATCGAAGCAATCCAGGAGTATGAGTACACTGATGACCGATTGATTGATTGATTGTCGCCATTTTACCGCGGCTTCTCGACGTCCGCTTCGACTCGACTCTCCCCGATTCAGACTCACACTTATGGGAACTTACTTAGACTCACACAAACTAACGATTCATGCGCAACTCAAACTTAGTTCGGCTCACTAAGGCTCAACCTCAAAGGGCCTGGGTGAACCTGAGCGAGTCGGCGTATGCTGTCACTCCCAGTAGAAATAGAGTGATCTTTCAGTCAAAAAAGGAGCAGTAGCAATGAACTCATTCATTCATTCATTCATTCATTCATTCATTCATTCATTCATTCATTCATTCATTCATTCATTCATTATCATTCATTCATCGATTGATTGATTGATTGACTGACTTATTCTTACCAGTTTTTGGTGGCTTCGAATCGCCGGCTTTGTGATCACCGAATTTGTGTCCTTCGCCTCTATAGGCCTCTTCCATCTCACCCTCTGAAATGGAGGTGAAAAAGGAGGCTTTTTTTTCTCTAGCGCCAGACCTCGCACAGTCACTGTATTCCCGTCTTTGTCTCACCCCCGTCCCACTATTTGTTGCCTTTATTGCGATATTAATTGTATGAACACTGCAAGCGCATTTGTGCCGTCGGCGTCGCCCTGACTACAAGGGCGATAACGCCGTCTACACGTTTGTTCGCACTAACGCAAGAAGTGCGCTAACTTCGGTCAGGCAGACGGCGTGAAACTGTACAGTGCTTACAAGTACACAAAATTTCGCCCATCTCCGATCTCGCGAGCTAGCAGAAAAAAAAAGAAAGAGACACGCACTCGTATACACATCAAAACGCACAGGTACATACACGCACACACACGTACGCACGAAAGCAGTAAAAAAAAAGCAAACAACAAAATCAAACAAGCACACACGCACACACAAAACAGACGCGCTCATCAAACACACGTATACATCCATATGCACGAACACTTGCGTCCGGACAAGCACACGAAAAGCATCCCCCAAACAAGCCCACGCGAATTGTAGTTTCCAAATATGCACCCATACGCACATACACAGAAACACCCAAACATACCGAAACACGAACAGACAAACGCTACCAACAAAACCGCACGCACAAAACATTTATGCGCCCACCCGAAGATGCACATGCCCAAACGCGCACCACAAAAGCACGCACTAGCACGCAAATAAGCGTGCGCGCGTGTAGTAGTTGGAGTAATTGGTTGTTAATTCATTAAATAAATATATATGAAAAAAAGGGGGGGAAGTAAATTGCTGCTGAACGCGTTGTAACTGTCTAGCGCCGCCTGCCGGCCCCCGAATAGCTGTCAGCAGTAGAGAAGGTGTTGGTAGGGGAGCAACAGGACAAGGAGAGACGACAAGATAGAGGGTAGAGTAAAGAAGAGACCAATTTACAGAACAAATGAACTAGGTTCGAGTTATCCATAGTTCGCTTGTGGAGTGACTTCCTCGAGAAAGTTTGTCACCCGGCGTCGCACACAGCGGCGCTGTTTCGAGGCCCGACACCCGCCGTGGTTGCTCAGTGGCTATGGTGTTGGGCTCCTGCGCACGTGGTCGCGGGATCGAATCCCGGCCACGGCGGCCGCATTTCGATGGGGGCGAAATGCGAAAACACCCGTGTACTTAGATTTAGGCGCACGTTAAAGAACCCCAGGTGGTCGAAATTTCCGGAGTCCTCCACTACGGCGTGCCTCCGAAACAGAAAGTGGTTTTGGCACGTAAAACCCCATAATTTTTAATTTTTTTTTCGAGGCCCGACTGCTTGAGGAAGTCGCAGTGTCTTGCCAGCTGCCTCCGACGCGCGAGAGGGACAACGTGGGCGTAAAGAAATACGCGCGCACACGATGGAACACTCGGATAAATGACTCACGCTCCCTGTGGTGAGCAGACGAAGGAGGACGAGGAGGAGACCCGGAAGCCTCTGTCGGGAGAGAAAGAAACTACACGTTAATTGCCAACATCTTCTAAATACGTCTATACACAACCGCATCATGCAGGCATTCTTAGGTCATACACATCGAAACTTATCTAACCCATGCAACGTTCATATTCTTCAAACTTATTGATCAATCAATGCTTGACGCGCCAAAGGAACCGCTGAGCTACAAGAGGCGCTCGAGTTGGCTATTCGGGTCAATATTTACCAGCTCTTCTTTTTTTTCTTTGATGTGCGCGTTTTATTCTATGTAGAGATATAACAAAAGTAAGACAGATGCCCGTCTTTCATGTATTCGGGAGTGAAAGCAAATGCTTTATGGCGCCGATGTTTACGCCGGCCTTAACGATAGATGACAGATCATCACAACACGAATTTTAAACGCGAGCTCTTTTCGGCGCCTTCATACTTATCTTCACGTACTGATCAAGCGCACAACGTTAATGTCACTTTCACCCGTATCAGTTCATTTTATTAACACGACAGCGTTAAGGAGCTCGTGTCGCAGAAAAGCCGGTGTCGTCGGCGTCGGCGGCGTTGGCCGTGAGCGATAAATCCTCGCAGGCACTTTATGAATAAAAAACAACTTGCAAGATGGGCTGGGTGGGAATCGAACCAGGGCCTCCGGAGTGTGAGACGGAGACGGTACCACTGAGCCACGAGTACGATGCTTCAAAGCGGTACAAAAGCGCTTCTAGTGAATGCGGTGTTGCCTTAGAAACGAGCTGTTTCTAAGGCTCAGGCGTGCGTCGCTTGCTCAGGCGCACATTTCGTTGCCGCGCCGAACGCTGCGTTGCTCGACGCTCACCGCGTCCAATGCGGGGCGCGTAGTCGCTGCGCCGTAGCCCATTGTCTTACACCCCTTGGCGGGTCGACGGGAACGCTGTCGCGTTCCACTCTTGAAGGCGAAGCAGAGTAACGCATGAGTTGTTTCTTCGTCTAGCCGAACCAAATATAGCCAAGCAACAGCAGTTCACCAGGCTAAACAGTGGTTCAACAACTAAAATAAAGGCTAGTATGCTTCGCATCCCGGGCTTAACCTTACCTAAGGCACAGCCATTTTTTTTCTTTGATGTGTGCGTTTTATTCTATCTAGAGATATAACAAAAGTAAGACAGATGCCCGCCTTTCATGTATTCGGGAGTGAAAGCAAATGCCTTATGGCGCCGATGTTTACGCCACCTTAACGATAGATAGACAGATCACAACACGAATTTTAAACGCGAGCTCTTTTCGGCGCCTTCATACTTATCTTCACGTATTGATCACGCGCACAGAGTTAATGTCGCTTTCGCCCGTATCAGTTCATTTTATTGTTCGTTTCTTGTGAATACGTCTACAGAATGGAATAACCTGCCGTCCTCCATAGCAATTCTTGCCGCTAGTGCTGGTTCGAAACCGCTGTCGAGCATTTCTTTGTATCTGATTAACCTTGTCTTTTGTTTAAATGTTGCATAATATTGTAACATTTTGTATGCCGTGTTTTAGTTTCCATGACTGATATTGTGCGGCTTCTGCCATCGTAACTGTAGATTTTTCATGTATTTTACCAGATTTCCTTTTTTTCCTGTAATATGTTGGTAGACAACCACTCCCTTCTGTAACGCCCGACGGGTCTTGAAGCTATTGAAATAGATAGATAGATAGATAGATAGATAGATAGATAGATAGATAGATAGATAGATAGATAGATAGATAGATAGATAGATAGATAGATAGATAGATATAGATAGATAGATAGATAGATAGATAGATAGATAGATAGATAGATAGATAGATAGATAGATAGATAGATAGATAGATAGATAGATAGATAGATAGATAGATAGATAGATACTACTCCGCCCTACGCGCCTGGAGCAGATTACGTGGCTCGGTGATCTCGCAGGTGGTTGCTAAGCAACGCGAGGCGGCGCACAGCTAGGGTGTTTTCTGGAAACGCTCCACGGCGGAACTAAGCCTTAAATAGCTCCGCTGTTAAAAAAGAACAGCGGCGTTACATGTACAGAGATACAAACCCATCCACTTTAGCCAGCTTTCGGGAATGCCGAGCTCACGTAAGTTGGACTCATGTCATAAATGAACATTACCCTAACGTTGCTTACAACAAATTTTCATCAGAGATCACTTGTATCTATGACGTCTGCTTTCCTTAAAAAAACATTTAAAAAGTCAACACACAATATGTTGGTCAAGCTCATGAAAATGGCAATTTCGAATACTTGGTTGCCTCGCTCAAGATCAACATTTAGCGTTCGAGGACTCGGAAAATTCCAAGTTCACTGCGGAATCACGCGCGCACGTCCCATTTCCATTCCATCTGCCTGACTCGTGCCATCATTTCATTCCGGGTGTTAAAAAAAATGTGGGATGGTTCCGGAATCAATTCAACTCCGGAGCTACCACTCCACAACTCTGGCGTGTACGCGCCACTGTTGTGTGGTTCCACGAGACCACCGTATCAGGTTTCGGCGACGTGCTGTTGGATCTGGAGGACAACCCCAACTGCTGTTCCCCAGATTTTGGATCTTGCCGTTGGGTGCGGGAGTTGGCTGAGGTTGAGAAGGACTTTGAGATGAAAACTGGAGGTTTATTTACATTATTTACAGGGAGATTACAAAGAAATTGACAGTCATATAGTCATTACGGGCCGGCAGCAACTCGGACGCTGAGGCCCGTGGCAAGAAGCTCGAAAGAGATGAATGAAGGAATGCTCTTTTTGCTGCTCCCGGTCTCTGGTTTTTAACCCTTTCGGTGTCTTTTGGAGTCACGTCACGTTCGGCCAATCGGTGAGCCCGCTCAGGTGGCGTCATTTTTGGCCATTCGGCGAGCCTGCTCAGGTGGCATCATTTTCGGCCAATGGTAGGCGCCCGTGTGATTGTGTCCTACCCGGCGCAGAGGGTCGCTCCTTAGGCTCCAATTGACCGAGGGCTTACTTCCCTCTGCGGTATTGCCTTCCTGGCTTGCAAGCGCCGTCACAATAGGCGGATGGGGGGATACGGGTTGTCTTCTAGCGACGTGTCAGTGCTGCAAAGCAGCTTTGCTCGGGACCTACGTTACCTGGAACCGTGCCAGGCTCCCGCTACACTTTCGGGAAGAGTCAAGCAGTGAATAGCTCCACCTACATGCGGCGCACGAGGTGGGGGGCGCCAACTTGTTTGGACGTGCGGCGCCTCGGGAACGTGGTAGATGTGCTTCTGCGCTCCTTAATTAGCTGTGACGCGATTCGATGTGGTCTGGTGAACTCGCAGTAGGCTCAGGAAAAGGACCCGCATCTAACAGTGCATACAGTCTCCTTTTTAACGCCCGAAACAGCGTCTCGCTTCCTGCACGCGTTTTGAACTGGTCGCAATTGAATCTTACGTAATAAATTACCGACTGAACTCACGAGTAAGTGAGGCTTCGTAGCGTAATTACTGGTTCAACAACTATTACTGTAATGAAAGCAAAGCAAGAAAAAAATTTCTGTGACGCACCGCCAGACAGATCGGATTGTTCTTGAACCACATGCGTTTAGCACTTTCAAGCCGCACACGCGTGATTCATCTCTTATCTGCCGTTTCTGCACCTTCGTCGTCCTTCCAGACGCCGTAGCTCTTCAGGAAGTCGGTGAGGCTTCCGGCAGCTTTAGCGGCAGGCTTGGTCACGTTCTCGTCGTACATGTCGACTGCCCGGTTGTACGCGTCCTTGATTGGCTCCACCACGGTGCTCTGAAGAACAACAACAAGAATAAGATCAAGAAGAACCGGAACCAAAAGAATAAATAGAAGACAAAGCAAAACAAGAAGAACAAGGAGACCAAGATCAAGAAAAAGAGCAATAACACAGGGAACAAAGAAGAACAAGATCAAGATGAACAAGAAGAACAACACCAAACAGAGAAGAACAAGAAAAACAAGATTAATAAGAAGACTAACAAGAACAACAATAACATGAAGACAAAGAAGAGCAATGACACGATGGCCGAGAACATGGAGCCTAAGATCAAGATGACCAAGAACAAGAACAATAGCACGGAAACAAAGAACAGGAACAAGACCAAGAAGAAAAGTAAGACAGACAGACAGACAGACAGACAGACAGACAGACAGACAGACAGACAGACAGACAGACAGACAGACAGACAGACAGACAGACAGACAGACAGACAGACAGACAGACAGACAGACAGATAGACAGACAGACAGACAGACAGACAGACAGACAGACAGACAGACAGACAGACAGATAGATAGATAGATAGATAGATAGATAGATAGATAGATAGATAGATAGATAGATAGATAGATAGATAGATAGATAGATAGATAGATAGATAGATAGATAGATAGATAGATAGATAGATAGATAGCACATGCTTCCAGGAGCCCGAGCACGGCGAAGGAGCTAATGGTATCTGACTGGTCCCCTCCATTCGCCGAAGCAGAGTCGGCCACATCCGGCGTTCCCTGAGCTCAGAGGTAGAGGACAAGCGCGTAAGCTGAATGTGTCACCTGCTCTCGGAGTCGAAAATGGCAGATGCGAAACCACGCGAGTACTGCCTACGTGTGATGTTTCGCCTCTGCAAAGCTCCAGGCGCTGCCGGGAAAACTGTCGGACGCGCCGGTGGTGGTGGTGGTGAAAAACTTTATTGAGTAATGACAGGAGAGAGTTGGGGACGGCCTTAAGGGCCGGCCACTCACAAAATCTAGGAGGGGTCCTTAGTCCGGGACCCATGTGGCTTCTGCTGCAGCACGCGCTCGGTCCAGAAGGGCACGTTGATCCTCCAGGGTCGAGCAGCCAAGCAGGGCAGCCTCCCAGCTTTGTCGGGTAGGGGGGCAACGGGAAGGGGTGTGGCGAGACCGCCGAGCTTGAGGGGCAGGCCCACACCATGTGGAAGGGGTCCGCGAACGGATGGACACAGTGTAGGTAGGCCCCGGAGAATGCCGGGTTAAAATGTTTGAGTATTGCTGGGCACAATACCGTGTTGGTGTAGAGACGGAGGATCCCGCTAGCGCTCGTCCGTCTTGTTTAGGCCCGATGCCGGGGTGGGAATCTGAGCCTGAGCGATTTGTACAGGGCCATGATTTCTTTGAAGGATGTAGCCGGATGGGGTGCTGGAACATCAGGCGACGGAGGCCAAGGTGCGCCGGTGGGACGAGCGTTCGTTGAGACGCCAGCATGCGCGGGCCGGGGTTGCCTAGATTACGGTGAACCGTCGCTAATGACGGTGGTGGTGGTGAAAACTTTTAATTGCTGCAAAAGCGTTTGTGAGCCACAGAGTGGCCCCGCTACATGGTCGGCGTCCCTAGTCCGGGACATCGCATGACAATGCCCCGTCTCTCGCCCGTTTCACCAGAACCCTTTGGGACTCAAGAGAGGTGCAGTTGAGGAGGGCAGTCGCCCATGCCTCTCTGGAAGGGGTAGGGGAAGGGGGGAGGTGGCTTATGACGGCGATGCTGTGTTGTAATGACGCTTCTGGAAACGCTCTCAATCTCGATGACTGTTCCGACGACAGGGCTCGGAGTGCCTCAGAGCGCTCGAAGAGGGAGAAGAGCGATCCAAAAGAACCAGCCGAACGCAGAGCACGCGCACCCTCTTTCAACCAGCCGAAGACATCACCGTACCTGAGAGCGCTCTGGCGCTCCGAAACAGCCAGCCGAAGATGCCATAAGATTAATGACGAGGAACACGAGGCCGTCGCCAGATTCGACGATTACGGTTGGGGAACAGGATGAGCCCCAACTAGTGCAAATTGTTTTCACACTGTACGAGAAGTGTAGTGTTCCACCAATGAAAAGTGTTGCACCGGCACCCCATTGTTTTAAGCTTGTTGAGGTTTACCTGAAAGTAAGCAGGTGCTCCTTCGTACGCCTGGCTCACCGGGTCCACGACGTGCGTCTGCGAGAACGCGCGCGCATTGCACGCATTCAGATGGTCATGCAGGTATTAAAAATTAAATTATGGGGTTTTACGTGCCAAAACCACTTTCTGATTATGAGGCACGCCGTAGTGGAGGACTCCGGAAATTTCGACCACATGGGGTTCTTTAACGTGCACCTAAATCTAAGTACACGGGTGTTTTCGCATTTCGCCCCCATCGAAATGCAGCCGCCGTGGCCGGGATTCGATCCCGCGACCTCGTGCTCAGCAGCCTAACACCATAGCCACTGAGCAACCGCGGTGGGTAGTCATGCAGGTATAGGAACTATAGCTAAAGAAATTACGACAAAGCAATGAAATATCGAAAACGAAAGCAGACTGCATGCAAGCCCCAGTAATTCATACATCAAAGGCAGCGAAGCCGCGTAAAAGGGTTCTCCTGCCTGAAATCGGACGGTCTCGGCCGAAAACTGAAGCTGTGATCTGGACGTCGAATTAGCAGGCAGCTATACGAAGTAAAGTTAGTCGTTTTATCAGCTGCATAAAGTGCTGTGAACATCCGCTTGCTAATAAAATTGACAAGAACGTTGCCACGCGCGCTCAGGCAAACACGAACACATCTCACTTGAGCACCGCGGGCACTTGCTGTCAGAACGCTGGCGCGATGAAGAGCGGCAGCAGCGGCGAGCGAATTCCCCTTCGCGCTGCCTCTCGCTTCGACGCGAACTAGGTGCGCGATAACACCGCGCCCACGAAGCGATCGTCTACTTACATCCCACCGGCTAGACTTCGAACCCAGCGCAGATTGCCTCCAAGATAGGACGTGCGAGATAGGACGTGCGATGCACACTATCCTTGCCTACCCCCTCCCCCCTATACTTCTATACTCCGAAGCATGTTCCTGTATACTGCGGTGGCTCCGCAAGACCAGGGGAGGCGGCGGGGGGGGGGGGGTGGTATTCTGAAAGAGCCCACCTCGTGGACTTTACATTTCAACCGCCACTGATAGGCTGCTGGGGTCGCTCGTCTTCTCTTCGCTCGCACAGCTCCATCTAATCAGCACATCAGCAGCGGCCGAAGTGGACAGTCCACTAGGCGGACTCTTACAGAACACCCCTCCAGGTCCGCTCTGTACAATGCGCTCGTGTTTCCTCGGTACCAACTAGAAACAACTGCGGAATTCCCCTTAGAGGCGCTTCGCTTTAAAGGTAACACTTGCGGTCACGAAAAAAAAAATGGCCAGGCTTAGCTTGGATAAGCCAAGAATGCGTTGCATATTGCGCGAGTTGGGGCCCAGCTTTTCCTCCGGCTGTCGTGACGTCACGTCACGTGGTTGCGCTAAAGTTCAATGGTGGCTGCCCGGCTCGCCCAAGGGCTGAACTGAGTGACTGCAATATGCAACGCATAAAAATAGAAGCAACTTAATAACAAACATAGCAAACTTAAAAGAGAACAGACCCACATATGAGACGCGCAGCAATGAACAATGGCTCATACCCTCAATGGTGGCTGCCCGGCCGCGCCCAAGGGCTGAACTGAGTGATTGCAATATGCAACGCATAAAAAGTGACTGAAGCCGTGGCGAAGATCGCAACACAACGGAGCAGCTGCCGAAGAACCACAACTGAAGCTACTGTCGGGCGGCCGCTACTTATACATGACGCAGAAATTTTCCTCAAACCAGCACGTGTCACGGCGAGTGTTGGTGAAAAAGCTGGAAGCCTCAAGTTGGAAGACGCACTCAGCCGTCTATAGGGCGATGACAGCACAGCCTCGAGAACACACTGTTTGCATTGGTGCGGGCGAGCAGGTAATGCAAGAACTCGCGCTTCGAAAACACAAAACGATAAGACGCGTTAATCAGCAAGTAGGGTAAAGCAAACAAATCGCGCAGCAATGTAAAGCCAGGCTCACACTGAACTCAGCGTTATTCAGCTTAATTCTGTTGTTTTTTGTTAACCTTCTCTTATAGTTACAATGAAAGCCAAGCGAGGTCACTATTTGTTCCCTGTTAAGTTAACTCTTTGAAGATGGTACGTTCTAGCTGACCGTCTGGTGTTGCCTGCTTTAAATTAATTTAGGTACAGATGTTATCATTCCGGTCAGGACATTCACGAAACAATCGACTCTGTTGCGAATTGCAAAGTGGAGCCATTAGCTAGAGACCAACCCTAATTAAAGTATAAATCAACCGTAAAAAAAACCTCGTCGGACCAGCGCTTGACCAATTTTAATAAAAATTTGCTGCATTTCAGAGATAAGGTTAGGTTTCCACCAACACATTATAGTACACCATTACCGATGTATAAACAGCTTGCACGTGACGCCACGGACACAGCCTTATCATCGTGCTAGTACCCAAACGTGGCAGCCACGATGACGTCACTGCGCAATTTCATCATGCAGCGGACATCGATTTTGCTTTTCACGGTTATCGTGTGACTGCGATAGCAATTATATTGACACATGTACTTATCTTTATCGGGCGACCACGTTTCGCCGCCTAACAAATTTTATCACACACCGCGGGACGCGCCTGCATGTATCCGAAGTTTCTGGAAAGTTATCGATGCTTCTATCCGCTGTCTGTTGTCGCCGAACCTCATGTTATCTGATTTCATCGCCTGACGCGAATGGTGTAGAACTTCGTGGAAGGCACGCGGGTCCCAACGATTAGTCTGGAACATTCGACGACTGATGTATAAAAGCCGACGCGCTTGACCCATTGATCAGATTTTCGACGATCGCCGACCGTGTTCGCCGCTATCGTTGTGCTATAAGTGTAGCCTGTTTTTGTGGGCACATGTTCGCCCAATAAAAGTTAGTTTCGTCTTTCACAGTATTGCTACTGTGTTCCTCAACGTCACGACCACGCGACAATATGGACACTCCAGGCGCATTTTTGCCGTCGTCGTCACCATCGCCACGATGTTCCGCATGAAGTCCAAGGATGATAAAAGCACCGTCGCCGTGCGCTGTATGCTGTATGTGCAAGTGAAAGAGTGCGAAGGTGGGCCGACTATCGCGACTCAATCTAGCGCGCGCAAGGGGGGATGGTTGGTTGGTTACAAACTTTATTTCTTCTATTTACAAGAAAGCTGTGAGCTGAGCCCTAAGGGCGCAGCCCTTACAAAGTCTAGGGAGTGGTCCCTAGTCCGGGACCCCCGTGGCTTCTGCAGCGGCTTTGGCTCGGGCCACCAGGGCACGTTGTTCCTGGAGGGTTGAGCAGCCGAGCAGGGTGGCCTCCCAGTCCTCTCAGGTAGGGTGGGGATTTGGGGGGAAAGCAGGGTTAGAGGGGCATGCCCACACCATGTGGTATGCGTCCGCAAACACCTCCCCACAGTGCGGGCACTCGCCCGAAAATGCCAGGTTGAAGTGTTTCAGCACCGCCGGGCATAGTGCTGTATTTGTGTAGAGACGGAGAAGCCAGCGCTCCTCCGTCTTATTGAGGCCTTTGCAAGGGGGGAAGTATCGGCCGTGATTAAGCTGATACAGCTGTGTGATTTCTTTAAAGGTGATTGCCGGTTTGAATTCAGGGACCTCGTCGACGGGTGATAGAGGCGACGCCCGGAAATGAAGCGCGCGGGCTGTAGCGTCGGCTACTTCGTTCCCCTATATTCCCTGATGAGTCGGGGCCCAAATAATGGAGCGCCGGGGTTTGAATCCCTGGTTCGCACATTTCTTCAGGATTTGGTAGGCACGATATGGAATTTGGCCTTGTTCCGTATTGCGGCAAGCACCCCTCGAATCAGTGATGATGACCCGAGACGCTGGATCTGCTACAGCAAGCGCGATGGCCACCTCCTCCGCGTAAGTAATATTGGGGGCCCGGAAAGTGAGACCATTAACGGGTGTGTTTTGATGGACGACTGCCGCCGTAAACCAACCCCCGTGGTGAGGGCCGGCAGCGTCCGCATAGAATACTCCCGGGCGATCTCCATATCTTCTGGTGATCCTTGTAGCGCGCGCTTGGCGGCGGCCCTCGTGAGTATCTCGTGTCACGTTGTAAGGGAGAGGGTTTACCTGTAAGGTGAGACGACATGCGTCTGGCAATGAGACTCTGGGTTCCATGTGGGTTATATATCGGATGCGCAAGCGGGACAAGAGGCGGCTTCCCGCTGGTGTTTTGCTCAACCGCAAGAATTGATAGTTAAGATGAGCCTCGCGTAGTTCCCCAAAACTATTCGTCATCCGCAATTCGAGGAGACGTTTGTTGGACGTAGTTATGGGAAGATCGAGGGCTCTCTTATAGATTTTGCGTAAAATCACCTCAAGGGCGTTTTCACCACATTTGCGTAGGTGGAGATAGGGCGCCGAGTAGAGTATTCGGCTGGTTACGAATGCGTTCGCTAGCCGCAAAGCGTCTTTGCATCGCAAGCCCCCCTTTATATTGGATACCCTGCGGATCATACGACCCACTTGGTCCCCCACCTTACGGAGCTTTTGAAGAGTGGTATCAACTTTGCGGTTCCTGTGTATGCAAAGGCCCAAAACTCGGATCTCCTCGCGTTCCGGGATGGGGCCTGTACATAGGGATAGGTTGAGTTTAGTGGTGCACTTCGGGTTGGGTCGTAAATGCACAAATTCCGATTTGGTCGGGGAGCATTCCAGGCCGCATCGACGGGCATATTCGTCCACAATAGCCGCCGCATGCTGCAGGTTGGCCTCGATTGCTCCAACCGATCCGTGAGTAGCCCACAATGTAATGTCATCGGCGTACAGAGCATGCTGCACGCCTGGGACCTCACCCAGTAGGGCAGGGAGCTTCATCATGGCCAGATTGAAAAGGAGTGGTGAGAGTACCGCTCCCTGCGGGGTACCTCGCGTACCGAGCTGGTACGGACCATGTTCCGTGTCTTGTATCCGGATAAAGGTTTGGCGGTCTGTGAGGAATTGTTTAATGTAGTTGAAGGTGTTGAATCCACAGACTACCTGGGATAAGTGGGTTAGGATGATTTCGTGCATGACGTTATCGAAGGCACCCTTTAGGTCTAGCGCAAGGACTACCTTACCGTCAATAGGGTGTTCGACTGGCTCGAGAATCTCCGTATGAAGTTGTAGTAAGACATCCTGCGCGGACCTGTGTGGGCGGAAACCGTACATGGTGTCTGCAAAGATGTGTTGGGTCTCTAGATGGGTGGACCATCTATCCCGTACCATAGACTCATCAGCTTTCCCACACAAGAGGTGAGGGAGATGGGCCGGAGGTTGTCTGTGTTTATGGCTTTTCCTGGTTTAAGAATGAAGGTGACCAGCGCCGTTTTCCAGTCAATGGGAAGAGGGGTGTCACCTTGCCAGATTGCATTAAAGTAAGTGAGGAGCTGCTCTTAGGCTGGGTCGGGGAGGTTGGCAAGAAGCTTTACCGTTACCTTATCCCTGCCCGGGGCTGTTCCTCGTTTCATTTTGGCAAGTGCCGCTTTGAGGTCATGAAGCTGGAACGGTCGATCCTGCAGCTCAGCGTTCTCAGAGCCTGCATATGAGTACGCGTGACCTCGGGCATCCTGGTGTGTGGAGAGATATTTCTCTCTGAGGGAGATAGCCAGTGCGGCTGTGTCTCCGTTAAGGTTGTGGATCACTCGCTGGAGGTGTTTATGGGTTTCTGTCCGGGTTTTCGTAGGGTCAATTAGGGCGCGGAAAAGACGCCATGTACTCCGGTTCGACATTTGTCGAGCGGCCGTATTGCATCGGTCTACCCAGTTGGAGTCGGCGAGCTGGGCCGCGTACTCTGCGTACTCTATGAAGAAGGATGACCAGCGAAGCTGTGTATGTGGGCGCCTTAAAGGCCAACTGCACCTCCGCTGCGGGTCGACCCGGCATTGCACTATACGTCTTCAGAATCGGCTCGCGCCTAACGCCTGCTTCACCTCCACCGCGGGTGGGTCCGGCAATGCACTATCTTCGAGATCGGCCCACGTATGGGGAGTTTTGTGTCGACACACGGACACGATCCTGGGTGAAATAGTCCTAGCCAGCTTCGCTGTAAAATTGGTTACCTATTTGTGGTTAATAATTAACTAATTAATTAATAACGACTACAAACGCGAGAGCAGTGACACGAGCGCGTTCGCATGGTAGCGCCGAGGGGCGCCGATGAGGCCGCTGTGGAGGAAGACGACTAAGCTGGAGCCATTCCTGATTATGATAGTTTTGTGTTAACACACGGACGCGATCCTGGGGAAACTATAGCCGTTAATAGCTTCGCTGTAAAAATGTGATCTGATTTTGAGGCACGCCGTAGTGGAGGACTCCGGAATAATTTAGACCACCTGGGGTTCTTTAACGTGCGCCTAAATCTTGGTTAACGGGTGTTGTCGCACTTCGCCCTCGTCGAAATACGGCCGCCGTGGTCCGGATTTCATCCTTCGGCAGCAACTGTGCATGGCATGGCAGCGCGCGGGCTTCATCTTGAAAGCGATATGCTTTGGGCGCAGACTTTAGGTGGGCTGACGGCTCGTTAGCTTTGCGTGCGCTGTGTTCTCACCGCTGAGTTTGCGTTGAAGCGATGGAGAGTACGAAGGCCGCTTCGCTCGCTACTGCTGCCGCGTTTCCTCGCGCCAGCGCTTTGACAGCGAGTGTCTGCGGTTATCGAGTGTGATGTGTTCATGTTTGCCTGTGCGCGCTGGCACCATGCTTGCTAATTTAGTTAATAAGCGAATGTTTACAAGTTGGTGCGGCCGATGAAAGTGCTATACTTACTTCGTATATGGCTGTCTGATAATTTGCTATCGCAATCGATGCTTCGCCTTTCGGGCGAAACGGCGATTTCTTCAGCGGGTTATGACCACAATCGATTAGTTGCTCAGTGCAAGAGGCACCTTTCGCGCTACCACGTTTCCTGTTTACGCAGCTTCGAGACGTGCTAGTACCCTAAGACGGAAGCCACAATGTCACCAATGCAAACAATCTATACAAATTTTACGCCATTCGTATGCCAATGTATAATTATGCATACATTCCAACTGGTCGCTTTAAAACGCACTAGAGCACTCCGGCGGCGAGCTTTGCATTTAGACAGGCCAAAATCGCCATGTGAATGGACTAGCCGTACGTTAGGATCGGGCAAACTTTCTACGGGCTCTGAATCTCGAGACAGCTCCACAAACAGCTTGAGCACGAGTTCCAGCAATGCTGGATGGGGAATTAGAGCGCATACCATTGAGTTCTGAAAATAATGGTCCAAGCACCTCTATGGTTACGTATTTGAAATGCAGCTTCGACATGTCTGGCTCAGCTGCACGAGTCCAGCAGCGTTATCGGCGGTCATCTTTGAGTACGCGTAGCTGACTGGATCGACGACGTTTACCTGAACCATCTCGGTTCCCTGGTGGTAGGTGTCCAAGATAGGGTCCAGCAGCTTCTCGTTCAGCAGCTCCGCCAGCCGAGTCTGAAACGGAACACGTGACCAATTCGAGCAGTGAGCGTTCACCAATCGTCTACTCGCGACTAAAGATCTTCCTGGCACAACAATGAGCCCACAATTGGAGCCACAGATACTACTCGAGAAGAGAAAGGACGCAGTTCAAAGCTTGAATTATAATATTGTCGTGACGACATGAAACAAAGCAAGATGATGTTGCTCGTAAAAAGTGTTGCGTGCGTTTCTTCGGGATGCACTCCCCTGTCGCAGCCGGAACGATCGCAAGAATATGGTGAGCTAGCGTATCCCGACGTCATGACATATGCACGTCCTGTGTACCGAAATCGAGACAGGTGCGTAGAAACAAGTAGTTTAGTCAATTATTCAGGGCGCTCTACAGCCTGCAGGATTTCTTTTTCAGGGAGTTAGAGGATATGGACGTTCAATTGACAAAAAAAAAAGAAAAGTGGAAAATGTGTCAGTAACCTCTGAACGCGACCAAGCCTCCGAGATCTCTGGTGCGAAGCGACGCACCACGATTCAGATTTCTGGGGCAATGTCTCTACTATAGCTATACAAATTTGTACGCGGAATTGTGAGCTGCGCTGTTAGATTCGCGGGATAAAGTTTGTGCCCCACGTAGCGACTTCAGGCCCGAGCCCTGGCTGAGGTTAATTTTTCTTTCTTCTTTATTTTTCTAGCGCGCTGCTGATATTTGCGCAGCCACGCTTTCACGTCTGTTGAAACCTGGTAAAGCGACAAAGATATCAGAGATCCTGATTCATTTCACGTTAACGAGAACACCATCAAAGTACTTTCGCGTTTCATTGCGATTACACACCTTTTTTCTACAGCAGAAGCTGTGTATGACTAACCTTCCGTAGC
Source organism: Dermacentor albipictus (assembly GCF_038994185.2). Taxonomy (NCBI): domain Eukaryota; kingdom Metazoa; phylum Arthropoda; class Arachnida; order Ixodida; family Ixodidae; genus Dermacentor; species Dermacentor albipictus. The sequence continues at coordinate 91,151,947 of NC_091828.1, read as the reverse complement.
TTTTTCGGCGTCCTGCAACAGAAACGGACTAAGCAATTTCTAACAAACCCATACGGCTGCAACGCCGCGGCGCAGATGTCAAAATGCAGAACAGATTAGAACGCTCGCTGTGAACAATAGCGTGACGCCCAGGTTATCGCAGTATATGAGCAGGAGGGGTATCGGCGCTAAAGAGAGCTGCGTTATCGATGGGGCGGACACGTACAGTTCGTACGCCCGAAGAACAACATGCGTACGAGGAGCGCCGTAGGGAACAGCAACGAGAACGTAAACGGCGCCGGCGGGAAACGACCACCGACGAAGAACGTTGCCGCGATGCTGCAGGAAAACGACAATAGCGAGCCGGGGCACCTCCGAACGAGCAACGACGCCAGACTAGCAAACGCAAAAAATGACAACCATTCCACTATGTGAATATGGAATGGCAGCGTAAGCACTTTGCTTTTCGCTTGATTGAACTTTGTCGTCAGCTTTCGCTGCCATTACATCTTCACAGAGTTGAATGGTTGTCATTTTTCATATTTTGCCCGTTGTAAAGACAATATAGTTCTACTATCTTGCTATTATGTCTGCAGGTATATATGTCCCTGAGGTGATGACGGTGAAATAATATACTGCATCAAGGCTCGTGCCTTCGTCTTATAGGCATTTGCCCGTGTCTCTTGCATTTTTTTTTGTTCTTGTTGTAGTTCAAGTAGTCGTGAAATGATATTTTGTATGATCACTGTTTTCTAAGATCTTCTTTTGCATAATTATCAAATGACATAGACTGTGTTCTGTAGCCATAATGCACTGAATTGTCGTATGTGTAATCACGCTGTTCTCCGGGGCAGTTTGCGCGCTGTACAAATAATGAACTTAAAAGAATGTTTTACGTGCCAAAACCAATTTCTGATTATGAGGCACGCCGTAGTGGAGGACTCCGGAAATTTCTACCACCTGGAGTTCTTTAACGTGCACCTAAATCTAAGTACACAGGTGTTTTCGCATTTCGCCCGCATCGACATGCGGCCGCCGTGGCCGGGATACGATCCCGCGACCTCGTGCTCAGCAGCCGCCCAACGCCATAGCCACTGAGCAACCACGGCGGGTAAATAATGAACTTGAAGCTTTAAGCATTGTCAACATACTCAGGCGTCCTGCACTACATGCGGCGTCTCTAGAGCACAGGTGTTTCTTTGCGAAGCTAAACCCCGTTGATAAATGACGAACTGCGTTTACACGTGCATGAATGCGACAGATGCTTATCGCACTTCTTGGCGCATCACGGGCAGAACTATAAGACATCGGTTACATGCGGCCCATAGCCCCTTTTCGTTTCCTGTAAGTATCCACCTAGTGGACAATGCCATTTCGTGTGCTGATAAAGTGCTGATTGGCCAATCAGACCATCATCAGCAGACGGAATGGCATTGTCCACTAGGTGAATGCTTACAGAATACCCTAGACTCTACCCACTGTTTCCGGCGCTTTGCGTTCGCCGATGAGTGGGTGAACCCACACTGCGACAGCCACATCAATTTTCTTCTCTCCCTCATTGCGATACTACAGCGTTTACATGCACAGGGTGGGATGACTTGCCCCACCTCTAACTACCTTCTCCTGCCGCATTACCTTCTAAGAATTACCTTCTTAACGCATTACTGCTGTTTGCTGCACGGATTCGATGCGCTAGAAATGCAATGCGATGCCCCAATCGTCACATTCACATGGAAACCACACTATTTGCTACACAGGCTACGTTTACACGAACTCTATACATAAATTCGGGTGGAGCCATGGCTTTTCGGACCAAAGACAGGTCGTCTGGCTCATGTGCGCTAAGTAGCCGGGTCAAGCGGGTGTCGGAGGCGGGTTCCTCAACCCGCCTACCAGGGTTGGGTCGACCCGCACAGATGACTGCCCAGTAAAGAGCACAGGACAGCACTCTGTCCTGTGCCCTTCACTCGCTCGTCCTGCGTCGCGCTGTTTCATTTTTTTTATGCGAAGGATACTGGCCGCACAACCGCGCTCTTCCTTGCTGCGCCGCGCGCGGCCGCGTAGCTACATAGCCGGGTCTCAGCTCGCGCGCTCGCCTGCGGTCGCACAGATGGTACTGCGGCCTAACTCCCGCTCCTCCCGCTAGGGCACTGACGTCACAACAGCTGCAAACCGGGCTCAACTCTTGCGCTCGCCTGCGGTCGCTCAGCCGGCGCTGCGGCCTAACTCCCGTTCCTCCCGCTAGGGCACTGGCGTCATAACAGCTGTATAAAAGAGCGGCGCGCTCTCGTCGTGCTAAGGTTAAGCCCAGTATGCTTCGCGTCCTGGGCTTAACCTTAGCTAAGCCACAGCCATTTATTTTTTTATTCTAAAGATGAACCAACCAGTTCCTTTGAACACACTGACTCGCCCAACCCGCCTGACGAGATGCACGTGTGAACGCGGTCAAGTCGAGTCGGATTTGCTCGACGGCTGACTCGACCCGCTGGGGTCGAGTCCCCGTGAACGAGGCCACAGACACGCGTGACTTACGTGCAGTGCAGTTCCGCTCCCACCGGCGGAATCGGGGGCCACGGTCAAACTGCTTCGCGCCGAGGCGCTCTGCAGCGAGGCGGTGAACTCGACGCACTCGGGGTCAAAACCGGGCGGCGGCGGTGCGTTGTCGCCGGCGGGTTTCTTCGTCTCACCGGCGTCCTCGCCGCCGGCCCCGCCTCCCTTGTCCATGGCGACCGAGGTCTTTAGCACCCCCGACACCCAAGAGGCACCGTGGAGGACGGCGATGATGATGGTGACGATGACGACCTTAACAAACACAGCACCCCGCGCCGTCTTCTTTCTTCTCCTGCTGCTCTTGAACTCGACTGATGGTGATGTTGATCGCACGAAATGGCACATACACACAATGGGGAACTGGTCAAGAGGTGGGCGTTAGACAAAAGAGGTGGGGGATAGTAGTAATATTAATCATGCGAATAATAAAACTGGGAATAATTGACATTAGTATTAACATTTGCATGAATATTTGCGCAAGAATATATGTATAAGAAAAACGTGTTGCTTAGCTGCCAGTCTATAAGAAAAAAAATTGCGGAAGAACCCATCTCTCAATCAGTATCGACGTTAATGCTATTAGCATTGAAGTAGTGTAGTGAAACACCGTACTGACAAATGGTTTACTTCTCTGTAACTTATCGCTCCTCGCTCAATACACGCTCTGGTCCCAATCTGTTTTCTTTCTCCACACTCACCCGCTTTCGATGCCGACTTTTGATGCTATTAGCAATTCTTAGGATACTTCACGCACTATCCGGTATGTTTCTATGCATCTAACCAGGTTCCCGCCAACTTATGTCACTGGGTAGTCCATAGTCTAATGGTAGAGGATCGTGCTCTAGTGCTGAGAAAACCGTGTTTGAAAACAACCTTTGGGCAACCTCGACGCTCCTTTTCTCATTAAGGTTTTTTTGCGTACATCCGTCCGTCCGACCGGCTGGGCATGTGCCATTGGGTAAGTGCCTTCCTTGGCGGTGGTGGTATTGCACCAGGCGGGTTTAGACTGTCATACAAATCCGGCAATAGTTTCGCCTGAGCCTCCTCTGAGTTGAGATAAGGGGCGTAGCACCAGGTGCAAAAGAGCCCCGTGTCTCGCATGAAGGCCATATCAGCAGTCGTTGCGCCCTCTTCCTGCCATTCTTCAATAAAGCCCATAGAAAAAACTTGGGTGGCTGGGTATGTGCAACTAGCAAGTGTCGTCCCTCAATAAAACTCTTTGACAACTTCGGTCCCTGGGTACGGCCACTGTAAGTTCGCCTCATTTCAATTAGCCTCGCCAACGTACTTGGCTCATTGTAGTATAGTGTCGCCCCCTGTCAGATCTATGTGTCATCGCACATGTATGTTTTGTAGTTGTTTAGCTAGATGGCGCACCCCCCTTCTGTCATGTGATGAGCATTGGACCAATCGGGAGGTGTCATCTGGCGTGTGAACCCTTTATTAGCAATAAACGGCCGAGGGTGGCCGAGTCTTCGTTCCGGTTTTCATCGGGAGCAGTTCGCTCCGAGTCTCCTTCATTGCGCCGGCGCTAGCCGCGCGTTCGCTGGTCGGGACCCCCCGCTTGCCTGCCGCTGCCGACACAACACTCATTAGGTATGCGCCGTCTCCAGTGAACCTGTTCGACATCAACTTGGGTCAATGGGTATATGCCATCGGGTATACACCGCTGTTCAATGAAAAAAAAATATTCCATAGAACCCATCTCGCGACGAATGCCGAAGCTAAAACCCCTACATCCACGCGCCACCGCCGCTTTCTTAAGTAGCAACAACCTTTGTTGTGCGCCGCCTTTTCACCAAACCCGGTTCCGGTATTTCCGGTTCCGGCATTTCAGGTTTGAAAATTTCCGGTTCCGGCGTTTCCGCTTCCTGGAGTTGCGCTGCGGGAATTTCCGCGTTGACTGCCGTTGGACGATGGCGAGACGCCCGCACGTGCTTAGCAGAGCTGTGGCAGTCACCATGAGAAGAATGAAAAGGGGACAAGCTGCGTATTCCGCTGAAGTAGTAGTTCGCGGTCGCTGTTTTCCAAATGCACGATAAACGGCAGTGGTCTCCAAGCGCCTAGGCACTACATTCCACTGCACGTTGTCGTCCTGGCCACAACCCGTCGCAGGTTGACGCGAAGCAGCGAACACGAGCACATCGCTGGTTACAGTAGGCGGCGGTTCTTGGATGGAATCGCATTCAGTTTCAACCGCAGCTCGTGCAATTAAATCCTAAGGCTCCAGCGACGCGAAAGTAAACAGCGCTAAAAAACAAAGCGTCACTTCCACTCGGAACAGGAAGCTGCAGCTACGTAAGTTCCGCTTGCCGCCGGAAGCTAAGGGGGTGAGTGGGAGAGGAGCGTGGAGGAGGAGGGCAGGTTGGCGGTACTTAACCTGGTCGGCGGAAACGTGTATGGAGGGGTTTTAGCCGAAGTTAACACGATAAGCACTGAAGCAATGTAGCGACACACCGTATTGCCAACGCCGAAACTCGTGACGTATGAGGCGTGTATGCGGCCCGACTCCTCTCTCGGGCTTCCCTCTGGACACGCTGCGCCATCTAGCACCGCCGCCGCGAAGTCCGCGCGTGGTAGGTGTGTGAACATAATTAGACAGATGATTATCTTAATAAATATGACACGGGCTACATTTCGCCGAGCACCACATAAATTTTTAAGGATTTCTTTTTTGGCATTGAAGAGCGGCGCACACAATGCAGCACATACCGAGCGAACCAAACTAGCGTTAAAGGGACCCTGAAACGATTTTGGCGATTTTCTACAAACGTACTGAGTCGTTAGAGTAGGTCCTTCTGATCATTAATTGACACATCTAAGTGCTCTGTGTAAAGCGTGTAATTTATTATAAGGTTTTAAAAATGCACATCGCTGTCGACCGCAGCGCACTGCTCGGCGCAATTTTAAGCCGCCCCTACCCATATGATGCAAATAACCCATATGACGTCACATGGGCGAGCTATCTGATTGGCTGACCAGGGCGCGTGGTCGATAATTTTTCCAACCTTATGGTGAACAAATGATGCTCGTAATAGTTGGAATGTTAGTTACTTTGTTTTTGTAAAAAGAAAATAACTTAAAGAGAATACACAAGAATAGTTTTTTTAGTACACTTGAGCACTTCCGGCACACAGAAAGTGTCGTCTGCTTGTGTTACAACGTGCGCAGTCTTTGACGAGAGCTCCGCCGTCAGTGTCGATCAGTCTTTTCGTGAGCACGATGAATCACCCTTGTTGCGTTGTGGGCTGCAGACGTAGCGACTGGAAAGATGTGAAGTTGCAAAATCGTGTCTCTCTGCAAGGCAGCATACGAGCGAACTGGCTGCTGCGCATCGGACTGCGGCTATCCGATAGGCGCCAGGATTTGCGCGTTTGTGGCCGTCACTTTACAGCGGAACATTACTAACGCAATAGCGTTTCGCAAGTCCGGTATTAGGGCACACACAAGCGCAAGGGGACAGGGTCTGGCCGCTTGACTGCGCCGGGATATGAGATGAGCAGAAAGGTAAATGTGAATGGTCTGCACGGTGCAGCCACCTGGTGGCACAGAACTCAACCATACACAGTAGCAGCAACGAAGTGCATTCTTCTTTGCTGCTGGTGTGTATTTTTCGCAGGAGTGTAATCATCAACACGTTGTTCTTATAAATGTTTAAAATGTTTTACACTTGGCTAGAGCAATATTAGCGCTTCGTTTGACTGGTTAAGCGCTGCGCCAACAAGTGTCTGGACAGTGCAGACCGATCAGGCTGCTCACGTACGTCTACTCTGAAGTTCCTTCATCAGCTTGAGTTTATGCCTCCAGTCATTTGCCGAAATGACCAGCTTGCCTGTGGTTACCGGAATACCGGCCACCTTCGGCGCTACGACAGAATGCTCGCAACGCACGCTGCTTCGATGGCTCTCGGTCGACGGCCAAGCGGCCAGCGGAGAGGTCTCGCGTGGGAGGAGACGTGCTCCAACAACCGGAAGTGGACGATGTGACGTCGCATCGTGACGCAGGACCAGTGAAGGTGGAGCTTAGCGCCGCTCGCTCGGCGAGCGAGTTGAGGAGGAAAGGCATGGCTAGGGAGGAGGGCAACTTTTAATCGCTTGTAACTCCATTAATACATAACGCCTCACTTAAATTGTGGTGCGAATGTTCTACTTAAGCTGTACCCAATGCGCCTACAAAATTTGTCCGAACCGTTTCAGGGGCCCTTTAACTTTTCCTTTTGATTCATTATTTCCTTGAATGACAGCTCGTCGCGACGCTGGCAGATGCCCGGAATCATATACACGTGATATGGATTAGATAAGGTGTGAAATAAAATAATGTGAAACAGCCTCCATCACGAAAACCTCCAATAACCCTCAAACCCATAATCAAGATGACTGTCGCCCATTACCTCGTCTGGTTTTTTCCTAATTTATAGCACTTTTCGTGCAAAATTGGCAACTGGAAACAAAAATCGCAAGGAGTTGAGAAATCAAGCGATCTACTAAGGGAGAGAGCCAAGGCAACAACCAAACTGCAAGGAAAAGCGAATTTAACAACAAATCTAACAAATATAACCGTTGCTTCATAAAATATTTATGGATCAACATCTTTTTATTTAAATAGGAAGTAGAGAAAACGCCGTCGGAAGCGGAGAACAATTACGTGTTTTGAATGACGCTTCTTTAGTTATCGGTCGAACCGCCTCACGTAGCCACTTCTCTATTGTGCTTATGTGGGTGTTTTTCTAACCTTTCGCGGTGGGCGCAGTACGTCTACAATCGCAGTATGCTGCGCTCTACGCGGTTGTATGGGACTGGCGGCCACACAGCGGTACGCAACTTCCCAAATAACAACACGAGTCGTTTTCGCACTTGGAGCAGTAAACGAGGAATCTAAAAGAACTGTGATTGTTCCGCAAATATATATTTCGCTGTAATTCTTCCAGAGCTAATATAAAAATGCTACTATAGTCGGAGACACCTTAAGTCTACAGTGAAGCCTCGCCCACGCCCTCATTACAACCAGCCACTGTTCCTCCACGAGGCTGCAAATAATCCGTACTTCAAACTTTTCCTGTTACCCAAATAAGGCGGTAACCACAAAAAAGTAAAATTATTAGCGCTTAATTTAGAATAAAAATGGGTTGGATCGCATACGGCAGACATTGCCAGCTCCTGACTGGAAGCTTGCCATTATCATTGAAAAGTAAGATGTGCAATCAGTGCATTTTGCCAATGCTGACATATGGGGCAGAGAGTCGGAGATTGACAAAGATGTTTGAGAGCAAGGACCACGCAAAGAGCGATCGAACGAAGATTTCTAGGCATAACATTAAGATACAGAAAGACAGTTGTTTGGATCAGAGAGCAAATGGGTATAGACGATATTCTAATTGACATCAAGAGGAAAAAATGGAGCTGGGCAAGTCATGTAATGCGTTGGTTAGATAACCGTTGGACCATTAGGGTTGCAGAATGGGTACCAAGAAAAGGAAAACGCAATCGAGAATGACAAAAGACTAGGTGGAGCGATGAAATTAGGAAATTCGCGGGCGCTAGTTGGAATCGGTTGGCGCAGGACAGGGGTAATCGGAGATCGCAGGGAGAGGCCTTCGTACTGCAGTGGACTTAAAACAGGCTGATGATGATGATGACGACGACGATGATGATGATGAAGGTGGTGCCCCCCCCCCCCGAAAAAAAATCCTGGGTACGTGCCTGGTTACAGCACTAAGAAAATAGAAACGCACAGGACTGGCGTGAGATCTAGTGCCAACTATATAGTGTTACTTCACACAAGATGACACTAAGCAGCAGAAATAAATGAAAGGGTCAACCAAATTCTGACGCTAAAGATGAAGTTGACGTACATGTCGGCTCAAATGATTCCATGGTCAAATATTGATTATATCTCCCTGTTCCGTCCGTTTCTGTCTTTCTTTCACGTCCATTATTCACCCATTTCGCGCGCAATTACGTCGACCTTATCTTCTTTGCCATCGAGTTGGTTGACCCAATCCTTTTCATTTTTCTGGAACTGGTTGCAAGGCAGCCAGATCCCAGAAATGCCAAACACGTGTGAAGTCAGCAAAGAGCACCTTGCGACGTTGTCTTCAAAAGCCCGGAAACTCGACGCGCGCTGCAAAAGTATGGCGTGCGGGAACATCCGGGATACTCCGCGTGCGCCTGTGTAAGCATACTCAGCAGGTGGTGCTAGTAGTAATATAGCACGCACTCCATTAGCCTCGAGTGCTTAATTACATTCCAATTACATTCCTAATTACATTCCTTTTAAAACGAAGCTTATTTTGCTCATCCTCCGGCGCCTCTATGGTGATGCGGCTGCCGCCTGCTGCTGCTGTTCGTGAATTCTCGCCGAATAGCTCACCCTCGCCTGCGGGACGGCGGCGCCGTCTAGGACCGATGACTCACACTACTTACATGAGCTGCGCACTACCGGATATAAGGAGCTTGTGCATCTTGACTTTCACCAGGCCTGTCACATCTTGCTTCGTCGGAGGCTATGCAAGCCCACGAGTACAAATACATTGTAAGGCAAGCCACCGGGATTTCTAAATGGCAGATAGCAAATTGTGCACAGTGCTATGTTTATACCTTCCATTACTGTTCTCTGCAGGATGTTCCAAAAGAACAGTGTCCTGACATTCCACTAAACAGTGATCCAACTTTTCTTGCCAAGGACACCGGAGGCGTATCGTAGACCACAGGACGAAACCGTTTTTTGCTTATAAGTAGTTTAACTGGAAATGTTGCCGACTGTCATTTAAAGAAGACTGTCTTTGTCCCAAGAGGAATGCACATCCGTCGGACTTGCTAAGGAATGTCCCGATAAAACATTGAACCTAAAGAGGCGACATCTGTCTAAGCTTGCAGCACAGTAAACGCCAAACTTTTTTTTATAGTGAAGCTGTTTATGGCTAGGGTTCCGTGAAATTTACATATGTGCTAGCAAAAGCAGTCATTATCAGCAATGGCCCATGTCACTGTTCACATGTTCCGTCGTCGTCTTCCACAGCTGGCTCTGATGGTTCTCATCATGCCAGCATTCCCATACTGCCCCTCCAATTTGCGAAGGTGCCGACGGCACCTTCGCACCGACGGCTTATTGCCGGTCAGTGCGGTGATTTTGGTCTCAAATTCTTTACATCAGTGCATCATGAAATGAAAACACATATGTATATAACAAATGTGTATAACGAATGTATAACACAAATGAACATGAATGTATAAAAATGTGTGTGCGAACTTTTCGTCACGGTGACCACCGACCAAAACGATAAATGTGTTTGCACCTTTGTTCAAAATTCTGTCACCTTTTTGTCGTTTGCTACACAGCTTTGCTGGCCATCCACCCTCACAGAGTGGAATAGCTCATGAGATTTTTCTCTCTTTATTGCGCTTATTGGTCGATTGAAGCTCAAAAATACGATGATAATGACACAATACAAATGCAAGTAGAGCATATTACAAACCCTCAAATGACAGCATATTATGTCAGCTGGGTATAGGCTGATGAATGATGACTAATACTCTTTCAGTGTTCTCAGTGCTTCAATGTATGAGAACCAGTCCCGTACATGGTTCTGTAACCGAAGTGTCTACATAAACACCAACAGATTCCTTAAAATATTCATGCATGGCACACATGCATCCAGCAGCATGACGCACTTCCTTTCTATTTTGCTGGGAAACATTACTACATCGTATGGGTGTCCACTGTCATCTTCAACTTGGAGGTATATGTAATGCCATGTGAGTCAAATGGGAAATCTTTTTTGATGGTCCTCTGAAGGACATCCCAAAAGAAAAACCCATCCCAACAGTTCGCAAATACATGTTCCATAGTTTCGTTTTTACATGGGAAGTAGTTGACACCCCAGTGAAAGAGCAGCAATTTCTTATGCATCTGAATTTTTATCAATAAAGTACTTTAAGTTTAAAAAATGTCTTTAACCGTGGAGTTATGAGCATGTTTTTCACCCTCTTTAAGACATCCATGGTGGGGCGTTTGCTGTAATTTGATTGGTACATATATAAGTAGTGGGAGTACTTAATCACAGACGTCTCTGTACACTTGATTTCGAGTCACTTCATTCGGGTATGCTCACGTGAAAACCGTGTTGACAGAAATCGACATGAGTTGACAAATTCCTTTAAATAGCCACAAGTGTCTCCTGCATATAACCTGTGGAAACTATGAAATTAGGCAGGGCGTTGCTTAGTGTCAACTGAACGACAGTGTGCAGGAATGGATCGTGACCCTCTAGAATAAATAGAAAACAGTTAACCAGTTGACAAATGCACAAATGCACATGTACTTCTCTCATGCCAACACCAACTAGTTCCCTCAGATGGGTCGCCACATGTTGATGATTTCTATACTACGGCCCATACCCACAATGGGCGATCGGCCAAGCAACCAATATATTTAATATAAATACGATGGAATAAAGAAATATAGTCCAACTTAAAATTTGTGACACTGCATAGCAGAGGTGAGTGAGATCACATGCACGCACCAGATGAAGAAGAAACGAAGAACCGAAAGGGGCACATTTACAGTGTTTCATTGACTGCTTCGTGAAAGCTTCGTTTCATACAGATTCCCACATGCCTTTTTCGTTTCATTGCCCACTTCTCAGAGGTCGGCTGGTAGTATTGTTTCGTGGTTGGCAGCCGCAATGTATGTTACACTGCAGTGCAGGTAGCGATGAACTGCTTAGCCAGCGGGGGAAGGAGGGGTTAAGCTTGAGGCACTCCAGATGGCTGGCCTTGAAGGCTTCGGTCATCTCTTCCCATACGCCATGGAGCGTGTATGCAAGCTTGCCAAAGCCGCAAAAAACAACAATGCGTGTTTCGGGCCCAATCAGCTCGGCGTGCGTGGGCGACTCATGCTGCAACGATTCCCACAACGCTATGTATTATCTGGGGTGAGACTGCCCAAAGTAATTTTGGAGCAATTTTTGGAACAAGTAAATTTGTGTATTGGAGCAGTTTGGAAGCCATTGCGGCATGTACTTCCCTAATGCAGGATTCTTTCGCATTCCATGAAATCAAAGCTTTGGCCGGAACATAATTTCCATAATGTAGTTACTGCTATACCTTTGTATGTAAGCTTTTGTACTGTCACAAACAAATGCCAAAATTATGTCGACATTACATATTGGCGAAAACAGATAGGAAAAAAAGCACTACTCGTAAAGAGTTACTCGTATAAGAAAACTACCATACTCGTATAGCCACATACCTTATCATTCTCTTTCTAGGTATGGGTTTTGAGCTGGTTTAACTCTACGCAGGAAATAAACACATTTCGAGACTACTCCCCTGCGTTACTTCGCTTCTAGTTTGGTTGAAACTGAGAACATTTGTAACAGTGGCTTCATTCAGACTTAGAAACATGTGCATGGCACTACCCCATGCTTAGAAACTAGCTACCAGTCAACGTCCAATTTCTTGGATTCCCAGGGGCCGTGAAAACATCCGAAAAGATTATAGCATGTGCTTTACTGCCCAGAAAGCTCGAATCGCCACAGGCATGCCCGAAATAGCTCTGAAGGCCTGTCAGTACACTTCTTTGGCGTATCGTAGCTCGTGCTTCGACAGGAGATGGCAGGTGCCTGCATGTATAATTATGGAACATATACCATGTTTCGCGACAGTTCCCCCTTTACACTCTCAATATGCTTTCCTGCACTACATAACGTATGCTTGACCGCGCAACATTTCTGTATTGCGGCAAAGCTGACATTTGGGATCCAGCATTGTAAAATGCGGCATGCTTTCTGCGCTTCGAAGCGATCGGTCAAGGTCCCAAAGGTGGAGTCAGTGCCACTGCTGACAGCAAGAAATTCTTCCAATGAAAATAACGGCACCGAACAGCGAAAAGCTTGGCAGCAAACGTCTGAAGCATGTAGGCCTAGCGTCCCTGCAGTGGTGGCTGCCAGTGAATTGGCGTGCGAGAGGGCTGGTTCGGGGCTGTGATATAATCCAGATGGCAGTGGCTTCAATTGCTGCTGTTTCGGACCTGCAGTCATGGCAATAAAGTCTGTAGGGTCAGACAACAAAAAGGTTTGCGTCCGAAATTACAGACGTTCTTGTTCACTGTCTCTAAGGGGCACGTGGCTGTTCCGCGAAGGTGTTCGAATTATCGGGCATGTCCAAAAAATCGGTCCTCGACTGCAATTACACATAAAAGGCGTTAGTTATGGTATGCATTTCTATTCATGCCAAAGGTGCAAGAGCAAAACCAGAGGCCACAGGAGTAACAAGATAATGAAGCACTGGACACGAGGAAAAATACAGTTGAAAAAGGTTCTAGTTTGCTTGCAGCGCCTCAGTTTACGTTTCATTGTTCTGCGCCTCAGCTAGGGACTGCCGTGCCACTAAACACAGCGTCCCTGGCCGTTCCGACAGGGCGACGACAGGCAAGAGTGGCTGCGCGCGCGCCGCCTACTTGCCAGAAGCACCAAAAGGTCCAGTGCTATAAGCACGAAAATCACGAGAAACTGTGCAAGAGGCGCCGTCATGCGATGTGCAGAATGTGAATGGCTAAACTCTTTTCGGAGAATGAACACTCGCTGTTCATGGCGACTGCTATAGAACACATGCTGAAGCCGTGCTGCCGCAGCGTGGTGTAATTTTGGTCAATTTTCCGTGTTTGGCAGTTTGGGACAGGAATTGCCGTTCGTATCAAACTGGCACAATTGGTGCAGGAGTCCCACCCCTGCATTATGCAGATAGCAACTGCAGTTGACTCTACTAAGCTCTTTATTAACTTTGGATGGTACATTTTCCCAGTTAGTGAGTTCTCTCTCACATTTTTTTTCTCCAAAACGTATGAACCAGGTTCTACTGTATCTGTACAGAGGCTGCTTCGTATATTTCCACACCCTAAAATTTTGCTGTGGTCAAGTCTCTAGAGGGACAGTAAAAAGGAATACTTGGTTTACATTGTTACGGTGGGAAAAAGAGCACAGTCGTTGACGGTGAAGAGGACGAAGTGGCAAGAGCCTCTCGGGATTCTCCGCAGCCTTATATATACGCTTTGTAAGTACACCTTGTAAATAGTTTCACACTCGTGACATTTTGGTGGATGTGCAGGGTATGCTTCTTCGCCACGGAGCTCCGCAGCCGACGTCTCACCCAGCCTGGGACCACGCTTCCAGTGGAAGGCACCACATCTGCAGCTGCAATGCCGACTGCATACCCAGTACGTTGCTCTACTTCAGCCATAAGACCCTGGCAAGTTCACCGGCCTCGATGGTCTTGACATAGAAGAATGGTTGAAGATGCATGAGCGCGTCAGCAAGGTAAGCAGGTGGGGTCTGACCATAATACTGGCCAATGTCGTGTTCTACCTCGAGGGAATACCGCAAACGTGGTTTTATACACACGAGGAAGAGCTAACCAGCTGGGACATGTTCAAAGAAAAGCTGTCCGATGTTGTTGGTAATCCGACCGGTCGACAACTAGCCGCCAAGCAACAATTCACCATGCATGTTTAAACTGCTACCGAGTCGTATGTCTCCTACATTCAGGACGTCGTAGCCCTCTGTCATAATATCGACACGTCCATGCCAGAGGTGGACAAGTTTGGACACATTATCAAGGGCATTGTGGGTGACGCATTCAACCTTCTGGTCTTCAGAAACTTATCGAGTGTTGACGCCATCATGGAGGAATGCCGTTGTTTCGAGCAGGCGAAGGGTCGCCATATATACAATCAGTTTACACGGCTTCCAAATACTGCAGTGACCTCTTCCTGCACTGACCCCACCGACCAATCTAGCTTGCCGCCATCAAGTCAAAACGTTACCCGAATTGTACGCCGTGAACTCGAAGCACTGTTTCCTGCCTAGCAGACGTCTTGGAACAACACTGCTGAGACGATGTCGCTGATCCAGTCTATGGTTCATCAGGAAATCGCTAACATGGGTCTTTCAAGCACCTGCTCCTTGAGTCGCCCTGACACCCACTCTGCTCCTATGCCTCGGTCCTATCGCAGTCCAACTCACAGTGTCCGTTATCCCTACGCTAACCAGGAATCCCTCGGACTGGCGTACACCTGACGACAGGCCGATCTGTTTCTGCTGCGGCCGAATCGATCACGTTTCCCATCACTGCCGGAGCCTCCTCGAAACACCTCCTGGAATTCAAGTTCACCCTGAAGTTCCTCACTCCCGTCGCTTCTACGACGCTTCCAACGCCACTACCTCGACTCACCGCTGTGCTCGCTCACCCTCGCCTCAACGTCGCCAGCCACGTCCACCCCAGCTTCACTGCTCGCCGACCTACCCAGGTCCATCCCAGCAGAAAACGAGGCAATGCGGCACATCGAAGTGGTGCTGCAATGTTAGATTCACCGCAAAATCCTCCTTTGACGCTGCTTGCAAGACATAAAACTTCTTGATGTCCAAGTTGATGGCACACCCGTCACAGCCCATATAGACACTGGAGCACACATATAGATTATGACCAGCCGCCTATGCCACCATTTAAATAATATTGTTACGCCTGCCGTAACTCGGTTCGTACGAATTGCCGACGGCAGCACAGTGACCGTGGTCGGAATGTGTGCTGCCTGTGCGAGTATTTACGGCCACCATACTGTCGTTCTTTTCACTGTGTTTGACCAATGCCCCCATGACTTCATCCTAGACTGAGCCTTCCTGTCCAACCATTCAGCGCTCACCGATTGTTTTTCAAGTACTGTGCGTCTTGACCTGCCTCTAGTGGACGTTCCTCCACCACACGAAATTTGCCTACGACCGACTGATTTTGTTCATGTTCCACCACAGGTCTTGACATACATAGAAATGTCGCCTTCTACGCCAGTTCCCGATGGTGATTACATCTCCGCTCCCATAACTGCCATCATTCTCACGCACAGTGTTACTGTCCCGCATACCATAGTGAGGGTCACAGACAATCGCACGTACCTCCCTGTAGTGAATTTTGGGCTTGCTAAAGATATCACCCTGGCTACAATCACTCCTTTCGAAGTTAGTTGCGTTGAGACTTTTGCCATCGACGCTTCCTGTGAGCCTTTCCAGTCTGCCAAATGTACAGATATTAGGAAAATTATCACCCTGAATCTCACTCCTTCGGAGACTGAACAGCTCTGCAGTCTATTGCTTTCCTACAAGGACAAATTTCACTTGAACAACCGACCCTTAGGCCAGAAGTCACTTGTCAAACACTGTATACATACAGGCGATAATCCACCCATCCATCGGCGAGCCTACCAAGTTTCAGCTTCAGAGCGGCACGTCATCAAAACGGAAGTAGACAAGATGCTAGCGAAAGACATCATCGAACCATCATTGAGTACCTGGGTGTCTCCTGTCGTGCTGGTCAAAAATAAGGATAGCTCACAGAGATTCTGCGTTGATTACCGCCACCTCAACCGCATCACGAAGGACGTCTACCCACTACGTCGTATCGATGATGCCCTCGATTGCCTATACGAGGCACAGTATTTCTCGTCCATCGATCTACAGTCCGGATATTGGCAAATCGCTGTCGATAATCTACATCGTGAAAAGACCGCCTTTTAATGCCTGATGGTTTTTACCACTTCAAAGTTATGCCTTTTGGGCAATGCAACGCTCCAGCTACCTTTGAGCGTATGATGGACTCATTACTCCAAGGATTCAAGTGGTCGGCTTGTCTCTGCTACATAGATGATGTTATTGTGTTCTCGCTCTCATTCAGCACACACATTGAGTGCCTTTCAGCTGAGACTCCGAGACCTTCGCCGTGCCACCTGGTTCCACATCACCTGACTTCGTACACGTCTCATCCCCTGCCTCACAAAAAGCTCAGCACTGAAGATGCCGTAGCTCTCCGACTTATACAGACCAACACATTTCCAAACCTACAAAGATACAGTAAAATGTTCCCACATACATATCGCGGCATCTGCCCCTGGTGTGGCGACACCCGCCCTACACTCTTTCACATCTCGTGGGGGTGCGAGGGCAAACCTCAACACTTAAAGACTCCTAGCACGTCATTTGAGCGGTGGGAGGTACAGCTGACCGGCGATACCCTGGCGGGACAAGAAGCTCTCGTCCAGCAAGTACGTCGAGCAGCCATGGCCATTGGAGTCCTGGAATGGGGACCCCACCCACTCGACCTCAAGAGCAACCACCTCGATGGTCCAAATAAATGTTTTTTCTCTCTCTCTCTCTCGGCTTAAGCCTTACTATGCCCTTACCGACGGCACAGTCTGAAGCACCAGGATGCTGCTCTTTCTGCTGGGGGTGGTCTTACGGTGGGAAAAGAGAACAAGGTCGTCGACGGTGAAAAGGACAAAGTGGCAAGAGCCTCTTGGAATTCTTGGCAGCTGTTTATATACGCTTTATAAATACACCATGTAAATAGTTTTATAACCATGACAATATAGATAAAGTATTCTTTCAAAATCTCTATGTATTGTTAATTTTGCGGTAGGAGGTTGATTACTAAAAAAGGAAATGGAGACCAAGCATGCATTTTTTTTAACTCCATGCCAAAACCCCAGTGCCAGTACAGCAGAGTGATGTGACGGATATCAAGGTATTTTCTCGTATTTGGGTCACTGCGGCGCAGTAAATGTTCTCGTGCCCCTTTAAGTAGTCTTTGGCTACTTCAGAATCCCACACAGTCTATCTTTACTGGTAAACAACTACGTAACTAGGCCCGAGAAAATATTGTCAAAATCGATGACATTACGATGAACTGATGCAGGGGGAGTACTTCGAGGCGGCATCCCCAGCTGTCGTTTGCTTTTGCATCTTTTTAGCTGATAAAGCCTTCTATCACGATAACAGCAGCTTCTTTGGCATTATAGAAGGCTAATTTGATAAACCGATACAGATGAACTTATTTGTCCCTTTAGTTTCCTTAACCCGTTTTCTATTGCCAACGAGTATAGCTGTCACCAGAATTTCTACAAATAAAGCTGATGACTAATATAGTTGTAATGAGGCAGTGTTTATGGAAATCTCCATGGAATTTGCTACTTTTGTTGCATTTGCATGGTAGAATGCCAGCAGACAGAAAGGAAGCTAGGAAAGCCCATGAGTAAGAAACAGTCACAGGTAGCGGCTTTGCTGTCACAGACAGAAAACAGAAAGGAGCAAACGGAAACTAGAAAAGCATTTGCTTTTTTTTTCTAGTTTCCTTTCAGTTCATTGGCATTCAACCATGCAACAACGTACCAACTCACCCAACAAGTCGCTCTCATGTTGCACTTTAATATCTCCTTTCCAGTGTTATGGAGAGGGTTAAGGCTTCTTGATGCAACTTTTCCAACTCTAACTTGGGAAGATTCGAGTTGATTGCCTCATCTATAACGCGTCAACAGAGCACATTTTATGTCTCCCAGTAACGCTCATTTCTTGCAATAGCTTTTTTTCCCGTGTCTGTATATTGTTTTTGTAGCATATTTCTTTCTCACTTCTCCATATAAAGCCCAAAGGCCCTGAGAGAAAATTAATAAACGTCAAAATAATATCAGTGCAACATTGCATGTCTGAGAGAATGTGTTTTATAATGCTGACTTAAGTATGCGGATGAGTGAGGTGACGGGTGGAGGATGGAAAGCTCTTGCAGTTGTCCTAGCTCCAGTCGTCGTTTTCTTCGAAGAATTTTTCGGTGACAGCAATTTGTACGGCCGTCGTCGTCGTCATATTTTTCACCAGCTTCGGCTTTGGCTTACCTGGAACAGACAACGGTATTTTTTAGGCGTCGTGACCTAAGCAAGACAACAGACAGCACCACCAGCTTACCTTCTTCAGTTTGGCTGGGGGAAGGAAGTGAATGTGAAAGTTATTAGGTATTATAGAAGAGTAGTTATGACGAAGCTACTGATGGTTTTTCTCGAGCCACACGTACAGGGAATCTTACAGGATGGAGAAGTAGATAAATCCAGGCGAGCCTGTTCGTTGCTGTCACAGAAGCCTTACGCAGCACAAAAGACATAGAGGCAGACTAGGGCAAACACTAGGGGCATGCAAACATTTGAAATTTCGAATACAAGTCTAATAGCCTTTGCTATTCGTTTTGTATTTCACTTTTAGAATTCTTGATTCGAAGTTGTCAGTAGTAGTATTTGTTTTGTTTGAACACTGTAAGACAACAATTGTTGCTGCAGCCTACAGAGAGAAATAGCGATGAAAATGCACGTTTGTCTTAATGATTTTGGTGAAGGACCGTGGTTGTTGAGCAGACGACCCAGCTCCTTAACAAACACATGGACGAGACCACTGATTCCCAATAGTTACTAGCAGTTGACTAAGCGAGTCTTGCCTTCGGCAGCTTAATAAATGACAGTCTCTATTTAGACAACGCAAGTTATTATCTGGCCAATCTCACCATAATTAGAATCCTTCAAAGTGATGTGCGGAGCTGTAGTACTGTCCTTAGCTCCATCAACGAGTACTACAATCTACTACATGCATTTGGGATGTGCTGTTACTTTCTTTCATTACTGTCATTGCCATTGCACACCAGATATTGCTCAATTGCTTATTGCTTTATTGCTCAATTACAAGCTTCTCAGTTGAGTAGACATTTAGTTGTTATTGGTATCCCAAGTATGAAATAATGTAAACAAGCCTTTGTTTCTATGCAGACTCCACGGAACCTTTCATTTCACTTTTTTCTGAGGAATTGGGAATACTGGATGTTTTATTCCATATTCATAAGTTATTTATTGAATATTTGCAAATTCCATCCAAAACACATAAAAGTGCTGTTTGTATTTATAGTGCCTATGTGCATTTTACCTGCATCCGCATTCTTGAATTCTGTGATGCACAGCATCTATGACAACTTAGAGGATGGCACATAAAAGGTGTGACTAATGAAATGGGCAAAGCCCTCTCGTAAGTTAGTAAACCATGCCCAATGCGTTGGCCACCCAGAAAGGTACACACGGTGCTTTCTTTTAGGCTATGCAGACTCATAGAAAAAATCACTTGTCGCAGACAGCAAAATTGTGCTGTATCATCCGTACTATTACATAAAGTGGTGGATAGTGCTCCCATAACCAAAAGCAATATTCCGTTAACTCATAAGCAAATATATTCTATTCCATGTTCATTTATCAGAAGTCCTTAAACAGGCGCACTAGTTTCTAAGTATCTATCTTCGGACCATGTGGGGAAATAAATTGTCGTTACACTCTTTTCCACTCTGCCAATATGCAGTCATGGACTGAAACCACTGCTGCTATGTCCGCCATGATGCTAGGCAGCTTTCGTATCGACATGGCGTCTGAGATGGGTCTGCTATGCCACCCAATCTCGGAGGCCACACAGGTGTGGGCAAAGCAGTCTCACTTTCGGCCATGAGATGGCACCACTCACACATCCATCGTCAATATTTCCATTTGTGGCCCTGCCAGAGGCACCACTTACTTGTGGCTGTCAAAGAAATCCCTGCTGCAGCAATTATGCTTACTGACACAAAACAATAAACAAAAGAATGATGAGGGGATTTTGGGAAGCTGTCGAAGAAGCAAGTGCTCTTTTCAGCAAAATGGTAGGCATCATATTTTACATACAAGAACGATAATTGGCTAACGTGTTTAAGAGAGCATGGCCCAGCAGGCTGGGCAGTTCTATATAGAACATTCGACAATTGTTGCGGAGGCAAACCCTTTAAGTATTCGCAGCATTCCTTATTGAAAGTCAGCAAATTAAACGACTAATTTTGCA
Source organism: Dermacentor albipictus (assembly GCF_038994185.2). NCBI lineage: Eukaryota > Metazoa > Arthropoda > Arachnida > Ixodida > Ixodidae > Dermacentor > Dermacentor albipictus. The sequence continues at coordinate 91,131,708 of NC_091828.1, read as the reverse complement.
AATACAAGCATCTGCAAATATATGAATTACCAACAATTGCTGCATCTGACTATCAAATCAATTGACATTCTCAAAAGCATTTCACAAGTCGCCCTCTGTTCTTTCCTGTTTTGAAACTTCCAACACTGCAACACAGATGTGCTCACCACTTTCGTCTTCCGACATTCGAGGAGGGCTGCTAGGTGCCGAAGAGGTAAATGAGGCAGATCTGCAGGTAAAAAGAGAAAGTTTGGAATTGAACAGATGCGACAGAACTAGCAAGAGGTTAACGCCCAACGCAACAGCAATTTCATTCCATTTGTTATACCCCTGACACGCGGGCACTCTAAAGTCCTTTAGGTAAGGGGACATCTACCGGAAAGGCGTTCAAGTGCATTGACACATGACAAAGGAGTATCTCCTTTACGGCAAAGTTCCTTTTCGGGAAAGGAGATCGCGCAACGACTTTTCAAGCGAAAAAGGAGTTACTCTTGCACACAGCGTGCACAACTCGTCAATAGAAGGAAACCTGCCACACAACTACGGTGCCCTTAGGTATTTTTTTTACCTTGCGAAAATGTTTTAATTGTTAGCGGTAATACAATTTGTTGAATAGTGAAATTTCCTCTAGCTATACTCTCAGACGCTCGCATAACGTCACTAGTGCCGCCATGTTGAATTCCGGCAGTGTCGTCGTCGTTTGCAGCGCGCATGTGGTGTGTTTACGTCGCGAGATGGAGACCGCAGAATCAGCGCCCGCAGGAAATACCCAGAAGAAACCAGTTGTTGGAATAACATATTGAATAAAACGCGTTACGCCTGCGCGCACAAAGGAAGGGACGACAAAGACGTGAAAAAGGACGACAGAAATGTGGGCATCACCAGAATAAACAGCACGCACAGCAAAACACCGTCTGCACATAGTTGCTGGACCAAGTTAAATGGCTGCTAACAACGCAAAAACACGAATAAAATAAACGACTGTAAGTATTATTAGCCATCAACAATGAAAAAAATATATTTTTAGGTTCTACAGTAGCCAAGTGTAAATAAATACGCAGATTTTTAAGAATGTTTTCTCTCTTGTGGCTTTAACAGCCAGCACTATTTTTCTTGCGGCATTCATCTGAGGAACTACCTAAAAAAGTTCAGTGCGGTGCCCTGTGCCATCGGTGCAACTCCTTTCTGCAAAGGGTCCTTCAGAGTAGCAAAAGGGGTTTACTGGAAAGGACTTTAGCTTTGCCCGTGTGTCAGGCGTATTAGTCTTTTCTCTCAACAATGTCTCAATACAGAAAACTGAATGGGATGCTAATTGTTGCATGACCCACAACAGGCTTCTCCTGCAGACTCAGTGTGACACTAGGAAGACATGGTATTCATAGAGCAAAGATACAGAAAGAACAGCACAAGTATGAATGAAAACAAAGCATGGTGCAAGAGGCTGGAACAAGCATGAGGAATATAAACAGAAAACGAAATCAAAGAAAGGAAATGACAATCATTTAACCTATGCCATGTGTGAAAAACATTCAGCATGTTTGTTGATTTTACATTCATGCATGCAAAATGGCCTAAAATAACACGAATATGTACAACACCAGAAAGAAAAGATGCCGCAGTTCCACACAAGGATGAATCAGCTATATAAAAAATATTTATAATCAACCATGACACACTTTTCTAGGTCTTCTGCTAAAATCAATCAACTGGCATTAGATAAATGCACCTAGCAAAGTGGACCACGTTACTTGTAAACGCACTACTTATAGGCCTTTGACAGCAAGCACTAGGTGCACCGTGATCCAGGGGCCACCACAGGCGCGCAGCCATTGAGCGCCTTCTAAATGGGGAGCAAGCAAGCATCAGTTGCCTCCAGCCGCTCCAGCAACATTGTGACGAGACGCCGTGGATCGCTTAGTGCTACTTATTTAAAATGTGGAAAAGCCAAAGGAAGACATGCTCTGTCATGAACTGCGAGAACTGCTTCAGGGTCTTGACGGTGTGGGATGAGAGTGCGTGCGAGCTTCATTGATCTCAGTTGCAGAAAGAGGCCCGTGTTTGCGACTTTTCGTCATGCACTTCTTTTCGCAAGTTGAGCACAACAAACTCAACTACCTGCGCTGGATAGCCAATTGCCGGCAATGACTGGCAACCGATCACCGGCAATGCCTGCCAAGCTAACATCGCCTGCAGTAACAACACGGCGTTAACCCCACCGCAGGGGAAAACTAACACAAAATGTTGAACTTCGATAAGCATGCAAGTCAGCGCTACGTCGCCACCACGCAAACACAAGTGACGTACTCGAGCAACTTAACTTTACATAGCAGTGAAGTCAAACGTGGAATGACAGGTGGGCGTTGCGCATTTTCTTTCTGCATCGGGAATCAAACAGTGGGCAAGTGATCACTCTCTCACTTGGACCGTTTTTGTGCATGTGTACATAAATACATTTTAATCTGCGCTGTAAGTAACCAGAAAACCGCTCCAAAGTTTACCAGATAAACACTGGTGATAAGAATCATGCGGGTGGAACCAACCACCATGGTTGGTTCCACCCGCATGATTCGTTGCTTTCAGTCAGTAAGCTTGCACAAACTACGATTGCAATGACGATGAAATGGATAAATGAAAAGTCTACTTACACTGCCTATGTAGCTTTAACCAATGTTTTGTGTTGTCTACCTGCTCACTGCTCGCCGCATGGCGGAAATAGCAGCAGTCTGAGCCGTGCCTGCGGCTGCTGTGGCCATACTAAACAAGCGCGCAATTGTCAACCAGAAGGCGCTCGATGGCAGGCGCTGTCACATGACCAGATATGGTGGCACCAATGTGTATGGCGCTGTGAGAGCTATACAAATCTTGCTCTCTGATTATCACAGCTAGAAATATAATTTAATGTCACTGAGGACAACCACACTTGTTTCACAAGGAGCAATCTGCAAAATAAAGGAGCTGTGATGAATTTCTTTTTCTTCAAGTGCGGAGCTTTCTCTGGAATTCGGCAGAATTATTTAAAGGCCGAATGCAATGAAATTTTGAGCCACGTAGGAAGCCTGCTTTCAGACAGTGTAGATATACAGAGCAGCCTATGAGCAAAATTTTACGCCTTTGATACCGAAACCGGAAAAAAAAAAAAGACATTACATTGCCGGAAGTTGTGCACGATTTAGAACACACGGCTCGTCAGCATGATCTCCCAGACTGCGGTGAAAAATTTCGGAACTGACACGCTGCGACTTGCTGTAACATCCACTAACCACCAGCTGCACACTTCATCTGCTTAGGTGCTAGTTAGAAACTGCTAATAAGAAAATTAAACCATTACCCGCCCTGCACCTTTGCCAAGACTGCTTCGCAGTACACACCGCTCATTCATTACCAATTCAGACAAAGTGAAATTTGATTGCAGTGGGCCTTTAATGTTCCAGCACTTTAGTTTGTCAATTAACTTGTTCTTACGATACCAACTGTAAGCCCTTGTTAGCTCAGTTGGTAGAGTTGAGCTAGTACCAAATTTCTTTCTTTGTTCTTTTATATATTACACCAAAATGGACGTTTTACTGAGACATTGCAGGATCATATATTCGAGAGTTTTAGAATAGGGGCTTCAGTAGTACTGGGCCCCGAAGAGTTTTGCGGGTGTTAGCCTTGGGGCACGCAGGAGTGAAAAGAGTTTTTAGAATAGGGATTTGCATTTGCGGATGACGTCTTGCGCTTGCAGCGCCACTACGATGTCAAAGAAAAGCTATTATAAATAATTAAATAAAGCATGCTATTTTATTATGCGGAAAGTAATTTTAAGACTTTTGTGTTTTTGCATTTAATTACAATTCATTACAATCTATTAGCAGCAAACAATTTGTCGCACTTAGTTTTGAGTAACCAACTTTACGTGCCTTCACCAGCCAAGTTAAGCCCTGCTAGGCCTATGAGTCATGAAATCAACAATCGGATTCGGAATCAGCGGCATATAATGAATCAATTAATCTTCGTTACAGTCCAGAGAAAGCAATAACCATAGTCACTTCTGCTAGCTTACGAACTTCACGCATTACCACGAATTGAGCCCAGTTTGGTGCTAGGTTAGAGCCCTCGCTTTGATGGGTGCCACCTGTGTTTGTTGACGCAGGACTTTTGGGGCAGCTTTTGGGGCTTCTGCTAAATCAGTGAAATAGCGTGCTCGACGCAAAACCCAAATGCAGTTTGCATCTCGTGCGTGCGCAGTGTCTTCGACGCTATTTCTTTGGGGCCCCAAAACGCTTGGGGCCCCTATTCTAAAACTCTCTATTGACTTTTATTGCAAAAGTGAGGACTCGCAAGGAGTCTGCTTTGTATATCCAATAATTTTGTGTACTGTCTATGGTTGCACTTAAAAAGTTATCAAAATGCAAATCCAACCAACTAGCCCAACTGACCGTTTTGTTGGTTAGCGTTGCCATACCTGTCAACTCTCCCAAAACGTTTGTGAAGTTTACACACTTGGGCTCGTTTTATGATTTCACAAATGCCGCATCAATTTTTAAGAAAAGTATTGTCAAAAAAAGTTTTCAGGATGTTGAAGGATGGTGTTGGCACCAGATAAGAAAATGCATACAACACACAAATTATGATAGTATTTGTCTCACCCTTTAGTGGAACTAGCTAACGCTACCATATACTTGTTGGTTCTTGCTTGAAGCAAGCAGGTGAAATTGGCAACATAGTCATTACAAAGTGATTGTGATCCAAACATTATGTGTTGCTTCTCAGTCCAAAGGTAAATCATTCCTAATAAAGTGTGTATGTATCCTGTAAGAGGTGTGTTCTCAGGGTAAACATTAATAATAAGCTTGCTATTACCTCACCCGCCTTGTCTTGTCCGCGTAATTTGTACAAATTTTACAAAAAAACAGGAACGAACCTTTTCCGCTTGCGTGCTGTGCTCGAGTCTTCCGTTGTTGACTCGGAGTCACGTGACGAGGGCACTCTGTTCCCTGCTGTTGCTGCTGCAGCCTGACGTGACATCCTGGTCATGTAAGTGGTGTAGCTCTCTAGGCGGTAGGGTTCGTGGATCGAGGTCTTGCTCGAGCCAAGTTTCTTCAGAGCTGCAGTTTCACAGAGTTTGATGCATTTCATAGGGCATTGTCGTCGGGAAAAAAAAGGGGTACATAAGTATGACATCACAGATTTGAAACTGGTTATTTTTTGCATTTGGGACGTTGCGACGTGGTGAATGTTTCAAAAAATTGCTAAGTTAGGTCTTTGGCTGCTTTACACAATGCAGTATGTCTTTACCAATAAAAAAATTTAACTGGGCTTGAGCAGACAACGTGAATACGCGTGGTGTCAGGGCAAGCTGATGCAGGGAACTTGAAGGCAGCGACACCGTACATTTTTCTTTGTTGCGCCTTTCCTGGCTTACCAAGCGACTGCTCCCTCGACTAAGAGTTGTTTTCTCTCTGCTAAGAGTTTTTTTCTTTTTGGTACTGTAAAAGGGTAATTTACTAATACAGCTCATTGTTTTTCCCTTTAGTATCTCTTTAAAAAAGGTTAAGGTTCTTAGAGCCGGTTGTTGCAATGACGCGTTACTCCATGGCCCCAGCAACTATGATAAGCAGACAACGAAATCCTTGCGCACAGCTTACGCCTTTCTTTGGTCCCACAGCTTTCGAATTTAGTTTGATGGCGGATGTGTTACTTCCTGCCACCGTAATGCACAGACTGATGAACGAGAAAAATCAGGGGAATCAAGGCGCTTTATTTTTCAGTTACTATCACACGAAGTAGGCAAACAACAAAGCCAGGGAAAAGCATAGAGGATGAAATTAAGCGTTACATTTAATTGAAACATAGAAAATACTGATAAGGTAAAGGATATGAAAGCGGCTCACAAGACAACTCACCACAGGTGGGAGTTGAATCCACACCTTCTGCAATTACGTGCACAATACTTTACTAACAGAGATACTTTCGTTCACTTTATTAGGCGTTTGTGTGCAGGCACGGGATCTAGCCCTGGGAGTGTTCGCCGGCACCACCACTGAACAGCAATGGTGGAAGATGGAATATCCTTTCTTTTAAGCACAGGCTTCATGTACAGCTGCCAATCGACCATTCGAGCTTGGCGGAGACCGCCAAGAAAGTCCGAATGATCAGCAGTCTGAAATACTGGATTTGCCCTCAAATTAAGTGATTTTTATTTCGTAAGTGGTTGAAAAACAATGTGCTGTATTCTTGGACCGTCACTTTTGGGGATACCTTTCATTGATAGCAAGACACGTCAGTGTCTACGAGTGATGGCATTCTTGGCGCTGCGCCAGGCACGCTATCGTATCAAGATGCAGAAACGCTGCTGCCCGTTGACGTGTCCAGTACTGGTCACGCAAAATATTGTGAAAATGAAAGCGTCTTGAAAGTGATCACTCGAGAACAAGGCCCAAGTTTGTCGCTGCAATGCTGTGCGCAGATACGCTTGCCAATTGGCCTGGACAGTCTATGGCTGCGACTTCCTCGTAATGCCTTTTACACTATTCCGTTTTGCACTTTGTCAGTGGTCAGAACTACATTCTGCACACATGATGAATGGCATCACCTGGCCATGAGCATTGGACGATAAACGTGGCACGCAATCAAGTGGAAAGCATCTCTACGAAATTACGGCCCGTATCTCGACAATTGTAATGCTGTTGCTACAGCGCCTACAGATAGGCTCTGTAAGGTGTCCAAAATTTCGGCAGTCCTTATACATTAGACAGTTTTAGTTTAGCGTACGCAACTATAGCGTACGCTATACGCTATAATGTAGCGTACGCTAAGCAGCGCACGTTTTCTACAATTTTAGTTGGCCGACGATATCTTCGGATCTCTGAGGCCATATGCCGTTGTTGTGGCTATTTCGCGCCTATAGCGATAGGTGGCGCTGACATCTCGAACGTTTCTTTCGTTAGGCTTTGACTCGTTCGAAACGAGAAGCGATCTCCAAAACACCACGAAGTTATCCATAATAATCTGTCGTCGAAGCGGCCTGAGACTAAGCGAAAGCCGTTTACACAGTCATTTGCTACGAACGAAGTGCATTTTACAAAAGCAACGCCAAATTCATTTTGAAGCGGGCAGCCGGGATCGCCGCCATGTTTCCCGTAAACTCCGCAAACCACGAAAAAATGCTAATGCTAACTCGTCTGCGTTGCGTACGCCCGCTATTTTTTAGCGTACGCAATGGAATAGCGCACGCTATACTAAAGCTGTCTATTATGTTTATGCGGCTAGTGGCGTTGGTGTAGAGGCGTCAGAATTATCAGTCAACGACAATACTTAAACTTAGGAGCAAGCAATTGGCAAACAGACCCTCTTATTCTACGTAACAGAACCAAGGCTGCTGGAGTTGAGACCCTCGCCATGTAATGAGCGAGAAGAAAGTGGATCTGAGGGGCACAAATTTTTTCTTTATTGCAACTACACGAAACCAACCGACAATGAAGCCAAGGAAAGCATGGAGGAAACGAACAGATTAAAGAAAGAATGCGAATGTGGAATTATAAATGATGGTTCAATTTGCTATGAGCTTCATGTTTTTAACAGAGGGAAAGCAGAAGCAAGAACAACTTTCCTACTGGTCGGTTACCACAAAAATCCTAATGATATGTAGACAATTACGAAGATATCGCATGCGTCATGAAACAAAAAGCTTACCCTGAGTTGCAAGAGGGCTGCTAGCCATGGCCACAAATGCCTGCGTTGAGTTAATCCAGTGGATGGCTATTTGACCTGAGGAAAAAAAAGTGTGCGTGTGTGGGAAGGGGGGGGGGGGAAGGGAATAACAGGACCGAAAAAAAAAGGAGACAGAAAGACATCAGCACTACAAAGCAATGTAGTTTCACATACTGAAAGCAACAGCTGTGGTGTAATTGAGTTTGTTAGAATAATGCACAGGAAAGTTATTCAGTTTGCCCACTGGTTAATCTGTGACAGTAAAGGAACGAGCACGGTGCAAAATTAAAAGGATGAAACGACAGATATGACAAGCAAACCAAAATGACGTAAGAAAAAAAGAACATGCTTCCGATGCTCTCCATTTTCATCACCAGCAGCTTATCTTATGCTTGGTGCAGGATGAAGGCCTCTTCCAGCAGTCTCTAATTATTCCTGTCTCATGCTAGCAGACTCCATCTTATGCTTCAGAACTTTCTGATCTCATCATAGCACCTAGTTATCTTCCGTCCTCGACTGCACTTCCCTTCCCCTGGCACACAATATTTAACTTTAGCTGGCGACAACCTAAGCAAGCAGTGCCAAATATATTGCTGTCCACCTCTAAAGCTGTGTTTCAATACTCGCCACAGACAGCTAAATAGACAGGCAAGTGGACAGTGGCCATGATAAATTTTGTTCCAATCCTGACGATGCAAGCAAAAAGAAGAACTTCGCAAAGACAGCATCAAAGTAGAAAATGATGCAGGCTACTCTGCCCTCAAAGCAAGATGGCAGGAGTGTAGAATGCTTGGAAACTCAATAGGAAAGTCATCCATGCATGAGCAAATGCATGCTCAATGTAAGCTATGCAGTGTTGTTCATAGACTTGCGCATTAAAATGTTTTAGAACGCAGCTCTTAGTGGTGCGGCGAGTGTCAGCGGCGCTTGCACAAACGAGTGAACGAGCACAATGGTGAACAATGAAAGAGCGAACGCGGAACAGCAGACAAAATACATGAGCCGCGAATGGCGAAGGTCAATGAGAGCGGCCCCTTCAGCGACGCGCGCGCTGGAAACTGGTTTCATGTGGACCTGCGTGACCGCTCTATGCGTACTCGTATCAGGTCTCAGGTGGACCGCTCATTAAGTACTACTGTCTGCTCGCGTCAGCATTCGCTTGTTCGCGCTTGTTTTAATTGTCATGGTTTCCAATGGTTTTGTAATCTGATTGTATGCATGACACAAATTATGTAGCACTTTCTGGAAGCCAAGCGGTACCAGCGATTACACTGGAACCTTCGATGAGTAGTCATCTATAAAAGCCGACGCACTTGACCCGCACATCAGACTTTCGACAACTGCCCCCTCTGCTACATGTCTCTCTCAAATTCTTTGCCTCAATATACCGCGAAACGAAAACGTGTGTCGAGCTGCACTCAAATTTGACATTAGGGAGTGTCATAATCGTTCGTGAATCAAACAAAAAAATAGCAATACATGCTTTTTTTTATTGGCTCAAGGTGACGTCAAGTCACAGAGACGTCTTGTGGATGCATTCCTTTACTTGGGCTCGAAGCTGTCAACGTAAACTGTCTCAATGCTGGCCATCATTGCAGAGGCCGACTTCTTCCAGCGTGGCCGCCTTTCAGGAACAATGTTTTGCAATGCAGAAACACACTGAGCAGGTGTAGTGTGGTTTTGTCGGTGGTGCTCGTACCGAATTGTTAGGCTGTCACCGATTTTAGTAGACCGGTGGTTATCTGCTCTGCGCATTAAGTGGCCTGTCCAACTGTTTATTTCAAGAATATCGTCCTCTTAACCTGCGACGAATCCTCCTCAGTGCTCAATGGTTCACTAAACAAAGGCCACACTTGTGCCATGACTAAAGGATCATGGCTCCTTTGACTGCAGATTCAGGTTGCCATTTCAAGAGAGCAAGCTTTACCTCGGGGCCTACATCAATTTTTCCTATTTAAATACACGTGAAATACGAAAGTGCTCTTGTTAGACAAATGTTGAGCCCATTTGAATGAAATCTATTCTATTTATGAGAGAAAACTGAATCCTGCTTCAGATCTGTGGTTTGGGGTAAAAAGTGTGGAAAATCAAACAGTGAAGGGGTTAAGCGCCCAGAATTTCACATTTTTATACATTGGCTTTATGGTGTATGTGACAGTGTTGCGAAGGAGCCAGAATTATCGGGGCACGTCCGAAAAACTGGGCGTCTGAACGAATCGGACGTTGACTGTATATGATCCTTTATTCCAGTTAAGAAAGGGGCATTTCAAAGCATGCTCAGATTCAACTACTTACCGACTTCTGAAATGCGAATGTCAAAAAGTGCTCAGAAACATGAAACACTTAAATAAGTTATGTTCAATTAGTCAACAGGCACTGCATACAGTGAAATCTCGGTACAACGAACTTCAGGGGACCGCGGGAAAATGTTCGTTATTCTGAAAGGTCGTTATAGTGAAAGCCCAAAAATTAGCCATAACAATAGCATTTCAGTAACGCAAGCGTCCTACCTTTGAAACGGTACCTCCTTGAACTCCTTTCTCACACAATGCACACGTGATCGTCAGACAAGGCACATTTATTTGAAATAGTCCGTGATCGTCTTCTGACGGGTGCAGCACAGACTCTGCAGCACGAACGATTCCAGACCGTCCGCATTCTTATGCACGCCTTCGGCCGCTGTGCCGCTTTTGGCTATAAATATGCGGAGTTTTCGCAAGCAGTCCAACGCATCTGTGGCCGACACGGACTCGTCGCGGTCTTCGGGTGCTGCTGTAACGTGCAGCAAGATTCTTGCTGGTGCTTAAAGATTTTCTCCTTATCTTTGAGAATCGTGGCGATCGTCGACCGCACCACTCCACGTTCTTTAGCCACGACGTTTTGTTTCTTCCCGTCTTCTATCTCGCGAAAAATCTCTACTCTCTCGCTCAAAGAAAACTGCTTTCGCTTCTTCGCCGTGCTTAGAATTGTTGAGCTCATGGCAACGCGAACGCCGGCACGCACTTCTAACACAATAATATAACCAGAAGAAAAACAAGATGGACAGGCCTGATACGGGTGACAGCACGCGAACAACTGAGAAAACAAGCAAGAAAAACGTGATGCGTCGTCACCTCCGCAACAGGAAAAAAAAAAAAAAAGGCCCACTTCAGCGTTAATTACTTTTTTTTTCTTCTGCCGCACCGTCTCAGGTTTTACGAGCCCATGCTCCCCGCCTCTCCACTCACAAAACCTGGTGCGTCGTTGCCTCCACAACGGAGAAGGAAAAAAAAAAGTCTCCGCCCGCATCTTTCTCCTTCCGCGCCATCTCAGGTTTTTGCGGGAAGCAAGTTGCAAGGCGGCCCGCTCTTCGCGCTGCGTCGTCTGCTAGCTTAGAGCTCCGACTGCCGTGACGGATACACGGAAATCTAAGAATCCTCGCATTTCGGGATATGAGTTCGTAGTACTGAGGTGTTGTTAAGATGACACGGAAATTAAATAACGATCGTTATTCTGAAATGTTCGTTATTCTGAAGTTCGTAGTAGTGAAATATTTTTACATTGAAACTATAAGCAGTCGGCACGGGATTTCATAAAAGTTCGTTAATCTGAAATGTTCGTTAATGTGGTGTTCGTTGTAACGGGGTTTGACTGTATTACTCAGTGGGTAACGTGCTGCTTTGCGCACCTGTCTGCTTGCCCTGCAGTGTGGAGCCTGTGATATGCCGACCACTGTGGTGATGCAGCCAATGGTCTTAAAGCGATGTTGTACACGGGAGTGCCACAACAGTTTTCGTGCAGCAGTGGCAACATGTGATTGCGTGGTCGGTATTGAAGAGGCACAAATGCGCTGTACAGAGTGGAACCGCAACAACATACCGGAACAGGCCTCGAAAAGTGCAAAAATACTAGGCTTGTTTACGGTGAAATAACTGCAAGGCCTTGGGCAGGTCACAGGCTGTGGCAAACCAAGCTTATAGGACTTCTGCAACAGTGCGAGAGCTCTATTACACATAGCTTCGCTGTCTTAGATGTGCGAGTTGCTAAAATTAGCACATGCCTGTGAAGGTTTTCTAGTTACTGTTCCTTCCGCGTTATATTTAGTTTTATTTTAAACTTTTTCTCAGCATTTTTTACATCTCAAACAAAGAAGTGCAACACCTGGTAGTCCAGCATTGTTACTGGCTTACTGGCCTCTCTTGTTGGCAAGAATGAAATTGCCAAGAAAGAAATGAAAAGAGGGATGTCTTGGCCTCAGCGGTTCCCACTCTTTAACCAACCCCTCCCCAACTCACCAAAGCTGTTGAACAACTGGTAGAGGTCATTGGCACGCCATTCTGCAGGAAACGCCACGTGCAAGACGTGGCTCCGAGACGGTATCACTGTGAGCAACAGCAGACGAAGGGGCACTGAATTAAATTTATACCTGCAGGAACTTCTGGTCACGACACCGAAGGAGTCACAAATGAAACCGTGCTTGAAAATACTCTTCAAGGGGGGTATGGTAGCGCGATTCAAAGACGGGACAAACGGGATAGCGCTGTGTGTGTCCCTTTGTGTCTTCTTTTGTCCCGTCTTTGAATCACGCTACCATACCCCCGTAGAAGACGCATTACCAACAAGCCCACATTGCAACCCTCGTGAAAATACTCCTTTAGTCGGCTGTCTATCCCCTTTGTCCATACCCGTGGCAAAACCATTCCGAACTTGCACCAGTCCTTTATTCTTTTTTCTAGGGTGTCAATGAAAAACATCAATGCACTCTGCTATGAAATTTTAACATCAGATTTTTCATTCAAAAGATAAGTTATCTTACATACTAAGCTAGGGGCAAGCGAGTTCCGTCACATGCTTCCGGTGCTTTGGAGATGGCATCACACGATGATCTGGCAAAGTGGTTAACCTAGGCATGGGCCAACACTCAATTTGTGATGGCTGCAGAGTTCAAGAACCGCATAATATCAAACGCATTGGACACAGAAAATACATAAGGCCTAAAGAAATAAAGATCTGTCCAAAAGTGATGCCGATTAATATTAAGTGGAAATAAATTTCTGTTCTGTGAAGGTAAGCCCTGCAGGTTTCTTTCCATTGCGAATTATTTTTTCTCCATTTGCCTGATATAGCAAGAAATTTAATTCAATTTGATTTTTGTAAACATGGGCCCTAGAGCCTGAAAAACCGATCAGCAGTGCAGCAAAAAAATGGGGTTCAAAAAACTTCGATGCCTCACTAAAAAATGGTATACTGGGACCGTTGCTGTTGTCTGCACTTGTAAACCGTGGAGACAACAACAACAACAACAACAACAACAACAACAACAAAAAACACAACACACGAAAGGAAGGCTACACAGATGGAGAGCTAATTAACCACAAGGAAATTTTTATGTTCACCACACAAATAAATGTGCAACTAAAGTACATGCAGCATTAAAGGCGTGAGGTCATTTATATGCACAGACTTGCATCTAGATAATTATATTGACACGTGTACTTATCTTTATCGCGCAACCAAGTTTCGCCGCTTAACAACTGTAATCGCAGAGCGAGGGACACGCCTGCATGTATCCGACGTTTCTGGAAAGTTATCGACGCTTCTATCCGCGTGTCTGTTGTCGCCGAACCCTGTGTTATCAGATTTCATCGCGTGACACGAATGGTGTAGAACTTTGTGGAAGACACGCGGGTCCCATCAGTTAATCTGGAACATTCGACGACTGATCTATAAAAGCCGACGCGCTTGACCCGCTGATCAGATTTTCGACGATCGCCGAGCGTGTTCGCCGCTTTCGTTGTGCTATAAGTGTAGCCTGTTTTGTGGGCACAGGTTCGCCCAATAAAAGCTAGTTTTGTATTCCACCGTACTGCTTCTTTCGTCACCGTCACTACCACGTGACATCTGGTGGAGGTGCTTGTGCGTTCATGTACCGAACGCCCCCGCAAAGCCGCGATCCAAGCCCCAAGCCCGAGGACAAAACTAACATCGCCGAAGACCAGCGCGCTAGCCGCAGACTGCAAGGACTGCCCCCAGAGCACGGACTTCTACCTGAGTCGACAAAGAAGATCGTGGTCAAAACAACCCCAATGGCTGCCCCAGCGTCCCCCGTTATCCTACAACAACCTCGGGACCCACCGACCTTCCATGGAGCAGCGACTGAAGACCCAGAATCCTGGTTGGAGACCTACGAACGAATCGCGACTTTTAACAACTGGGACACCGACGACAAGCTGCGGCATGTATACTTTGCCTTAGAAGATGCCGCCAGAACGTGGTTTGAGAACCGGGAGTCGACCTTGACGACATGGGACCTCTTCCGTACCGGCTTCCTGCGCACCTTTACGAGCGTCGTGCGCAAGGAAAGGGCCGAAGCCATGCTGGACGCCCGAGTGCAGCTACCTAACGAGAACGTCGCCATCTTCACGGAAGAAATGAAACGTCTGTTCCGCCATGCCGACCCGGATATGCCTGAGGAGAAGAAAGTCCGCCTTCTCATGCGTGGTGTGAAGGAAGAACTTTTCGGCGCAATGATACGAAGCCCACCGAAGACCGTAGAAGAGTTCCTTCGCGAGGCCACCAGCATCGAGAAGACACTCGAAATGCGGAACCGGCAATTCAACCGCCGTACAAGCTCTACCCACTACGCCGGAGTTCAGTCACTCGCCGCCGCCGACCTACGCGAGACTATCCGAGCTGTCGTTCGGGAGGAGCTACAAAAGCTGCTCCCATCATCACAGCCTCAAGTGGCTTCGATTGCCGACGCCGTGCGTGAGGAGCTCCAACAACAACTTGGAGTAGCCCCTGAATCGCCGCAGCGTGAGCCGCAAGCGATGACCTACGGCGCCATCGCACGCCGTCAAGGACCCCCTCCGCGACCGCGCCAGGGCCCTGTCACGCCACAGTTTCGTCGTCCGCCGCCGCCGCCGCCAGCACGACCACCCGTCGCCCAGCGCACCTACGCGAGGAAGACGGACATCTGGCGTGCTCCTGACCACCGCCCGCTCTGCTACCACTGCGGAGAAGCGGGTCACGTCTACCGACGATGTCCGTATAGGGAGATGGGGCTGCGAGGTTTCGCCGTCAACGCGCCGCGTCCACAGCTTGGCGAGCGCCCACGTGACATCGCCGATTACCTCGCCGCTACTCAGTGGAGCCCTCGACGGCCGTCCCGTTCGCCATCACCAGGCCGCTACCTGTCGCCGCAGCGCCGACCATACACTGGCCCAGCCCGGGGCCGGTCAGCGAGCCCATACCCGGAAAACTAAAAGCAGCAACCGATGGAGGTGCGGTTGCTGTTCGTCGAACTGACCAAGATCCTCCGCCGCCGACGAAGACGACGAAGACACCATCTCGACGACCTAATGACGACACGCCGCCGTCCCGACGAAGTCTGGAAGCCAAAACTACACCGACGAAAGACGACTTGACGACGCGACGTTCCAACTTCATTTCAACACGACGCAGCCGTGATCCAACGCCAAGACCTAACTGCAATGCCAGACAAAGAACAACCGACCTCGACGTGCTTCTCGACGGCCACAAAGTCACTGCCTTAGTCGACACAGGGGCCGATTACTCCGTAATGAGTGGACACATCGCCGCCCAGTTGAAGAAAGTGAGGACCGCATGGGAAGGCCCTCAGATTCGCACCGCTGGAGGACACCTCATCACGCCGACTGGGATCTGCACGGCAAGAATAACCATTCATGACCGGACTTACCCTGCCACCTTCGTTATCCTCCAACAGTGTTCACGAGACGTCATTCTCGGTATGGACTTCCTGGACCAACACGGCGCAATCATCAACCTCAAGTCGAAGTCAGTAACGCTGTCGGAAGATAAAGCAATGCCGCCGGAGAGCCCTCGTAGTCACCACGCCTTGAGTGTGCTTGAAGATCAAGTGAGCATCCCACCTCGCTGCAGCATTGTTATTTCGGTCAGCACCGAAACACCCGCTGACGTAGAAGGCGTCATCGAAGGCGACCAACGTCTACTGCTAGACCGTGAAATTTGCGTCGCAAGAGGGATCGCTCGACTGCATGGAGGGAAAACTGAAGTGTTGCTGACAAACTTCAGCCAGGAGTTCAAGCACATCAACAAGGGCACGACGATCGCGTACATTGAGGAAATTCTGGAAACAAGTAATGCGTTTGTCCTATCGGATTCCGCCGCATCTACCCCGACGACCATGGTTCCCGAACCAGACTACGACATTAATCCAAGTCTCCCTATGATTAAGCAACAGCAGCTGAGAAGTCTGCTCCGACGATACAAAGGCTGCTTTTCGACGTCATCGAGGATTCGACAAACACCAGTCGCCAAGCATCGCATAATCACCGAGGAATGCGCTCGACCACTCCGTCAGAGCCCTTACCGAGTTTCGGCGCGAGAACGTGAAGCTATAAGAGAACAAGTCGACGAAATGCTGCGCGACGACATCATCCAGCCATCGAAAAGCCCGTGGGCATCCCCTGTTGTTCTGGTAAAGAAAAAGGACGGAACCCTACGTTTCTGCGTCGATTATCGGCGTCTGAACAAGATCACGAAGAAGGACGTATACCCCCTCCCACGGATAGACGACGCATTGGATCGGCTCTGCAACGCTAAATACTTCTCGTCCATGGATCTCAAGTCTGGCTATTGGCAAATAGAAGTCGACGAAAGAGATCGCGAAAAGACCGCCTTCATCACCCCAGACGGCCTCTACGAGTTCAAGGTTATGCCATTCGGACTGTGCTCGGCGCCTGCAACGTTCCAGCGCGTGATGGACACGGTTTTAGCAGGATTGAAGTGGCAGACCTGTCTCGTATACTTGGATGACGTCGTCGTCTTCGCCGAAAATTTCGACGTTCACCTTAGGCGGCTGGCAACAGTACTAGAGGCCATCAGGACATCAGGACTTACTCTGAAGCCGGAAAAGTGCCGCTTCGCTTACGAGGAGCTTCTATTTTTAGGCCACGTCATCAGCAAATCTGGAGTCCGCCCCGACCCGCAGAAGACAGCTGCCATAGCAAAGTTCCCACAGCCCATCGACAAGAAGGCAGTGCGTAGATTTCTTGGCATGTGCGCCTACTACAGGCGATTTGTCAAGAACTTTTCACGCATCGCTGAGCCGCTGACGCAGCTAACTAAATGTGACGTCGAGTTCAAGTGGGAAACGCCGCAGACCGAGGCATTTCAAGAACTCAAACGACGCATGCAGTCGCCGCCCGTACTTGCGCACTTCGACGAGGACGCCGATACCGAAATCCACACTGACGCCAGTAGCCTAGGCCTCGGCGCCGTCCTGGTCCAGAGAAAAGATGGACATGAACACGTGATAGCTTACGCTAGCCGGTCGTTGTCAAAAGCGGAAGGCAATTATTCTACAACCGAAAAGGAATGCCTCGCCATCGTTTGGGCTACAGCGAAATTTCGCCCTTACCTATATGGCAGGCCATTCAAAGTCGTCAGCGACCATCACGCCTTGTGCTGGCTAGCGAATTTAAAGGATCCCTCAGGACGGCTGGCACGGTGGAGCCTCAGACTACAAGAATACGACATCACTGTAACATACAAGTCCGGACGAAAACACTCAGACGCCGATTGCCTATCACGCGCCCCCATTGACCCGCCGTCGCAAGATGACGAGGATGACGACGCCTTCCTTGGTATAATAAGCGCGGAAGACTTCGCCGAACAACAACGAGCGGACCCGGAACTTAAAGGCCTCGTCGATTATTTGGAAGGGCACACCGACGTTGTCCCCAGGGCATTTAAGCGCGGATTATCTTCCTTCACGCTTCAAGACAGTCTACTCGTGAAGAAGAACTTCTCACCAGTCCGCGCCAATTACCTTCTTGTTGTCCCGTCAGGACTTCGTCCAGAAGTATTGCACGCCCTACATGACGATCCGACCGCTGGACACCTCGGTTTTTCCCGGACACTATCGAGGATTCAAGAAAAGTATTATTGGCCGCGCCTGACCGCCGACGTCGCCCGTTATGTCAGAACATGCCGAGACTGTCAGCGACGCAAAACACCGCCGACAAGGCCAGCCGGATTACTACAGCCAATCGAGCCTCCTTGCCGACCATTCCAGCAGATCGGGATGGACTTGCTGGGACCCTTTCCGACGTCAACAACCGGAAATAAGTGGATCGTCGTGGCGACCGACTACCTCACCCGCTTCGCTGAAACTAAAGCACTGCCGAAAGGTAGCGCAGCCGAAGTGGCGAAATTCTTTGTCGAAAACATCCTGCTTCGACATGGCGCCCCAGAAGTCCTCATCACCGACAGAGGAACGGCCTTTACAGCGGAGCTTACCCAAGCCATTCTGAAATACAGTCATACAAGGCACAGGAGGACCACGGCCTACCACCCGCAGACGAATGGCCTTACGGAGCGGCTGAATAAGACCCTCGCCGACATGCTAGCGATGTACGTTGACGTCGAACACAAGACCTGGGATGCCGTCCTGCCATACGTAACATTCGCTTACAACACGGCGGTGCAAGAAACAACACAGATCACGCCGTTTAAGCTGGTTTACGGCAGGAACCCGACGACGACGCTCGACGCCATGCTGCCCCACATCACTGACGAAGAGGATGTTGACGTCGCTAGCTATCTTCAGCGCGCCGAGGAAGCCCGACAGCTCGCCCGCCTACGGATCAAGACCCAGCAGCGTACCGACAGCCGACACTACAACCTCCGAAGACGCTTTGTCGAGTACCAGCCCGGCGACCGTGTTTGGGTATGGACCCCGATACGCCGGCGAGGACTCAGTGAAAAGCTGCTGCGACGCTATTTCGGACCCTACAAGGTCATCCGACGTATTGGCGCACTAGACTATGAGGTCGTGCCAGACGGCATTTCGCACTCACAGCGGCGCCGCGCACGATCTGAAGTGGTCCACGTGGTGCGCCTTAAACCATTTTACGGACGCTGATGAACTTCCTTAGTTTGTTGTTTTCTTTGCTACGAGTGCTTTTCTTTGTTACTTTCGTTTGTTTGCAGCATCGGGTCGATGCTTTTTAAGAGGGGGGTAATGACACGTGTACTTATCTTTATCGCGCAACCAAGTTTCGCCGCTTAACAACTGTAATCGCAGAGCGAGGGACGCGCCTGCATGTATCCGACGTTTCTGGAAAGTTATCGACGCTTCTATCCGCGTGTCTGTTGTCGCCGAACCCTGTGTTATCAGATTTCATCGCGTGACACGAATGGTGTAGAACTTTGTGGAAGACACGCGGGTCCCATCAGTTAATCTGGAACATTCGACGACTGATCTATAAAAGCCGACGCGCTTGACCCGCTGATCAGATTTTCGACGATCGCCGAGCGTGTTCGCCGCTTTCGTTGTGCTATAAGTGTAGCCTGTTTTGTGGGCACAGGTTCGCCCAATAAAAGCTAGTTTTGTATTCCACCGTACTGCTTCTTTCGTCACCGTCACTACCACGTGACAATATCAACAACTATTCAGTGTGAGAAAATGAGAGGTCCCCTGATATTTGCACTCACCAACATGAATAAAGAATGCTTGTGTGATAAGTCGGTGATAGCGTGTATTGTGAGACCACTTCTTGAAATCGGAATCAAATTTTACTACTATCCCAGGTTGTCATTACAGGTTGCCAAATACAGGAGGCCCTAGAGTCTTACACAACAGAACCCAACAGCTCATTAGAAAACGTTGAAGTAGGTAAGATGATTATTAGCAGCAGTATACCAGCAATATTAGCACCAGTATTAGCAACCCTGAATAGTTACGAAAATTATTATCTGGATCCACAGTCAAACCCACATATATTGAATTTGAAGGGGGTTCACGAAATAGCATGATGTATCAATAATTCAATATATCAAATAAAATTTTTATGAAAAAATTTTAGAGCTTTCAATAAGTCAAATAAATATGTCATACAAAAATTTTACAGTTATTCGCTATACGCAATTCGTTATATATTTACGCTGAAATTCACAAGTATAACACCCCTAGGCTACGAGAGAGCGAGAAACGTCTTCAATGTCCAACAATGCTCAAGGACTTCTTGGCGCCCGTCAAATACTCAGTCCATGGGGATTTTGGCATTGCACCACTATTAGAAGCCACCCACCACAGTGAGTCGGCCAAGCACATATATGTACGGACTTTGTCAAAAGTACACAGGCTACTCTGCGCATTTACCATACGTCATTTGGCTGCGTGCGGCAGTTTTTGTGGTGGTCCTGACACTCCAGACCATTAAATAGTGAACACAAGCTTTTTCTTTTTTTCCGTTCCCTAAAATGTTGAAAATTTTGCCATTCCACATGAAGTCCTTTAAATGGCCTGTAGTCAGCATGGTGACCGCAAGTAACGTAACCCGTATACTTTTGACAAAGACTGTACATCCACAGTGTGCCTATTTGGGTTGGCTGGTACATATGTAGCCAAGAAAAACAGCCCTTTTGAACGGGGCAGGAGGAGATGACACGCACTGCTGTCTCGTCTTTCAAAAGCGCTGTTCCTTCACCCAATGCCGCAGGATGCCGCCACGGCCTGACTAATTCACTCACCTTCGTTTCCAGCCATGTTTAGAGAGGGAATGTCTGGAGACTGCATCATGTGGATCCTGACAAGGGAACGAGAAAAAAAATGACTGATTGGCTGGATGACTAATTGAGATCGAATGATGACTAGATGATGGATTCATGGGATTCAATGTCCCAGAGCAACAGTGGTGCTACGAGAGACGCCTTAGCTGGGTGTCTCCAAATTACTTGACCGCTTAGGCATTCGGTAATGCGCACCTAAACCTAAGCACACCAGCATCTCTGTGTTCCCCCTCAACCAAAATGCAGGTGGCAGGGGCAGGAGTCGCACCTGCGACCTGGTGCCCAGCGGCACAGCACCAAGAACGCCGTGCCGTCATGGCAGGTGTGAGCAAAGTGAGAGGAGGAAGCGAGTACACGAAAACTGACACTCCCTTCGCATAGTAACACCTATTGTCATTAATTCACCGTAACCCTGGCAACGTATTTAAGCTCACCAAGCGTGACCTAACAAAGCTTTGGATGATTACTGTGAAACTAAAAAACTGAGAGCAGTAAAATAATGCATACATGCACGCACATTACAAACTTTATTTTGTACCTTCTGTCATGCTGTAGTGCATTCCAGCAAACATCCACAGAAAGCCTTATGCAATTCCCTACTGAGGATGAGATGGGCCCATCTGAACTAAAACCTGCAAACACAAGTTCGGCTTCACTGCGCGTAGGTAGTTCGGATTCATTGCTTGTGTTTCTTCGATGTTCCCTCTACAGGTGACACCACAGAGCAGCAAGTTTTTGTGCTCGCAAGGAGCTGCTAAATTTCATGTCATGATACATGTCATGATACATACATGTCATACACGATACATACAAGCCATTCCCAGCCAAAAATGCTTACTCTCTGGCTGTCCTAGGAAGGTTCTAAATCGCAAATGGTAGCTCACAATGAGTGACGTCAGTATGTGCCCAATTCTAATGAGCACCTTTCTTTCCCCCCGAAAATTGGTCCACCAATTGTCTGTGCAGTGCAAGTGGATGTGGAACCAAAACCATGCAGTGGTGTTTTGCAACAGCCTACCATCAGAGCCAGCCTAGCCAGCATCATCACCATTGCCATTACAAGATGGCGAAAGTAGTAGTTTTTGGTTTTCATATAGCACGACGATGATATGCTGCTTTCAGTCTTTGACTATGAAATCGCATTCAAAACACGGGTCAATTCACATGCTAAGCTAGTGGCTAGCAGGAACAAGTCGCGTCAGGCATTTTTGGCATTTTAGAGGTCGCAAGATGAACTAGCGATGTGGTTACGACCTAGGTGTGGGCCATCATCACGTTTCGGATTTTGCAGAGTGATTTCATAAATGCAGAATATTAAATGCACGATGGGCCGTATAGAGACCGTGCTGTGGTTCATAGGCAGCGATAAAGTGCTTGAAAGTGATGACAATGAACGTTAGGAGCAAACAAACTTTTGTTCTGTGAAGGAAAAGTTAGCTGCTTTCGCTTGTTTTTCATTTCCAGAGTTGGAGGCATGCTAAATTTTGCGCGCTAAAAAATTGGGTTCTCTACTATGTTTAGAAGCTCTAGTGTCATTTCTATGTTAGTTTACTGCTTTCAACACATAGAAAGCATTCGATGTGGATCGTATTAGAATCGGGCAAATATACCGCCAAATATATGGATGGTGTGTTTCATTGTTTTTTCTACCCGTCATTTCATTTGATATGTTTCATTTCATTCAATCAATTTCGTCCGACCCGTCAGGGTCAAATTTACGGAAGTCGACTGTACAATTGAACAGGGAAATCAGAGCTGGCCCCAAGTTAAAGTTGGAACCCCGCAATCCTGCCAATGACAAAAGAACCCACAGAAAACCATGTACCTGTTGAGATATGGCTTCAGGACTGGGCTACTCTCCTTCAGCTCAATGCTATGGTCCTTGTTTTTACCTGTGCAAGCAAAACGATACAGGTCAACGAACATCCCCACAGACCACACAATGCAATGTTTCCGTAATGCACTCCGTATTCGCTCGTGCAAGACCCTCGCTTTCTCTATTCCGGAATCTTGGCCGGGTGTGGTCTACGCAAGATGGGCACATGGCTACCCGCTAAAATGACGGACGATGTCGCGAGTGAGGGTGTGGTCTACACAAGCTGGGCACATGGCTACCCGCTAAAATGATGGATGATGCTGCGAGTGAGGGTGTGGTCAACACAAGCTGGGCACATGGCTACCCGCTAAAATGACAAATGATGTCGCAAGCGATGTACGCAATGACACAAACTTGCCGCAAACTACACGCGCATTCGCTCAAGGTTTAGACCTACTGATGAGGTCGTGTTTCATTCTTCCTCATTCTCAATGTCACGGCCGTTGTAACTGGGGCTTACCACTTGGTCGGCACACTCGAAGATGAGCACTCACAGCACCGTCCATGCTGTTAGATGTTCTAGCAAATTTAAAGCTGTTAGCGACAATATCACCTGATACCGAACGTTATGCATTCGAAACCCAATCTTCGGCGGAACTTCTTCTTTCCCCCAATTTCGTTCACAAAGGAAAAGGGTGCGAGTCTTACACGGGTGAATACGGAATGCAATGTTTCCGTAATGCACCGCTTGAGGACGGTGCGTCTTTCCTTTGGTGCCATGATTAAGCTGTGGTGCAATGCAGCGATAATTGTACATTAATTCGCTTTTCAAATTCTCTTTCTAAATATGAACCAACGCCTACTCCCCAAGCCTTGCAACTATAATCGACATATTAATTCCCACAATTTGCTGGAACGTCCCATTGGCTTCCAATAGCTCAAGGAAAGAGTTGCCCTAAAAGTGCAATGTGGACATCACCTATTGGCAAAACTCGTAGCGTGATTTCACAAAGATACAGCAGCACTGCTGTCGCATTTCATGCAGGAAAACAAAAAGATGATGAATGAACTCTTTCACCTGAATTTTTTTTGGCAAAACAGATCAATAGAAATGGCCTTGTTTTGCAATAGTCACCCATGTACAGTGCAAAAATATTGTACAAGAAAAAAGTACGGTAAATAAATATTTATTTAATAGAAACATGTGACGGTTATATACAGAATGAAACATGCAAGAAAACTAGAAAGATGCCCCCACACCCCCTCTCCAAAAAAGTGTAATATTGCGACCTGGTGCTGCAGAAGGAACACGAGGAGGCCGAAATGGACTCGGACGAACAGCGGGAATTTAATGACATAGATGGTTTATATACACGGGAATACCAGGGCCATCAGCAAGTACAATGTTGCTAGATGAAATGGCAGACAGAAAACCATAACTGAAACCGAAACTGATGCTACAGCAAAAAAGTGCTGGATAAAACAGCCAAAAGGCCAAATAATGTGACATGGGACAAGGCGTAGATAAGAGCGATCAAGATAAGACATATTCATGCTTTGTTAGGGTGAGAGATGACTGCCTTACACATAGAAACAATAACAGAAAAAAAAAAATTCGGCCTGGAGACTACTGAATGTTTTAACGCAATAGTGTTAAGAAGCCCGTTTCGCAGAAAATCCGGCGTCGGCGTCCAGCGTCGGGCGTTGCCTCGGCAAAAAGAATTTCGAACTGAATTCCAAACCACGCATACCCAATCATTTCTCTACTACCAAAGTTGCTCACGCTCTGTCTTTCATTCTTTACAAAGTTATTCCTCCGAATTTTGAGAACGGCAACCCACAAACAAATGTAATGGGTAAAACACCAACAGCACTTGTCCTCTATGTTAGCTCCTCTCAGACTGAAATATTAAATGTGCAAAACAATGGATAGCAACCAATGCAAGAGGCCGTGTTTCTACCAGAGAGCTCGCCTTCGTGCATAGCGTTCGCAGCTAGTGTTTCCTGGTAAACGTCATGGTTACGTTATCTGCAGTTGCTGGGAAGCACTCCTGTGTTCTACTCTTAAAGGAAAAGCTTAAGCGTCCTCCAAATTTTTCCAATGCTGAGAGCAATTTGGCATTCGACTCAATGCCAATAGACCAGAAAAAAACTAATTTAGATAATTGGTTTATTAAAGACATATTTAAGAATGCCCCAGTTCCCGGAAGATGACTGCTGACCAAACACAGTTGGTCGCACCCTCGTATCGTGTGGTGCGTTTTTTTACAGCATGACCCATGTTAGCTGGGACATCCTGTGTATCTTTTGTAGCACCTTTTTTTTTTAGTAGCTTGGCTCATCTTAGCAGGCACATCCTGCGTACATGGAAGATGTGTGACCCCTACCTAGCTGCTGGCAGAGGCCCATGAAGCACATGCCCGTGACAAATGCGTCGTAGCCAGCCTCATGGTACTTGGCCTTGTCCAGGTTGTAGCCGTAGCCAGGCTCGGACTCTGGGGCAAGGGGGAGCAGCCAAAGCAGTTGGTGGCACCATTAGCTGCGCAGATGCCGCTGAGCTCACGAGCGCACAGAGCTGGCTTCGCAAGCTGATCAAGACTGAGCTCTACACAGGCCTGATTTCTCAGCCTGGGCGTGGCCCAGGCCTGCACCTCAACGATCAGGCCCGTTCCAGGCCCAGTCCAGGCCCACCAAAGGAGCTAAATGTATGTGTACATGGCTTAAAAAAACATTGTAGCTAAGTTGGTATAACCAAAGACATTACCATAGAACTGCAGTGACACTAACACTGCCATAAAAGCTTTTTTCAACAGAGCAAGTGTACAGCTAACACGAAAAAGCCCCCCAAAAAAAGAAAAGCAAGAGATGAGTTTCTGCCAATTTATGGACAGGCATATTATTTAAGGCTACCGTGTAGCCTGATGATGAGAACACTATCAGAATACACATTTGTTAAACAGCCTTTGATTCATAAATAGTTGTAGCCAGGCAAAGCTTAAAATGATATTTGCTGTACAGCAAGCAAAAGCCACTGAAATTTCAAACACGCATACAGTGGACAAACATTACCACAGACTATAATAATCCAGTGAAAAAAGCGCATTAGTATATCTGAAATCCGCGTTATCCGAAATTCGGGATGCGGTATGTTGTGACATGGCAGAACTTTGTATACACTGCTGTCCAAAGATCCAAAGATGATCGCCGGAACAATGGAAATGAAATTAAAATTGTTAAATACATAACAGATAAACCCGTTTACGCAATAACTGTACAACCACGTTGCACGGCGCATTGCTGTCAGCTGTTTTCTGGATGCTGTGGTTGCTGACAAGCGGCAGTTTTTTCCGCACTACAGCAGATGTACACCCATGCAACGGCACGACTGAATATATGTGTTCCCCACACGATAGCATACGTACACCCACATAACAGCGACATTAATGGGCGGCACAACCTCACTGAATACGGACAATAGATGCTGAGCAACAAACAATTTCCCCATTCCCCAGTTCTTAGAAGCTTCAGCGTTGTAAAGCTTCCTCTTATTTAAAGTAGGCTATCCTGTAATCTTTGTTGATCCTTTTTCTGAAGCAACACTCCAAACAATGTCAATCACTCATGCTGTCTTAGTACCATGAGAAAATAGTAAAAAAAAAACTAAGCCTATGGCATTGGCTGATAAGCTAAATCCCGCAACTCACCCACGGGTGGCACACAGGATGGCCTGCTGCGAAGTTGCTTGAGCAGCAACTCCAGGGCAGTGCACGCAAAAGTATCCTTAAAGGAGGGGAGGGGGAGGGAAGAGGAGCGATAAAAAGATAAGGTAACCATGCATACAATAGAACGAACACTGACATCCTTCTCTTTTGCAAGGAACAAGAAAGAAATTATGCAGATCACATTCACTCTGGGAATCTACGCAAGGCAAAGCATTTTACAGATACCTCGTTATTCAGCATAGTTTGGGTTTCTGCTAAACCACATCAGATGGACCACCGTGTTTGCCAACGTGATTGGGTACGTGGTGCGAGTGTGTGTGAAGACAGCGGCAAGATGACTACGACAGCGACTACGACGGCAACGACGACAGTATGACGGCCACGGCGATGGCATGACCGACTATTTTGTACTGCAGTGAAGAAATGTTACAACCTGTTCTGCTACCTGGACTGATCATGAAGGCAGTACAATAGCTTGCAGCATTTTGTGCATAGTGCGATCGCGATAGAACCGACGCTAACACTGAAATGGCGCAATCCATCAAGAAGGGTGAGCACTTTTCAAAGCAGTTGCGGGTGCTGACCCGACCTGCGCACCCCTTATAAGCATTCCGGCACATTAAGTGGCCCCCAGCACCCACCTAGGGGAGACTCACGCCCGCCACCTACCTGATCCATTCCGGCCGAGCGCATAGTGCAGGGTACTATGAGGAAACCACACGGGCAATGTGGGCCAATCATGAAGGCAGTGGAGTCTAACACAATGTCTGAAAGCGCTAGCTGCGAAAGACAGTGGGAACGTTAGCTATTGTTCGCACATTTCATTCCTGAGCTTGAGGCCTAAATGAAACTTGCACACGTATACATGCTTTCGCATGCAAGTACTCCATTTCCTGTTTCCGATCCCGCTAGTCATTTCAAAGGTATAGCTGGTGCTGGCACAAGAGATGCACGCAGGCAGACCGCCCAGCCTGACCGCCCAACTTCTTGTCCCCCCCTCCCTAACGAGTACGGCACCATGAAGATGACGAACAACTAAGAAAGGATGACAATGACAGCACTTAGAAGAGAATTCCAAAGACGGTGTAGTGACAGACGTCGCACACCATGGTTCGGATGCTAGGAGGCAGCAAATAAACAGATAATGCTCTTTTGTGATGACTTCATCTGGCAGTGAAATGTCATCATACCTGTGATAAACAGTGAAACATGATCAAAATACGCTAAGCAGCTATCACTGTAGAGTTGAGGTACCCTTAGCAGCTATCACTGTAGCACTGAAGTATTCTTAGCAGCTATCAATGAAGCATTTGGGTATACCCCTAGCAGTTACCGTATTTACTCGCATAATGATCGCACTTTTTTGTCAGAAAAATTGACGCAAAATCAGGGGTGCGATCTTTACGCAGGTAGAATTTCCCGCGAAAAGAAAAAAACAAAATTTTTTTTTTCGTCCCGCGTTTGCTGCAGGACAACAAAACAAAAATGGCGGCTGACGGAGCAAATCTAACCTGCCGAACGCGATTTTTTTTTTCTTCTCGTGAGTACATTACGTGCATTAAAACAGTTTCTTCCATATCAGTAATATGTAAATATGGTTAATATCGGCAAGTTTGCGGCAACAACGTAGCCATGTCCACTTTGAGGGGACAGAAACAGATGGCCGTGCTTAGCTGCCAGTGACATAGAAACACATGGTGGGCATGCTGCAGAAACTGCAGCATCTGTGTTCACTACTATCCTAATATGGCACATTTCTGCTAAGGGTGGGCGAATATCTTAGCTGTGTTACAAGCGTTGACATATGAATAGGGTACACTATTAACGTATCAGTGTAAATGTGGCTACTATGGTTGCCGATCACGATTTGTTGCGTGCCCACGAGTGCAGATGAGAAGAATCGAAAGGCGCCTTTTTTGTTGTTGTAGACCACAACCATTACAGTCGAACCCCGCTACAACGAACGCCGCTTCAACGAAATGTCCGGTTCAACAAATAATTCTCAGTTCCCCATCAGCTGCCCATAGGAGTCAATGCATAAATATCCTCACCACAATGAACACTTTTTCTTATGCCGTTCCGCTTTAACGAAACCTGACGAAGTAATTCCAGGCTCGAAACTTAATTTGCCACGCAGGAAACGCAATTTAGAACATTTTGCACATAAAAAAGCATCTGCAAAGTTATCGCGTGTTGGCACCACAAGAAACTGCCGTTGATGACCGAGCATGGGGGCCGCCATTGCTCGATGGCGACGGCGATGAGACTGGCCTACCTTTGGGATTGGCTTGAAACTTTTTAGCCGCAGACAATCCAAAGCCGACGCTCAGTCGTCTCGTCAGTCCATGCTGCATCTCGGCGCCGTTGGTGTGTAATTATAGTGCTAGTGCAATTGGCAGTTCGTGTTGTGCACGTGTTGCGGTGTTCGATTTGATCAGAGAAGCCCTTCTGTTTTAGCGTGCTTTCCGACATGGCGCCGCCATGTTGAAAGTTTTTATCCCTGGAGGATAAAGCTCGGATCCTGGCCGAAGTCACAAGCGGAGAGAAGAAAGGCGACGTTGCGAAGAAGTTTGGGATTTCTCCCAGTTCGCTGTCCACCATCTTGAAGTCAAAAGAAGCAATGGCGCAAGCTCTTGCTTCGGGCACATCAGCCAAGCGGAAGAAGCTGACGCCGTCGGCGCAAGAAGACCTCGACAAGGCCATGTACACGTGGTTTGTCGAGATGAGGGCGAAAAACATACCCATCAGTGGAAACGCATTGCAGCAGAAGGCCCTGAATTACGCTTGCCTGCTGGGAATTGACGATTTCAAGGCGAGCACAGGCTGGCTCAGCAGATTCAAGGCCCGCCATGACATTGTCAGCAAGACGCTCTCTGGCGAGTCAACATCGGCAGACACAGGCAGCGCATCCGCCTGGATCTCTACAAACGTTTCGGCGTTGTTGAAAGACTATGCCAAGTGTGACATATACAACGCTGACGAGACAGGCCTGTTTTACGAGATGCTGCCGTCAAAAACCCTCGAAATGAAAGGTCAGTGTTGCCACGGTGGGAAACACAGTAAGAAGCGTGTGACCGTGCTGCTGTGCGCCAACGTGGACGGATCCGACAAGCGCCCACCGCTAGTTATTGGGAAGGCCCCGTTGCTTTAAGGGGGGATGAGGGTCTTGAAAACTTTTTTTTTATTTCGTAACATATCTTCCTGAAAATTGGCATGCAGATATATCTTTGAATGCTGATCCCAAATATATATTCAGATTTTATATATCTCATCTATAAATGAAGATATTGCAAAATAATTCATCCCACATAGGTCTTTTCTTACGGGCCATTATGATAATTTCTTAATTAAAAAAACTAGTTTCAAAGAATGGCTGTCATTTCCAAGGGCCCATTGCACATCCTAAAGCTAAAGAAATTTTTAAAAAGTGATCATATAGGTCATGAATGAATAACAAAGTAGGAAGAAAAAAACAATGCGGGAGTAATTAGCTTACATCTGACCTAATTGCTAGTCTAATGGGTTTAATGAAAAATGGAAAGCTTTAGGATGTAGTTGAGGTTTTACTGAAAAAAATGATACCTAATTCAATAAAATCAGTTGATGCAAACATTATGAAAAGTTCCGTAAGGCAAAGTCATTTGATCGAAAAAGCAAAGCTGAGAAAATTGCATTCAAAGTTTTGCTTACTCTGCCACTTTTGTTTACCTATCACATGGAAAAATTTAATGCTTTAGCATGCAGCCCAATCATTACTGAACACAATAACACCAAACTCAAAGAAATCTGTTCATGTAAAGATTGTGAAAACCTCTGTATTGCATTGGTACTTGGCAAAAAAAAAAAAAAAAGCTCAGAAAGTCGTCTTTACTTGCTGCGCCGACGTTCATTAGCTCGAACTTGCGGGAAGTCGCGGACTTCTTCGCCAATGAAGTTTTATTGTCTGCGTACTTTTCACGCCCCGCGCACTCCGCGCAAAACACCGCGTCGAAGCGTTGAGCACGCGAGCTCGGTTCAGCCGCGTCCGTCGGCACCGAAGCGGCGTTCGGAAACGCCGAAGTCGACATTAGGCTTAGGTCAGCCGGCTCGGCCGCTTTCGACGACACGGAATCCGATGCGACTTGCAGCGTTTCAAAAGTTAGCATTTTCGACGGGCTTAGTCCAGGCGCATCCACCGGCACTGCAGAGACTTGCGGTAACACCGAAGTTGACACCGATCGGGACTGTCCGGCCGCGTCCACCGGCGAAGCTGTTGTTGGCGAGCTCACTCCAGCCGCATCCACCAAGGCCACAGCCATATCTCTATGCCACAGCAGCTTGCGGCATCACCGAAGCTGTAGTTCTCGACGATGTAGCGCTCTTATTCCATGCGCGCCTCTTTTTGCTGACTGCTTTTCGCGTGCTTGCTTTCAAGCGCGCGTCTCGCGCCATCGTGACACGCGGAACAAAGACACCAGGCACGCAAAAGCAAGAAATTCGTGGTTAAAAGAGGCGACTCAATAGCCAAAATATCTACAAGAACGATAAAGAAAAAGGCAGAACGAAAAATACAAGAGGAATGCGAAAAATGACGTGCGCGCCGGCGAAAGCAGACGACGCGAAGGAGTCGAACAACGCGACCGCGGGGCCGCGGCAGGCGAAGCATGCGTCACGGCCAATCAGAGGGCTGCGCCTCGGGGAGGCGCCCGCTTCACCCAATCAGCGGCTGTCTCGCGACGAATTCGCTCTTGAGAACGGGTGCTTGGGGTGCCGATCGCTCCGCTGCACGAGGGTCTACAGCGTGCCGAGGGGCGCCAGAATAGAGAGCGGGAAACCAGCTTTCAAACGAGACCAAGATGGCGCCGATCGGTTCGCGTCGCGCGGAGCTACGGCAGCTTGAAAATGAGGCAAATCTTCGCGCTTGGCGTTCAATTTCGGCTCACCGACGTTTCTAAATTGCCGTTTTTTTTATACTTCGAGTAGGAATTGAGCCATAATATTTTGTAGAGGCATAGTTGGGACATTAAAGACTTCAAAAACGCAATTTTTGAAAATTGCCATTTTTGACCATTTTTCGCGATTTCAAGACCCGCGTCCCCCCTTAAAGGTAACAGGAGCCTTCCCGTAAAATACGTCGCCAACAGCCGCTCCTGGATGACACGGGCCATTTTCTCCGAGTGGGTCGCGTCATTTGACTGCGACATGAGAAGGCAGGGCCGGCGGGTGTGCTTATTGCTGGACAATTGCTCCGCCCATCATATTCTGGATGTGGAGCTCACAAATGTGAAGCTGAAGTACTTTCCGCCGAACTGCACTTCGATCATACAGCCACTTGACCAAGGTGTCATTAGAAGTCTGAAGTGCGCCTACCGCCAGCGAGTGATGCAGCGTCTCCTATTGAACGTGGAGACCGGTCGCGACACGAAGTTAGACCTGTACATGGCGCTGCAGATGATGGCTGCTGCGTGGGCTGCAACTGGACGGCCAGTTATCGCGAACTGCTTCACGCATGCTGGCTTCAAGCTCGGAGACCCAGACATCGACTCCGCTGAGGATGCTGCTGACTGCAACGGAGCAGTGCAACCGCCGGCAGACGTAATTGCGTCCTGGGGGGCCCTTCAAGGTGCCGGAAGTGTGCTATCCAGTGTCCAGCTGGACAACTTCATCGACGCTGACATCAATGTGATCGCCCGTGAAGAATTGAGCGATGAGGACATCATAAAAAGTGTCCGCGACGACGGGGGGCAGCTGGATGACGACGAAGTGCCAGACCTGCATCCACCGGCCACATCTCGCGTACTGGATGCGTTCGATGTCATCAGAAACAGCGTGGCTGCGCATGATGACGACGTCGCGATGCAGCTACTCGCCAAATGCGAAAATCGCGTCATGATGCTCCTAGGAAAAAAATGGAAGCAGTCCACACTGCTTGACTTCTGGAAATAAAAGTTTGTTTGTGGTTTACCAGTTCAGGTTAGCCATATTTTTGTTAATTTCACAACAACGAAATTTTCGCTTCTACGAATTTTTTTCGTGCACCGTCAATTTCGTTGTAGTGGGACTCGGCTGTATAAAGCCTACACATAATAAAGGCAAGTTTGGTTGCAGCTTTTTTTTTTTTAGTCGTGGAAGTGCGGAAAGTGATGAAAGTAGTGAAATGGGGCATCTGCTTAGGAATGTTTGGTGCGTGCAGACCGCTTGGTTTGTCTTGAAGAGTCGTTCGCATAGCATTCGACAGATGGTAAGCGCGATCAATATTAGCTAGACTTGGCACACGACATATCGCTGCGGCAAGTTCGGGGTGCGATCATTACAAGGGAAATAAAAAAATCTAATTCTGACGACAAAATTGAGGGGTGCGATCATTTTGCGAGTGCGATCATTATGCGAGTAAATACGGTATTACTGTAGGATTAAAGTGCCCTTAGTAGCTGTCACTGTGCAACTGAAGTACGGTGTATTCTTTTTAAGCAGGACGACCACCAGGGAAATTCGTTCTGTTTATCAGGAGTTACATTTACTGAGAGACAAACCTCAATAAAGTTGCATTAATACAAAACCAACCAACCATAAGAATGGTGTTCTGCTTAAGATGCAGTTCCGTTAAGTGATTTCCGTTCATTGAGATTCCACTGGTACTCTTAGCAGTACCCTCTACAGCTATCACTGTAGGGCTGAAGTACTCTAAGCAATTATCACTTTAGAAACTGAAGTACATTTACTAGCTATCTCTGTAAAGGTGAAGTACCTTTAGCCGCTACTAATGTAGAGCAAAGTGCTGCCGCCTTCATAACGACGAATGATGCAAGTGTCCAGGGAACATGGCTTGAACAATAACGCTGTGCCACTGCATAATCGTAATTGTCATAATGCCATGTGTCACTATTCTCACATCACGACGCCTTCCCTGCAGTGCTCCTGCAATGCCTGTCATCTCACCTTGATGGCGCTGTCACTGGCAAGCACCTTGGTATCGACCAGAGATGGGAAGGCAGCCCTCACCATGCTCTTGAACTCATTGTAGTCCTGCAAAAAACAGAGCCAGCAACTCAGTTAGGTTCGACCATGCTCCAACTCTATTCTCAGGTCTGTGAATGAAGCAGTGGTTAAAAAAAAAAAGGTGCCGTTACGAAATGGCATGAAGTGCGTGAAGTGTCTTGATAATGTGATTGAGTTGTCATGTTTAACATACCAAGGCAACACATGACATATGTATATTAATGTTGACTGAGGGTATCCTGTGTTGGCTTCTGGTTTCCGTTTTGGGTTGTTTACATCAGGGCGCCACTCAGCGCCAAACGCTGTGTGTTGCCTCTTGTTTCCCCTCGCAGAAATAAAAGAGCATTCTTTGTCTGGTCCCCGACTGAAGCGGTCCAGCTCTTTCTTGCGGCGCTGCGCGCCCCGGCCGTTTAGGCCTCATGCTGTAAATCCTCCGTCCGGCCCCCCCGTCGGAGCTACAACAGACCACCTGAGGTTCTTTATGCATGCAATGAAAGCGTGGTATTTGTATTTTTTGCAATATAAAAGTGTGAGACTTAATGCTGCATAGAATTGCACGACATATTCCTGTAACTTTCATTCACATGTGCCGCACTATTTTTGTTGGTGAATGCGAGCAGTGCGAGAACCATCTCTAGACTTCGTATTCTTTCCAACTATGCGTGAAATGAAGTATAGAGAGTAGTACTAGACTTTACTATGGCACTGTAAACAGGGAAAAAGATGGGAATCTAGCATTGGCTGCCAATAACAACATGCCAGATGGTGCATGTGACACTATCAGAAGGCAGGTTCTAGAGTTAAACGTGGCTCACACCATGGATTTGCTTAACCTTCCACGTGCATAGTATGTGCTATCAAGTATCATGCTTGTAACATGCAAATTGAAAAATGATGGGCTTGAGTACAAAATTAATGAGTGCAAGCCAAAGTTTCTCGCTCATGCATAAAGCATGATACCAAAAGTTCGTAGACTATTGTGTAGAAAATATCCGTAGACGCTGTATGGGCCAACTGGTAATTTGGATACCAAAAATTCAGACATAGATAATTCCGACATTCTCCAATGGCAAGGTCGCCGTTTCTGCGTCACGCCGCAGTGCCCAGCCACTCCAAGGGCAAAGTGGATGCCACAGGAGGGATCACTCCTGGGCCGATTTTGCGCTGCTCGCCGCCGCCGCGAGCGAGCCGCGAGTGGAGGAGACCAATGAGAGCAGCCCCTACAGTGAGGTATGTACGGGAAACTGGTGTCACGAGGACGCGCCTGACCGCTTTATTTGTACTTGCGTTTGGTTCAGCTGGACCGCTTGTTGCGCACTATTGTCTGCTCACGCCAGCTTTCGCTCGAACTCGTTTTTGGTTGGCTTGGTTTGGTCTCGTTTGCGCTCGTCTTTTTACAATGATGAGTCTAAACTGAGACATCCCGATGGAAAGATTGTTGGTGACAGTGCACCCTATCCAATTCTGTACAACAAGACAGACCCTGAATACAAGGACGCGAAGGTGACACCCAGTACCTCATTCTCCTTGTCTTTTGAATGCGGCATTGAATGCGCCGATGCTGCAACAGAAGGAAGCACGGCAACATGATGACGATCTGCGGCAACGTCCTCGTCATCTTGATAAGACATGACTTGCGTTAAGAACGCAGGACGAAGAACGTAAACACAGCGCTGATGTGTCAGCAGACATAGGAAAAAGCATGCGAGCACACAAGCCCGCAGAAGGAAGAAACGGCAGAGGCCCAGTCCAGCCTCGGCAACTCGGCTACTTGGGTGGCAGTAAAGCCTAGCGCCATCCATCAGGCTGGCAAGAAAGCAAATCCGCTTCCCTCCCGCCCTTCCTCACAACTATGCTCCCCTTACCCTTTCTCTCAACTCTCTCGTAGCTCCCTCACCTTTGGTGGCCTCCACGAGCACCCACCTCCGTGCCGCCGCTACCAGCCCTGCCGGCCCGGCGCCCGCTTAGCCCGCTGCCTGAATTTTCGTTTTCTGCTATTATTGGGAAGCGAGCGTTGGCTAGCGAAGGCAGTTTCGCGGTCCTCGCTTACTGCGTGCTTGCACGCCGCAATAGTTCACTATTCACACGCTTGGTCCGTCGTGCTATGGTGCACGAATACTTCAAGAACAAGTCCTTCTTC
This sequence comes from Dermacentor albipictus, assembly GCF_038994185.2. NCBI lineage: Eukaryota > Metazoa > Arthropoda > Arachnida > Ixodida > Ixodidae > Dermacentor > Dermacentor albipictus. The sequence continues at coordinate 91,096,823 of NC_091828.1, read as the reverse complement.
TAATTCAAACAAATTTTCGGGGCCCTTCGAGTTCGAATTATCGAGATTCATCTGTAATTCGACCACCAAGCTGAGCAGAAGGAGCAGGGTCACTGCAGCACATCCTTGAACCCAAACTGGCAGAGCCTATTCAAAACAGTACTAAAATGCGCTCACCCTGCAGGATAAGCCAAGCAAAGCAGCGAAGTGGTAAAGGCCACACTTGCAATTTGTCGCGCAAGTTGCACGCGACCAGCGTTTGTTCCTCTATGCATTAAATAGCAACACAATCTTAGGTGACTGCTTTGATTGCTATTACGAATTTTTCTCAGCGTTATCAAGCAGTTTCAAGCGGCGCCGACAAGGGTGGCATATAAGCGAGAGAAGTGCCAGTCAATCACCAATACAAAGAAATCTGCAACCATTGAGCTACTGGAGCGCAGTCAACTTGTTTAGGCTGCCAGAGGATGGAGATTTGACATATGCGTGGACTGTACACTTGTCTATTTGTAGTGACAGTGACACAACGGTCGAAATATGAACTGACCATGTCGTAAGTAAGCATAGCGTGCGCAGCAATGCATTTACAATTTTTTTTTTGCCACTCGTGGAACGAAGTTCCCGTTTCTTGGCGAATCCGATACTGCGCATTTCTGATCATTCCGACCTTTAGGCGGTCTCTGTGGAGCATGAATTATCAGCTGGCAATCGCATTTTGTTTTCTTTACCCACCTTGGGCAGGTCGTCCACAAACTGTGAGAGCAGGTGCATGATGTCGAGCAGCATGTTATGCCCCACGATCAGCTTGCCGCTCGAAGCCAGCAGCTCGAGGACTCGGCTGAAGCCATGCGCCAATTCGAGGTCCTCCTGCAAAAGTGTGAGCGCAATACGAGAGGGCCATGGGGTATTTATCACTGTTCCATGCAGAGATCCTCGCTCGCAAGCTTTAGACCTGCCAGCTTTAGCAGCTGAAAAATACTGCGGTATTTTTCAGCTGCCAGAAAATAGTATTTCGTGAACATCATCGCTCAAGGTTGCTTTATTACTTCCCTTCTTTAACATTCTTTAACTAACAAGTACCGAAACTCCAACAGTCTCAGCGTACATGTATTATTTACTTCTGCTAAAGTGTCCATTGCTGGGTACCGGGAGGTGGAGCCAGTCAAGCTACATATATGTAGCTTTTTTCACTTTTCCAACCACATTTCACACGCAATCTTCTTCTGTACTTTGTGTGTGGTAAACAAAACCAATCAATAAAAATCAATCAAATCAATAAAAGATGCCGACTGCTTATTCAAGAAATTTGGAAACTGCATTCTGCAGAAATGTTGCAAAGAGGCATTTTCACAGCAAGAATGATCGGCGCTATAGACGAACGAAAATGTTCATATTAATTCATGAAGCATTTACATAACTGCAGTCAATATTTTGGTTCCTGCTATGTCAAGAGGTGGATGGTGGGTAGGGCTAGATAATCAGGGTGTAAAATCAGCTGAAGACTCTGTCTCGCTTTTCTTTTCAAATAAGTTTTACCCTAAATTGGACGCAAATGAAAGAGCATAAATTTATCCTTCTCAATATACAACAGTCATGAACAAGGTGCAAAAATCTGAAATTTCCAGATAAAATTGTAAACGTTGGCAGGCATGTAAGCTTGTATTACATGCGCGCTGACTGCAGTCGCATTTTCTTATCGGTAAACTACCGACATGGTACACAGCTACTATAGATAGTATAAGATAAAACAGGTGTAAAGAGGAGGAGACAGAGTATAGGGGAATATATATATATAGAAACTCAAAAGCAGGAAAGCAAGACAATAAAAAGACAGAACGCTAAGTAAAGCAATAAGCACAAGAAGGAGACAGAAAGGTAGCTCACGGGCAGCCATGGATGGAAGAGAAATTTGTGTGAATTTCAGCAATCACTGAATGATAGCGGGATACAATGCTAATGCATTACGGCTGAGTGTGGCATGAGCATCTACAAGTTCTTCAAATCTGCATTTGGATAAATAGCAAGCAAGAACTTAAAACCTTTAGCCATTGTTGGTTGAATCATTCCTGTATAAATCATAACGTTTCAGCACAAACATCTGACAAGGAGAAAAACAAACACCAAGGCTACCTAATCTTACAAATCTTCATGTGGACAACTAAGATTATGCAACTTGTAAATTTGGTGTCGTAGATGAATATGGTTCTCTTGATATGTTGCAAATGTCAACGTGTTACATTATGCTCAAGTTAAGCGTCTGAGTAGCATCTTTGGAAACATGTTGCCGGAGGCGTACTATCGCTAGCCTTGCATAGGTGGGGGGGGGGGGGGGGGCATAAATATAGTCTACAAATAATCTGTGGCCATATACTTCACAATGTTATTACTGTGGTATAACAAGTTTGAAGAACCATACACTGCCTCCAATGTCTTGATTTTTTAGCATTTCATGAGAAAAGCCTTTGACATGTTGCAATAACTGCATTGACAAATTCTTTAGTATCACCCATCATTTGTTATTTGGATGCACATGATATAAATCGCTCACTTCAATGTAAAATTCAGGCAAGAAAGAGTTAAAAGTAAGAATTCCCCTTTCTAAGCCTGCCAGTGTGATTGCACATATTGGTAATAAATTGACACATAAGTACCCCTGCTGAATGTAATGAAATTAGGCAAATTGAAACAACAGAAAGATAACAATTTTTTTATGCTGAATGTGGCAGATAGTATATTAAAGTGCCTTTGGTCTAACAAAGGTGCTGCACTGTTCTGAGCATGGCTCACAAAAAATTAAGTTCCGTATAGAGAGACTATGTTTTTTCCGATTCACACTTCATATCTACAACCACACATCAGTTTTGCAATTAAATTGTACTGCGGCTTGTTGCATTGGAAGAGTTTTAGCATGTCTGGTACTTCCCTAAATGTAAGGGAACTGAGCGTTATACTGGATCAGTGGAGGTGCAAACGTGAACGGCCTGCATGGTGCAGCACCTGGTGGTGCAGAGCTCAACCAGGAAACACAGCTAATATAGCAGTAACCAAGTGTCTTATACTTAGCTGCTGATGTAAATCTTTGGCACCAACATGATCATGCTACTGCTAAAAAGATGCAACATCAGCAAAGTAGAATACACTTGGTTACTGCAACATTAGCTTTGCGTCACCAGGTGGCTGCACCGTGCAGGCTGTTCAAGTTTGCGCCTCCGCTCATCCGGTATAACGCCCAGTCCACTTGCATTTATTGGACATGCTAAAACTCTCTATTAACACAATAACTGCAGCAGCATATTCTGAGGTCTCAGTACCCATCAGTCATGACCCAACTGTTAGATTGCTGGAGCTCCAAAGAAACTGTGCCATCGCACTTGCAAAGGAAAGCAACCGGACACTTGTTCACTTGCGTCAATCCTACGCCAAAAGACATCCCCTTCGGGCACTGAAAGTTTAATTGCACCACATTTCTTGCACCTTCGTAGTCTTGAAAATCACACAGCTGCAGAAAATATTAGGACTTTTGAATTCATATGCGAGTTTTTTTCAAGTTTACAGAATGCGAACTCCATGCGAGAAGTCTCTATCGGAATGTCAGATACAAGAATGTCAATGATTCCCTTTTACCATACCTGGAAAGCACCTATTCAGTCACTTGAAAAATATGCCTGATGTAAAACATTGAGAAAAACATATGAAGTGAATCCGCTTCATGGCGAGATCCTGACACTGAGATCAAACAGCCATTTGCCTATCTTTAAACTTGTGTAACAAAAACACTGTTAACATATTATTAAAACTTGTAGACAGGCCCATCAGAACATTTTCAAGATGTGACACCTTTTAAATATCACGACCTTCATGCATGCTTTTTTGCTTTTGATGAACTATCTTGGCATGCACAATTGTACACAACAGTACCTGAAGGGGATATCGCTTGTATGCTACAAAGACAACTTGCATTTTAGCAGCTGCACGAGGTTGGAGTAACCATTCTGAATTACCTGCACTCGATGGCAAAGTGAACATGTAAAAACTACTGACCAATTGAACTGACCTGCTCGATTATTTCGACTTTCCTGCGACGACATCTTCCATGTATGACAGTGAACAAGAACTCAGATGCCAGCACACTGTGCTACAAACGTGACTGTGAACATGATGTCATATAGTGCACTTACTTAGGCAAGTTACGCCCTCATCGAATGCCTACACCCCAACTTTGGAGCACGAAGATTTGGAAGAGCGTTTTACTAAATGTTGCGCACATATAGGCTTGCATGCTAATTTCTGCAAGCCGCTACTTGATAGTACTAATTAGTGTTCTGCTAATGATGGCATCACTATCATCATCCCATATCCAGCCGGATCATGTGGCCTTGCATATTTATACAGCACGCTTCAACAGTACCAACCACGTTGTAGTGTCGTATAGCTTCACTGTGCTATTGGGCACATTCCGCAGGTGACGATGGGAAAGCACCTGATGGCATATACTTCGACCTTCAAGCTCCAGGTGACTGCTTAAGTGTGCAATTTCGTTTGAGACTTTCATCAAGATCTTCAAGGTGACAGAGATCTCAAACAGTATGGATGGCACTGAGCACAGCCAGGTTTAGAAGAGCACCAACCAGGAGAGCTTGTCAAACGAAGAGGGCACCGGAATCAACAAAGACAGCAGAGTAAAAATGTTCCTAGTCGTCGATTGCCAGGGGTTGCATTATTCTGCATAAAAGTCTGAGTGCAGTTTCAGGTTTCAGTGAGTAGCCCGCCTCTTCTAAAGCCTGTGCTTTTTAAAAGATAAGAACTGTGCAGGCCTCACGTGAGCGAATACGCTACATTGTGGCTGCGAATGAAGTTGCTGCCATTAAAATTGTCACCTGCTCCCTCGTTTTCCTCGGACGGGCGGTTCTTCGGTCTCCCGAGCGCTGTTTGGCCGTTGTGATGTCTCGAGCGACTTGACGCGAGAGCGCAACGTTGGGTTGCTGGCCTGTCGTCTAAGAAAAAAAACTTCTTGACGATACAGCGTAGTTGATACGGTACAGTCACGTATGATGTCAAATTCAGCGTTAACGTACAACGAACGACACATTTAGCCCCAAATTCTGGCATTTTACATGCTAAAACCACGATATGATTATGAGGAGGCACGTGGTGGCTTCGGATTAATTTTGACTATCTAGGGTTTCTTTACTACCACACTGAAATGTGGCCACTACGGCCAGTGTCAAACCCACAATCTCAAACTGAGCAGCATGACGTCACAGCCATTAAGCCACTGTAGCGGGTGCACTGCGTGTACTGTTGTAGATGTAAAGATAACGCCTTGAAATCAGGATTGCTAATCAGACTATTTATTTTTGAGATGCCCTGCATACAACTCGGGCGATTTTTTGACTGAACCTGTGAAACTTCTGAAAAAGGAGCTGAGCACCAGGTGTCTTAACATTTGTTTGTGATGCTAGTGCGCAGTCATATAGTGGGCCCCCTTCTTTAATTCGCCAGCATCAATGCACCATTAAGCGGCATTCACACTGACGATTTGCAAAGGACAAAGAACGAAGTTGGTCAGAAATGGTTGCTTAGGCCGGAAAGAAAATGTTTCGGCTCGCTACTCAATCTTTCAGCTCGCTGACTGCCATTACAAAGCTGCTGAACCAATCAGTGGCACAGGAAAAGAACATCATAGTTTCCTAATGCATATTTTAATGGTGATGGCATTGCAAGCAGACGCTCAAAAATTTTGATTAAATTATGTGGTTTTACATGCCACAACCACAATCTGATTATGAGGCACACCCTAGTGGAAGACTCCAGGAATTGAGCCAACTGGAGTCCTTTAACGTGCACCTAAATCTAAGTACCTGTGTGTATGAGCAGTACCTCCGGGTACTGTTCATACTAAAACAAAATTTTGGCATTTTACATGCTAAAACCACAATATGATTATGAGGAGGCATATGGGGGACTCGTGATTAATTTTGATAACCGAGTTTTTTTCACATTTCACCCCCATTAAAATGTGGCCGCTGTGGCCAGGATTCGTTCCTGCGACCTTGTGCTTAGCAGCCCAACACCATAGCGCGAGCGGACCTGAACAACACCAACTGCAAGACATATTGCTATGGTGATGGGCAGGTCGCCCTTGATGGTGTGAGCATCGACTGCCGCAGGTGGCTCCTTATCTGCCAGTTGCGGTCAGTCGCCCAACCTCTGTTAATCGCCACTGTGAACACGCCGCCAGTTTGTTGGAATCATTTTTATTTACTGCACTAAATGTGATGGCATGATGGCAGTCCTGTCAGCTCTCAGTCATGCACACCAGCTTGCCTACTAAAGGGGCCACAACGAAAAGTTTTCAGGCATGAATTATGCCTTATATGTCAAACCATACAAGTCTCACAACAAGCTGTCAAAATTTGGGCTCATATGCTGCAGCAAAAAATTTGTATTGAAAGTCTCTACATCGCAGTTGATCCGTACAGATGTCTAGCAGCACTGACACACACTAAAATTAAGTGAGCTTCGTGTGGTCAAATGTGTGGGGAACATGCACGGTTTCGTTCTCGCAAGTACGTATCGGCGGGCCTGAGACCTGCAGGCACTCTCTGGTTTGTGCTGTTTTTACTGCGAGAGTGAAAGAATTGCGGGCACAATGCAATGACGAGTTGGGTGCCAGTGCCTGTGGAGTAAGAAGAGTTTGGGCTGAAGCACTCGCACAGTGGTGGGCACGTACAACAGTTAAACCTTGATATAACGAAGTCGGTAAAATCGGCAGTTTTCTTAGAAATGTCGTTGTATTGAAATTCAACCTTTTGTGCAAATAAATACAGTTGGCCATCAATTTTTCTTACATGGAAAGGGGCCGCAAAATTTTCTGAATTATTTGGAAATTGAAAGAAGTAAATTTGAATGAGAAAACAATTCTTTTTGATGAATCTGAGAGTCGGCAATGAACGATATGGTTTCATACCACATCGACGATGTTGTCACCATGGTGGTACGATTAAAGCAAAGACAGCCACACTTTTGCGTGCACTCCACCCACGCAGCTGATAGCGCGGCCCACGCTGGGTTGACGCCATCATGAAAAGCACCGGCAGAGAGAAGCGAATGCTTTGACTGCCTCTCACTCTACCGTGTAGCTGAAACTCGAGATTATGCAACCTCTCATACTAAATGCATGGGGAGGCGGCTTACGTGATGCCACAGTCTCGGCATGCCCACTCTTTGCACACGCACCTGACTACCTATAAAGCAGGGTGCGCAGATGCGTATGTGCTCAGCCACGCTTACAGCCACGCACAGCCAAAGCCAAGACGCATGCCAACTTACCCCCTACCCTCTCGCGTGCGTTTGATCATGCTGTCGTGAGCTCGCTCCCATCCACCTCTTTCACTTTGCTCAAGATGAAGGTGGCACCCGTGAAGCCACCGTCTTTCTTCTCTCACGCTCGCACACTTTCACTCGCACCTAAAGCACACAGTGCGCGGGGCACGATAGTATCCTATCGCACTTTGGCTTTGACGTAGTAGTTCTGCGAAAACCCGCAAGGTGGAGAGAAGTAATGAATAAAGAGAAAATCAGACATCCGCCCGTTTGTAGAAATTGCTACAAAGGAAACACGTAGAGGTTCCTCGAAAGAAAAGCCTCATAGTTGAAGAAAAATTTGTCCTGGTCCGGGACTCGAACCCGGGACTACCGCCTTTCCGGGGGAGCCGCTCTACCATCTAAGCTAACCAGGCGGCTAGCAGATGGCAGGGCGAAGTCGAATTTGTCGACGACACGAAGCAAAGGCAAGTGTTTGACGTAGTAGTTCTGCGGAAACCCGCAAGGTGGAGAGAAGTAATGAATAAAGAGAAAATCAGACATGTAATGAATAAGGTAATAATAAGTAGTAATAAGTAATGAATAAAGAGATCCGGGTGGATCTCTTTATTCATTACTTCTCTCCATCTTGCAACTTGTCACCCAGGTAACCAATGACGATAATCAAGTGATGCTTTTTTGTAACAGACATAACTTGGGTGCCAAAACGTAACCGAAAGGAAGTTGTGGCACTCTTTAGTTACTCATTACATCAGTTCATGGGTTAAACTTTCCCTTTAAGAAAAGCTAAACTATAACAGCACACCATAGGGTGACCTTTAATCATGGAGACACCCATGTCATGGAGGCCGCACTGGCAACCTTCACTACTGCCACCCTACTGCTTACCTGGGAGCTAACATCGGTACTAACAGTGGCTCGACTGTTAATACAAGATGTGATTTCTTTTAGAATGATGCCACGAACAGTTCCTTATACTTGCAAAAAAAGAATAAGGAAAGAAAAAAAAAAGCTCACATATTGGTTGTGCCAGCATGCATGGTTTTATGCACACATAAGTCGCACCATTGTGTAAAACACGCTGGCGAAATGATTTGAAAAGAACCACGTCTTATACACCAGGAGATACAGTGCATAGCTTGTGGTACTATTTCCATGGCTTCTGGGAGTGCAGCCTTTTCACATCAGTGTGCACCCGTGCAGTCATTAGCGCTTAGAGTATAACTCCAAAGTGGAGGAAGAGGGTAAGAAAGCTTCGCCTTAAAAGGAAGTAAAGAGGGCCTCACCCTTTCCTTCTTGTGCTTGAGCTCGAGCCTGGCCCGCTGTTCTTCCGGCGAGCCAGCAATGCGCACGGCTATGTGTACCATCCCCTCCGAGTCTGCCTCCGTGTTCAGCTGGACCTTGCTGCCGAAGCGCGCGTACACCTCCTGGTAGATGAGTTTGCGTCGAAAGCTACTGCACTCGGACAGGTGCAGTACCCTGCTGTCCTTGGCGGAGTTCTTGGCGGAGTTCTCGGGGGAGTTCTCGGCGGAGTCCTTAGCCGAGTCCTTTGAGGTGTTTCCGACGTCCTCATCCATTTCGACGTCTGACGTGCTGTCCAAGAACCCCTGCACCTTGTCCCTGTTGACCAATGAAAATTTAGAGGCATTATTCTCAGTCGGTCACTTCTGAGAATGTCTGTGAGATTTCGTGTGACTATACTTGCAGACAATTTTCGGCAGCAATGAGGGGAGTGCTACGGAGGCACGGCAAACACGATTCAGAGTGCTCCTGAAAGAATCCCCCTATTTTCATTCATCTGGCGAAAAGAAAAAGCATGCGCATCTTACAAAAAAACAGAAAAGGACATCCCTGAATGTAAATCCGACTTATTTTCCAGCTTTTCTTTTGCGTTCCGGCAAATGCAAAACTACTGCTTGCGTGAGCTCCACTGTTTCAGTATCTGTTCCAAGAAACCAAAAGCGCTATCAAAATCTGCCAGACTACATGACCCATTAACACATGTATAGAAGCTCTGTTCCTGTAGCTTTTGCTTCACTGCCATACAAAGTTGTCCGCAAGTATATAGCAGACCCGACAAGCGCGTCTGACAACGTTCTTGACACTGTGTCTGCAACACTGTCACCCATAGACACGAAAACATCTAGTGCTAGTCTTGTGAAATATCACGAAGATGATTTTATCCCCCAAAGCAAATGACCGATAACAATGACCACCTAGGAGGGCGACTAGTAACTGTCCAAGAATTGAAGACTCACGTGATTGTGTTAGATGTTAGGAAATTTGATAAATATTACACTCAAGTGGCTCAACGCATGAAAAAAACCTGAATATTGCTTGGGTTCTTTTACACTTTTCTTTGAATTCTAACCTAACCTTAACTAATATAACTTCGGGTCCCCTGTTTCTAGAACTCCCTCTTTGTAAAACATCTACAGTTTTCTATTACAGGCTCATAGATTCTCAACAGTGCTGCTATATCTTCAGCTAAATACCGTAAAAACCGGAATGTCGAACTTTTTTTCAAAAAAACATCACGAAAAGTCGACCCTCGACTTATATACCGGACATTGGCGGAAAAACTACGGAAGTCTTGCAACAATGGGCGGATGAAGTAAACAGCCGCCATCGCCATCAGCAGGAGTGCGGCGTCTATGGCGGCGTGGCGACGTTGTGGCACCGGCATTTTGCGTTTCCATTGTTGCAAAGTTATATTAATTAAAGGCTGCATTTTCATTTTGTTTCAAAATGAGTGGAAGCAGACGTCAATTCACCGTCGCCTTCAAGAAAAAGGCGATTGAGTACGCGGAAACCCACGGCAACCTGGCGGCACAGCGCGAACTTGTATCCAAAAAGAGCATTGGGTAGTGGGAGGAGGCAAAAGCAACGTATTACAACTTGCAGCAACCAAAAGAGAACGTCATTTCGTGCCGGATCGCAGCGGACTGCAGAACTGGAAGGCAAGGTTGTGGAGTCCGTCTGAGATCTGCGTGTAAGATCGCTGCCTGTGACTGCCGAATGCATCCGTTTGAAAGCGGTAGAGATCGCACGCGCCTATGGACTGGGCAGCGAGAAGCACTCGTCATCCGACTCTGATCAAAGGCATTGCTCTGATTCGGAGTAGCGCTTGCGCACTTCGTGCCCTTCTGTGTACTGTACACCCGACGAATTTTTAACAGTATTGCGCGACCATCGACCCGCGTGTTTGCCAGCACCTTGTCATCACGGCACGGAGGGGTGAAATAGCGAAAGTAAGGGCATGTGTACACATGCGCGTATCTCGCTTGTTTCGCTGCTCAGCGCCGTTAATAAGGTGCTGACAAGCACGCGGGTCGATGGTCGCGCGATAGCACTAAAAACTTGGCCCAGGTGCACTTGCGAGCAGCATTTAAATAAATACTGTCACCATTGTGCAACCCCATGAGTCGCATTTGTTTCACAGTAAGGGTGTCATATCTTTCGGTACTTTTGCCATTGAAAAATACATATATATATTTTTTTTTTCATTTTCAGAATTCGTTAGTTGGGGGATTGACCTATATTCCGGTCCGACCTATAGTCCGGTTTTTACTGTAAGTCAAAATATTGAAGTATCACCACTTTCCTCGATTTTGAAAGTGGTGATACCTTAATTTGATACTTGTTTTTGTATTTGGAAAGAAAGAATAAACTTCTTGTTCAAAACTGGCCAACTGCCCATAATGAACATTAATACAGATCATAACTGCACTCCCCTTGGCTTGCTTAGGCATCATAACTATGTACTAGCCTGTGCAACCCTGCAAATGTCTTAACTAGAGCATGTTAGTTGCCAACTATATTCAAATTATACCATTTTGACCTTGTTAAAAGCCTTGCACATATCTAAGTTTTCCAATCTATGTTTTCAAGACAATCTTCATGCATGAAGTTATCGACAATTGAAACACGAAGTTGGGGCAAACCAGAAAGGAATCTTTGTTTTCTGCTTGTGCAAATATTAATGTGTAATAGCAGCACAATTTTCACTTGTACACTTCATGTGAGGCCTGTACCACACTTGGCAACCAGATAAGCATTGGTGCGAGATCATGTTCTCGAGGTATCCTTTGCGAAAGTTACCTTTTGTTGTTTCTCCTTCATGTTTCAATTGTCCATAAGCATACCTGGAGCAAATACAATGGTTGTATACTATTTTTGTCATGAAAGGCTTCCATTTCCTTCGTTACTCCCAAATCAGTCTCCTCATATGTCATCAAGCCCAGGAATAATTATGGCAAGTGAAATGCAAAAGTTTCACAGTATCATTGTTTAACTCTTTTCTTGCAGGCATAAAGAAGGCATCTATAGCCGTGTTTACATGAATGCGACAACGTCGCATCGCATCGCATTTATGGCGCATCACATTCATGTAAACAGCAGTAATGCGCTATGAAGGCGCATCGCATTAGTGCGCCAGGCGAGGGTAGATTTATGGGCGCGAGTCGACCCTCGCGGAGCATGTAAACGCAGGATCGTCGCATTAGGAATGATGGGAAGGAATTGGCCACCAACATGGCGGCGGTCCCGGCTGCCAGCTTCGAATTGAATTTGGCGTTGCTTTTGTAAAATGCACTTCGTTCGCAGCTAATGACTGTCTAAACGGCTTTCGCTTAGTCTCGGGCAGCTTCGATGACAGAGTATTATGGCTAACCTTGTAGTGTTTTCGAGATCGCTGCTTGTTTCGAATGGGTCGAAGCCTAACGAAAGAAACATTCGAGATGTCAGCGCTACCTATCTCTAGAGTCGAGAAATAGCCACAACAACGGCATATGGCCTCTGAGATCCGAAGATCTCGCTGGTCAACTAAAACTGTAAAAAATGTGTGCTGCTTAGCGTGCGCTACACTATAGCGTATAGTGCACACTATAGCGTATAGTGTACGCTATAAGTTGCGTACGCTAGACCAAAACTGTCTATTTCTCGGCACTCAGCCACCAACGTGCACTCCGCCCACTACCGGACACCAGTTAGACTGGAAGTCGGCTGCACTTCCCTTATGCGAAACCTTGTGGCGCTGCGTTCTTGCGAGAGTTAAGGCGCTACATGTAAACGCCGTCGCATCGCCTTTCCCAAATGCGCTAGGAAATGAGATGCGCCACTGTTGCATTCATGTAAACGGGGCTTAACGAACAGTATAAAAACTTGTGTTTATACAGTTAAATTTAGATACAACAAACTTCAATATAACGAAATTCTCAATATAACAAAGCATTTACTTTTTTATAACTTCTTGTCTATAGAACACCATGTATTTAGAATGTCAATGTAACAATATGTGCTTACACGATTTCAATACAAAATTTCACTGCCGTTGCAATGGAGTACTGAGACAATAAATGAAAACGTCCACGGTTGCAGGTGGTGAAATTGCTGAATTATAAGCGGCTGCTTGCAAACGCACACTCTCAAGATGTGCGACCATGAGTGACCGCCCGAGAGCGGAGCAGCGTCATGTTCCTTATAAACTCCAAGTGTGACAAGATCCTCACACCCTGCATGCTGCATGCTTTGGGTGCAAAGAAAAGCATGTGAGGGTGAGCCCAGAAGGATGGTGGCTTGACGAGTGCCATCTTTCACCAGCACGAGTAAGGGGAAAGGGGGGAGGGCATGAGCTCGTGGCAACGTGATCAAGCACGTACGAGGGGAGGAAGTTGGGGGGGGGTCCCATTGGCGTGCTTCTCTTTCAGCGCGGCTGTGGCTACACATGGCTGTCTGCGCAGCTGAGCACACAAGGAGTCTGCACACCCTGTTTTAGAAGTAAACTGCTGCATGTGCAAAGAGTGCGTGTGCCAAGAGGGTGTGGCGTTGTGTGCACCGTCTTCTCATACTTTCAGTACTGGAGGTTGCACAATCTCGAGTTCCTGAGACGCGTTGTAGCGAGAGGCAGACAAAGCATTTTCTGCCCACTGCCGGTGCCTTTCACAATGGCGTCGTCCCACTGCGGGCGACACTATAAGCCACGAGGGTGGAGTGGACATGAAAGCATGTCTGCCTTCGCTTTGTAGGGCCGATGTCAAGATATCTTCGAGACAACATGAAACCGTAGCTTTCGTCGTCTCTGAAATTCTGCAAAAATGATTTTTTTTCTCATTCAGATTTGCGTTTGCCAATTGCCCGAGAATTGTGAGAATTTTGTGCCTCCTTTCGTGTAAAAAAAAAGATAGGCCGGCAACTGTACTTATTTGCATAAAAGGTCGAATTTGAATGTAAATAAATTTTGATATAGCAAAACAAATAGCCAATTTTACTGTCTTCGTTATATTGAGGTTTAACTATATTTGTTAAACTCATGAATTCTCCATACTATTCCTGGTAACCACTGTTCCATGTTTTATATTGTCACGCATGTTTATTTCTGACTTCCATCAATCTATTGTATAATTTATGTTTCCTGTGTTTACTACTGTTCACCACAACGTAACTCTACGACGTATGGACTAATAAGAGGTCTCACTCTCATTCTCATGACCTTGAAACTTTCTGCGTTTATGCATTATATGCAATGTACAACACACATTCGAATAATAAATAAGAAAATCTCGAAAATCTGGAAAAATAAGTGGCTCACGGATTGCTTGTGCACAAGTCAAGGGCTGAAGGAACCACCAACTGCTACCGTAAGAGCGAAGAGATCGCGGTGACCCCCCAACAAGGGCAGTCCCTTTGAGGGGCCAAACTCACAGGACTTCGTCGACGAAGCCTTGGCTGTCCTTGGGAATGTCGACCTTGGACATCTTGGCCGGGCCGTTATTGGGCGAGCCTATCTCCCTGAGCTGTAGGGCATGCCGCTCGCTCAGCGATTCGCGTAGCTGCGCTGCTTCTTCGGCTTTCAGGTACGAGACACCTGCGACATGGCAGAGGCTTGCACGAGACGACGACACGTCCGACAAAACTGGCACCGGGAGGACCTAAGCTCGGGATACTTTGGGCTTACTGGGATTCGCACTTTCAGTAAGGTAGTGAGTAGTAAGGTACGCCATATTTGCATCGTGTTTCACACAATTTAAAGAGGGCGGCTGCATAAGAACAATATAAAGTTAGTCTTTTCTGTACCACGGTAACTTTTGAGCGTGTGTCCACAAAGCGGGGGAAAAAATGAAAAAATTCAAAAAGGCGCAATGCCACCATATATATTAAACGCTAGACATGATGTCTACAAGACCCCACTGACTCAAGGAAAGTTTTATGTGGGTCAGACGGGACGTTCTATTAATGACAGACTGCGTGAACACTGGAACCTGTCTGGCACAGGTGGAAATTCGCCGCTGCATTGTAAAGAGCGCGTTTCTTTTTCCCTTTCATTTCCACTTCACTGTATTTCGCTCTCTGTAACAGACGTCTATGTACAAAAAGAAACGTTGCATTCCCATGCTCGGTGACGATGCTGTCACTGGACAAGAAAAAATGCAGCTCGAGTACGAGACTGAAGAAGCATACGACACAGAAAGCTTGGGTCACGAAAGATGTGTAAGCAGGCCCTCCCTGTTTTCAACATGAAAAGAGATTAACTATCTTGATAACGGGTCAGTTTGAAACAATTTTGTTGTTGCTATGTGTGTCTGTCCTAACTGGTGTTTTTCAGTGAAAAATTTTTGAAGAGTATAGTTGCAAGTGCAGCGCCTCAGCTGTCTACTGCTTTCTCTGTTTTGTAAGTGTCTGTTCTATGGTTCCTGTTCCCTATGACAAGTTAGTATATGTTAGCTTGGGTTAAGCTCTCTGGTTTAGGCTAAGCTAGTGCGCCTTATGCTTGTCAATGCCAGGAATAGTTGTGTTACATGTAAGAAAATCGAGAAGATGGCGTGCACGTCGCAAGCAATCTCAGCAATGCTTATTGCAAGCATGGCATGCTCATTTCATTATTATTCTGATCTTTAATTGGGTCATGTTAGCATCTCTCTGCCTCAGTTACGCGCCTGCAAAGCTTGTGATGCGCAGTAATAGTTCCCACAGCACTTGCGTTCATCTGCTCACTCTTCTGCATATTTTGCCCTGTTTACAAGCATATGAAAGTCCAAAGAGGCAAATCTTACATAATGAAAAAGAGTACAAACACAGGTTGAAAGTGAAAGAATCCCCCTTCTTTGGTCACTGTACGAGAAGTAGTAAATGTTTGCCACTTATCAGTCAAACAAAACTCTCCAAGATAAACTGGAGAGTGAAATACTAGAGGCGGGTGTATGCCGTATTTACCATATTTACTCGCATAATGATCGCACTTTTTTTGTCAGAAAAATTGACGCAAATTCAGGGGTGCGATCATTACGCGGGTTAAATTTCCTGCGAAAAAAAAAAACATTTTTTTTTTCGTTCCGCGTTTGCTGCGAGATGTGAGATTGCGGGTGCGGGACACCAAAACAAAAATGGCGGCAGGCGGAGCAAGCCGAACGCGCCGAACGCGATGTTTTTTTCTTCTCGTGAGTACATTACGTGCATTGAAACAGTTTCTTCCGTAACAGTGAGGAATAATATCGTTAATATCGGCAAGTTTGCGGCAATAACGTAGCCATGTCCACTTTGAGGGGACAGAAACAGGTGGGTGCGCTTAGCAGCCAGTGACATATAAACACATGACGGGCATGCTGCGGAAACTGCGGCATCTGTCTTCACTACTATTCTAATACGGCACGTTTCCGCTAAGGGTGGGCGAATATCTTAGCTGTGTTACAAGCGTCGGCGTATGAATAGGGTACACTTTTAACGTATCAGAGTAAACGTGGCTAATATCATTGCCGCGCGCGATTTGTTGCGTGCTCACGAGTGCAAAAGCAGATGAAAAGAATCGAAATGCGCCTTTATTGTTTTTGTTGACATCAGCCATTATAAAGCCAACCCATAATAAAGGCAAGTTTGGTTGTACCTCATTTTGTCATAGAAGTGCGGAAAGTGATGAAAGTAATGAAATGAGGCATCTACTTAAGAATGTTTAGTGCGTGCAGGCCGCTTGGCTTGTCTTAAAGAGTCGTTCGCGTAGCATTCGACAGGTGGTAAGCGCGATCATTATTCGCTAGACTTAGCACACGACATATCGCTGCGACAAGTTCGGGGCGCGATCATTACGCGGGAAATAAAAAAAATTGAATTTTGACGACAAAATTTAGGGGTGCAATCATTACGCGAGTGCGATCATTATGCGAGTAAATAGGGTACTCGCATAATGATCCCAGCCCTGACTTTTGTCGTCAAAATTTGATTTCTTTAATTTCCCGTGTAATGATCACACCCCAAACTTGCCGCAGCGATACATCATGTGCCAAGTCTAGCTAATAAAGATCGCACTTACCATCTGTAGAATGCTACGCGAACGACTCTTCAAGATAAACCAGGCAGTCCACACGCACCAAACATTCTTAAGCAGATGCCCCATTTCACTCCTTTCATCACTTTCCGCACTTCCATAACAACAAAAAAAGCTATAACGAATCTTGCCTTTATTATGTGTAGGCTTTATAATGGTTGTGGTCAACAACAACAACAAAAAATTGGCAGTGGCTTAGCTCGGCTATGCCAGGATATACGTAGCGAAAGCTAAGGCATAGCATGGTCAGCCTTGGTTAATCTTGATTGCAAGTCCAGGTAAGTCTGGTTGTCTAGCTACGTTGCGGCGTTTAGCCAATTGTTTGGCGCGCTGTTCGTATGTTTCCTGGGTGATTCGTTTCCTCTTCATCTCGTTCCGATGTCGATTCCAGGCCTCCTCCTGCTTATCAGAATTGTTGCCGTCCATACTGCCGCCTCAACTGTGGTTGCGGCGCACGCGAGCTCTCTTTTTCAATCCTCCGACATGTTATCAGGCATGTGACGCAGCTGGCGAAGCGAGCGGAGGCAAGCACAACGATGAGGAATGTGGTATGGCGTCATACCGAACACCTGTGGCTCGGTGCTACTAGTGACTAGGGAGCGAGAGAGAAAGAAACATGCGAAGCAGCTGGCGAAGCGAGCAGAGGCGAATGCGATGACGAGGAACGCGGTGTGATGTCACGTGCCTCCTCGGAGGATGGCCACGGCGAAACCACAAGTTCGCTGCCAGTAAAGCTTCCGCTTTAAAAAGGTGCCTTTCAATTCTTTTCGTCTGCACTCGTGAGGACGCAACAAATCGCGAGCGGCAACGATAGTAGCCACGTTTACACTGATACGTTAGAAGTGTACCCTATTGATACGCCGACGCTTGTAACACAGCTATGATATTCGCCCAGCCTTAGCAGAAACGTGCTGAATTAGGATAGTAGTGAACACAAATGCTGCAGTTTCCGCAGCATTTTCGCCATGTGTTTCTATGTCACTGGCACCTAAGCGCGCCCATCTGTTTCTGTCCCCTCAAAGTGGAAATGGCTATGTTATTGCCGCAAACTTGCTAATATTAACGATATTATTCCTTACTGATATGGAAGAAACTGTTTCAACACATGTAATGTACTCACGAGAAGAAAAACATTCACGTTCGGCTTGCTCCGCCGGCCGCCATTTTTGTTTTAGTGTCTCGCATTACATACAGCGGCAGCCGCCTATTTGTTGACCTGTTGTCATCCTGCAGCAAATGCAGAATGAAAAAAAAAATGTTTTTCTTTTTGCGGGGAATTTCACCCGTGTAATGATCGCACCCATGAATTTTCACCAATTTTTTTACAAAAAGTGCGATCATTATGCGAGTAAATACGGTATGTCATCTGTCTTTTACCATGCGGTGCCGAACATGCCAGTCTCAGTAGCAGGATGAAATTTCTGGAGAGAGGTGTTCCCAAGAACAAGCTAGGCATGGGTCGCATGTAATTTAACGCATCCTGCTAGGCAAGCACAAGAAATTACTTTAACTATCCACAAGGTTCGTACAGAATTTACAATGCAACATTCAAGGACAACTCAAGGGTTTCCAGGTTACTAAAGAGCAAAATTCAAGGAGGACGAAAAAAACTTCGGTCATACAAATACACTAAAAAAAGTATTCAGACCTACTACTTAGCTGCGGTTCTTCACAGCTAAGCAGCGACTGAGTTGCGCACCTGTTTCAAGCTCTTCATGTTGCTTTTCAACGCCAAATTTCCCATTGCAACTATGGCAAATACCTTGTGGGAAATCAAACGCTTCACTCTATCAGGCTCGGCAGTGTCTGACTTTATCCAAAGATACCTGTTATGTTAACCTACTTAACTCTAGGCATTTTCTAGAGGCCAGGGCTCAAAAAAGGAGTCACGATGACAGCAATGCAAACCAACTAGAAAAACAACAAATGGTTGTAGCACCATGATGGTAATGGCGATTCAAACAAGCCTGTCGGCGGTGGCTGCATGCCGACGCGCCAGACTAAAATTGCTTGAGAAAACTTTCAAGAGAGAACATAGAGGATAATTTCCCGATAGACGGTGTCCATGGCATAGCACCAATGTGGAGCTTGTTACTTTAAATGCTCAAAAGTTGCTCCCAAACCGTTTTTCACGAAAATCAAAGAATACAGCTATTTTCAACGCTTCAGAGAGTTTCAAGGGCCCTCGAATATATATATATATTTTTTTTTTCAAATTTAGGAGTTTTCAAGGATTTTAAGGAAGTGTACGAGCCCTATGTCGTCATTCGAGGTAATTTATCTCATCACTTTGAGTGCAGCTACTATACATTTAGATTTAATATCAAGCAAACAGCACCAGTCATAACATAACTGAATACTGCCTGACCACTCTTCAACAGCTTTGTTTATAAATTAAAATGCTTGTAACAAAGTGCAAATGCAATAGTAAGCCATCCATTCAAGCAGCACATAAGCAACAAACAGGACATAGGGAAAAGGAAGACCGCTCAGAGACAGCAAAGGTAACAAAGGTAATGATCATTATTGGCAATACAGTAAAATCTTGTTAATTTGATCCTTGTTAGTTTGGAAAATTTGATAATTCAGACCTCATCCCCCGGTGCCGGCAGGCATATGTAGCCTGGCTATGTAGCCTGGCTATGTATGTAGCTTTTAGTCCTGTACTCCTCCTTCTTTAAGGAAATAAAATGATTGATTGATTGATTGATTGATATGCGTTATTTATTACAATCCGACGTTTCTTAATTTCGACGTATTTGGACACACACAAGATTATTTGGGCAACTGTCTGAGCTCGGCAAGTGCGGCGGAGTGGCACAAATGTGTGACGCAAAAGAGCAAAAACAGCGCTAGCATCTAACCGAAATGAAGCGGTGGAGTTCTCAGTGCCATAGTCATCAGCTGAAATCGCATGTGAATGACGACACTGGACTGCTTCGTCCCTATTTGTGCCTATAAAGCCTTTCTTTGCATTTACCACCATGCGCAACACAGAGTCACATGTGTGCCTTCATAGCTACGTAGTCGCCACCCATGATCGCGCCGACAGCGGCTTTGTCTGCAGTTGTTGCAGGTAACAATAGTTTCGATTTGACTCGGTGCAGGCATCGGCCGCATGCTTTCAGAACCGCAAGGTCACCATCCATGAAGGCGTCACTAGTGGCAGTGGTTTGATCCGTAGTAGTTGCGGCAAACATTTGTTTTGATTCAGTGCAAAGCTGTAGAGAATGAAGAGCACCAGCTACATCGCGATAGACTATCTACTGGCAGCCAGCTAACTGGCAAAAAACATATAATCTGGATGCGCACGCAGTAGTGTATGGCATGTCTCAGACAAAGACAATTGCTGCGGCCACACACCGAAGGAAGTCGCAAGGCCTTCACAGCTGCGAGCGCTAATCAGTTATTAGATGACAAGAATTGCCGCTTCCGCGCTGCTTTTTCACAAAATATAAACAGCAGTTGCCGATTCATTCAGCAAATAAAATGGTGTTGATGTAGTAAGCATTTTTTGTTTTCTTGATACCTTCGATAATTCGACGTTCGATTAACTCCAACATTTTTTACAGCCCAGCTAAATACATATTAACAAGGTTTTAGTGTACTTGAATTAGTAGTTTGGTGTGCTTTTGGATGAAATAGAGAGTTGCGAAATTTGTTGTGCAGCAAGACACGTTACCAACTTGCTCGGCTTTCCGTGTTATCAAGCTTTAGTGAGCAGGCTAATGCAAATGTCGCGAGATTGCTCACACACAATTTCTTGCTTCGGCCAAAAACGGAAGAATATGATTTACCACTACATATTCAGGAATCCAGCCGGCGATTACCCTGCCACTTATCTAGTAACACGCTGATGAGAAAGGCACTATCGGCTCTGCCAAGTAGTATTCAAGAAAAACGGACTGCTTTTCCTTCTAAATGGTGCTACACCTCTTACGTTACCAACACTAACGACGTTTTCAATTTAGCAAATGCTGCAATGCGGAGTCAGCACTACAGCTGTTATCAAGGCTTATGCCACGACGAAGGAAAAAAAGGATTCTCAGACCCTGACTGAAGAGCTTGTTGAAGTCAAAGCCATGTTGACTCAGGAACTGTAAGCTGCTAGCCTGCGAGCGGTAAAGGCACAAACAATCAGCGAAAAAAGAAGGAAAAAAAAATAACGGAAGTCATAGAAGCAACAGTAAGAAATGGCAAAAATCAGCACCTAAACTTGAACAACTTGCTGTAGAAGTGCACCAAAAGAAGCGTTTCATTAGAAATGCTTTACAGTTGAACTGTCACATAGCAAAGCTGGACGTGCAACCATTATAACATCTCTCAAATCTTAGTACCTGCACGCTAGGTGAAGGCTTCCGTGTTTCTGCGCCCCAAATAGCTTGATTGTCTGCCCATAAAGTGCAATTGTGGTTACCTACGTTTTGGCATATGAACTTTATTACTAGAGATTACGGCTATTTTTAAGCAATTTATGAAGATTGCTGCTAAAGATGAAGTCTTACGATGGGGTCAACAGCAACTTCCTTTGTCAGACACATGTGAAGCACAAATGCTTCCGCTAGGCAGCCACATTGAATACGAATTCAGCAGCCAGATTATTAGTTTAATCTATTGAATTTACAAGCTACAGGCAACTGTTGGGAGAAAACTTTCTCTGTTTCTTTTCTTTCTTTCTTGCAATTTCTGAAAAATCAGTAAGTAAAACAAATTCAAGCACGATGCTGGCAAGCTTGTGATGCTGAGAAAAACAAAACAGAATACTAATGTCAGAAATCTTAAAACTAGCATCTATTAGGGCACCAACTGGCAAACTTATCCACAAAGTATTGGCACTGCTTACAGCTGTACCATCTTAATTTTGTCCACTTTCAAGGTGATAGCATTTGCCATTTGCAGAATTGTAGCATCACTCTTTATTGCACAACCACCAAGTTATAAAGTTGCCTACTTCAATTTTTTTTTAATTCCCCAATTTCTGGCAAACATTTGAGAGAACCAAATAAAAAGCTGCTTGCAACAGTCACTAGAATTCAACCTTTCTTTGAAGGCTCCAAATTTATGGAAGCCATTTGTAGTTTTTACTTCATTTAGGACCTTCCTCTTCCTGTTATTCCTACTGTGTATTATTATGATACATCTTACAATACAACTGATTCAAATACAAATCAGTACAGCCCGCAGTCACTAAAACATTTCTGCATTTCGCATGTACTCGAATGAGAAACATGAGAGCTTTTCACTCAAAGTGGTCCTGAACCACCCCCTCGGGCTTGGTGACAAAGACACATCCCACGGATAGCATTCACTGCTGTGAATATCTTAGCCAAATTTTGCAGTAGTACACAGTGCATGCAGATCTCAAGCAGAGCACGAAGTCAATGAATGAATGTGTGTGGTTTAGTGGCGCAAGGGCCAGATATGGCCAAAGAGCGCCAAGACAGTGTTAGTTATTTCGCGGTGGAATGATGAGTTCTGTGAAGAAGATGTGACTTGGCTGTAAAGGGGCCTAAAAATAGTCGCTGTAAAGTGCGTAAAATCTACGTGCTATAAAATTATGGCCATGACTAATGACGAATACTATGAACATTAAAATCCATCATAGAAGAATGATGCAAAATAGAAAATATATGAGATGGTAAAATTACTTGGAGCACTGCTGCCTCGCCAGTGCCCTTGAAACACAAGGGCCTAGAGGCACATGCTATACGGAAGAGCTATCACAGCGGCATCCTCTGAAGACAGGACCCGCTACGAACATGTGGGGCTAACAACATGCAATACATCTTTCAGAAAACTTAGGACTGCGTTGGTGTCAAATGGCGGTTCTGGGCCGAGCAGCATTATGGGATGTAGGGTGATGTGCTGCTGGTATGCTAGGGAAAAATGTTTCCTTTTCTCAGATTCGGCTGCTCGACACTCCAGGACATGGAGGACGGTCAGTCTCTCCCCGCATCTACCGCAGGTTGGAGGATCATTTTCAGTGAGTAAAAAGTTATGCGTGCCAAATGTGTGTGTTAAAAAGTTATGCGTGCCAAAAGGCGACAGAACAGGACATCTGTTCACCGTGATTTTGTTACGGAGGGCCAAGAACCTAACTGTGGCTTTATCGCGTGCAGTTTGTTATTTACTTCTGCGTCCCACATAGGTTGCCAGTGGTTTTGCAGTTTCCTTCTTAAGAAAGCCTTCAGGTCTGTGACAGGGACCGAAGCAGTAGGATTAACTGCATGCAATGAAATTGATGTGGCCATCTGGTCTGCTAGAACGTTTCCCTCGATGCCCCTATGTCCAGGCACCCAGCATACAATCACATGTTGGTTAGATATATATACTTTACACAGTATGGAGTAGAGTAAATTAATTACTGGATTTTTGTGGTTACAGAAAGACATCAAGGCCTTCACAACACTGAGGGAGTCCGTATATATAACTGATTTCTGGAGTTTTTATTTATTTATATGCTTTACGGCCGACAGCAGTGCATAGGCCTCAGCCGTAAAGATACTAGTTTCCGGATGCAGTACAATGGATTCCGAGAAGGATGGACCGATGGCTGCATAGGACGCAGTGCAAGGCACTGAAGGAGAGGCGGGAGCACCGCTCAGGATACGTTTGGTTGCCAATTACTCCGCTTCTGCTGAACGCATTGAAGTACATTTTTGTGGAACACTCTTCCTGAAAGAATCCATTTCAACTTGAAGTGCATTTCTCGACTTCGATAAAAAGTGGTTTGGGGCCCCTTTAACCAAATTTCTGATACGGTCAGTTAGGTACCTATAGTTATGCCCCTCCTGCCCTCCCTTATGTACGGCAGTGGGCAATTTAAGATGCGATAACTCGCTTGCATGGCAGCCACCGCTTTTTGCACCACCGGCGGGGACAGTGATCGCTGAGGTCCGAATGCAGCCCATTGCATCACAAAGGTCCTTGCTTTCGTTGTATACTAGAATCTGTTGGCTTGGTGACCCCGGCGACCAAAGGTGATGCAATAAGCGTCGGCCACCACGTCGGCCAATTATCAAGTTTAAATTGCTGAGCACCGTATACTTGCATTTTCTTTTTTGTTGTAACATCTCGCCTCTCGCCTCTGTTTTCTAACGCTGTATCTTTCGCGCAGAAGCGGTAGGTAAGGTGTTTGCTGAAAGGTAAGACAGTGGTGAGAGCCACAGGCCTTGGGCCCCTCCTTTCCAACAAGTTTTTGATCCTTCTAAATACAATAATTACTACTAAAATTATTTCATTGAAATGTTTGGACTATTTTAATCCTAGCAACGCCTCCACTACTACTGTAAGGTTCAGCTGTAAACGGAAGTTAAGCAAAATGGAAACATTCTCAATGACTTGCCTGGCACTGAAACATTCTGTCGGGCGCACCCTTGACTGTTTGTTTCGGACAAACATAGAAGTTGAATGCCTTGTAATTGTACCTGCAATCAAAAGAATGCAACTGTTACCGGCAACGAAAGTTGTACTCCGCACATCTAAACACGGCACAGAAACTTGACCCTGTTCACGTGTGCCCCAAAACAGAACATTATTGATAAACATTTTTTTTTTATGTAGCCGAGTTTTCTTACAAGCCGGCCACTTGGGTGTACACCACTTTAAAGGGCCCCTCACTAGGCCACATAGCAAATTTTGGTTATTTGATGGAAGTTACGTGCTGTCTTGGGAGCATGCTACCCCAAGAATTTTTCAAACTGGTTCATTAATAGCCGAGATAGACATATTTGAGTGCCGCGAACCCACGATTTCAGGAGGCAAGGGCTGCCGCCAAGAGAGACACTTTTTCCACTTGCTCCATCTAGCCTCTTCGCAAGCGAAATTTCTTCCCTGCGTTCTACCATACGTCACAGGCTCTGCCTTCAGTTCTTTTTTTTCTGTGCTTTTTTTGCTGCGTGATGCACTTCATTTGACAGTCACGAGCGCGAGTTGTTGCATATGTCTCATTTCGCGCAGCGAACAAGTTTGTATGCTGCGCACGAGAACACCTGAGTAGCAGTACAAATCAACGTTACACGAACACCGAGGCCAACGCAAGCAGATTATAGGACACGATCGCGTGCTGGAACACAATAGAAAATGACGTAGCTCTGTCCTCAGCGCGTGCAACTGCATGACGTGGGAACAAGCAGGCGAAACAGAAGTACATCTCTCTTGCTGCAGTGCAAAGTAGAACAAAAACATGCAGACACTTAGTTTGCGTGTTTTATTATTTCTCGAAGCTTTAATTCATCCACTGATGCAACAAATTACACAAATAACAGATGTCACCTTGAATTACTCTCGAAGTCACGTGTCACTAAGCGCGACGTCACAGCACATAAATGTACGTAGGCGCACTTGCTGGTATTTGCCATCCCACCCATCTTGGAGCGCAATGTCCGTGAGGAGAAGGGCAAACGGCGTTTAGTTTGAGGTTTCCGCTCTTTCCATGGCGCGTAGCGACGCAATTTTTAGCAGACACTATCGTGAGCGCGCACTGCCATTCAAAGGGCCCCCCACCAAGTCTGGCCATCTTGAGCTGATAAGCTCACTGCACTTGTCAGCTCAATATGGCCAGACTTGGTGGGGGGCCCTTTAAGTAGCAATGGTGTGATAAAAGAGAGGAGTTTTGTGGCAACAGCTAATCGCAAATGTCAATTACAAAAGAGAAGTGCTGTGAACATATGCCATGGTCTAGAAACTGGTTGGCCATTTGAAATTAATAATGTCCTGAAACAGAATGCTCTGTTTGTTAAACTTGATTTTTCAGTCGCAACTTGGTTTCTTCCTCAATGGTTAAAAGGAACAATAAAGGCAAATGTTATGTCAAGCTAAAGTGACAGGTCAATGCTCGAGATCATCTAAGGTGTCGATATTATTGAGAACAGAGCCTTAATAATTAAGAAATTTAAAGGGACACTAAAGTGAAACAATAAATCAGTTTAGACTAATGAAGCATTGCTTCCGAACCCTGCAGGCAGTCATTTAAAAAAATAGTTTGATTATTAGATGAGGAAATGAAGGTTCAAGTATCAGTATTTAAATTTCGCACCTAAACCCCAGCACCGGTATGTCAGCGTGACGTCAGGGATTCCAAAGTATGTTTTCGCATCTGGGCCGCGTTGGCTGAATAAAGGTTCCCGAAACTTGCCATGTTTAATATTTGGATCCTTTAGAACACAATGTAGTCAATCTGTACTGCTATATATAATTAGTAGGCCCTAGAAGATGCCATCAAAATCTAAGACGTCACAGCCCCCAGATGCGGGAACTTAAGTAGGTGTCGCCACCCGTATTTCGTTCTTGCGCTTTTTCCGGCTTACGAAACGTCTTATCGTTGTAAAAGTGGTGTTTTTGGTCTTGTAGAACGGCAATTTACTGAAGCAGAAGAAATCATTTTTCACTTTAGTGTCCCTTTAAGTAAATGTAGGACATGATTCGAAACTTCACTGAGACATTCAAATAGTAGCCCGATGACATAGCGACTTCTCATTATAATTCTCTTAGTGGTACTCAATCACTCATAATAAAAAGACCATTTCACTGCATTATAGGATGGATGAAAATGCTACTTGTCTACTTCCATTCGATTCTCAGAAAAAAAGAGTTTTCACATGTTACCCATGACAACAATGCGAACGGCCAAAAGGTTCTGTGTTCTCTCAACTCTACGACGCCCTCACTTTCACGTTTCAGTAGTTCCGTCTTTGTGTAGCGCTGCGCTGGTTTTGCTGGCTCGTCAAACTTACCCAAACTGCAAGTAGCAGCGAATGAAGCCAATTTCCACAAGCATCGATGATCGTGTTTATGATTCGGCACGCGCTTATCCTTCCTCCTTCACACCGTCGGCACTGTCTTGGCTCGATTTCAGGCCCTGCTGTTGCGTTTTGCGCCAGAAACTATAGTGCCGGCTGTCGGGCGCCGTTTTACTCACCAACGGCAGAAAGGGAAGTGATGGCGTATGTAACGTTGCAGCTCCCTGCTTGGGGGCGGGAGGTTTGAATTGCGCCAGAGGTATGTGGGCCTTTTCAGACACGACTCTCTCCTAAACTAAGTCCTTTCTTGGCACAAAACGAGGGCTGCGAGGTTTATTGCAGGGCATTTTAGCAGTCTACATTGACTTATATTTTCCTTTAGTGTCCCCTTAAAGGATGTATGGCAGCACATCGCACCTCTTCTACGAAATCTTCTAAAAAAGCCGAACCGACTACAATACGTCAGATTCAACAGATCCGACATTTTGTTTGGAGGTGTTATTAACTTTGTAAATGACATAGTCTATATTGGTCTGAACTGGTTCCAAATGGTTTGAGCTGTGTTTCGAAGATACAACAAGTCGGGCCCAACAAGGATTTTAATGTCTGGCAATAATAAAAAGCCGTGCATGGCAGACACAAATGAGAGAAACAAAGCAAGCTGCCGCACTGCACACCAACTCACGACAGGCCAACCTGGGGCTAGGGTCATTAAAACGCTGTGGGAACAGTGGGGAGTACTTTCCTTGGACTGACATTTGTTGACTGGCACCCTGCACTACGAATATGCCCCTACAACTCAGTGACTCGGTTGTTGGAAGTTCAGTTCACTTCTCAGTTGCTTTGTAGCTTTGCACCGATTCTACAAAGTTGAGCAGTGTTCAAAATGCACTCATGTTTTGCACGCTGCTGATAGTGGTACATTTCTGGCACGAATTGCCTAGCTGAACAAAAGAAAAGTGAAGACTACTGGCCGACTTTCAGCTCTAATTATCTATGCCCTAAACATAAAGGAATAAAATGAACTAGGAGGTAGCATCACAAGCCAACTCCTTGTGAAGACCCCCTCTCCCCTTTTGTGCGTTTTTCTCTCCCCTTAAAATTATGTAAGTTTGGGCATGTTGGTATTCCATTTTAGCCTTTTAGTGAAAAAAAAAGGAAACGAAAAGACAAAATATCTAAAGTTGGTGAATATAGAAGAGTGCTGGAAGTGAGCTTTTTGTCAACATCTTTTATACTGTTCCTGTGTTTTTTGTGTGCTAGTAAAAGACTAAAATTATCTCTCCTGTTTCTCCAATAAGCCAGCCGACACATAATCCTGCATTTGGCAGACTCAGCCCAGCATTTTGACACCTGGTAGCTTTTAAGTGACGCGCACTTGTTTGAGCACTTTCACATTTTCTCCATATAAAAGCTTATGCAACATAGTTTGCTTTTTGTAGCATGTAGCTTATTCCTTATTATGTGCGAGTACACCAATCGGGCGTTGCCGGCACACCTGTTGTCTTTTCAGAAGAGCGCTTGCTGAATAGGAACTAGAAGTTAAACAACCCTCCGTGGCAGGATATCAGCCCCTTGGTGGGGCTGGATATCCTGATACCTACCACAAATGGGCAGGTATCATGACAGTAACAGCCGGCACTATCCTGATACAATGGGGAAGCACCTAAGTATCTAGCTAGCCATCTAATCTATCATATTTGTGTGAACAGACCAACACAGCTTATGCGGGAAAGTATCACGATCTTGCAGCTCCAGCATGTGCGATATTTTCAAACTAAAGAATTGCGCAGAATGCAATACGGAATGCTTTAGAAATGCGCCTTGGTAGTTTGCATTTCCAAGTATTAATGCTGCTACAGATGCACCATACATGTTTCGCCACGAGCCAATGTGAGGCATCGCTTGCCCACTTCTTATCATCCCTTAGTTGGTTGAACAGCTGTCGAAGAAACGCGTACAGACACTACCGCCAGATCTCACCAAGTAGTAAGATTTAGAAACTGGAAGAGACAGGCTCCACACCTGTTCCACAGCATGTACAAACGACTGCATGGTGCACAAAAGACCAACAAGCTTCTCCATTTGTGACACAAGGAAAATCCAAAATTAAACGAAGTGGTTCAATAACAAAGCAAAGCAACAGGATATGCAAGATGCTATAGTGGGAAGGCCGCACATTATTTCTGCCTACCTGAGGTTCTTACGTGTGCACCTAAATACTGAATGTGCTTTCGCATTACACCGTCATCAAAATGCAGTAGACAAGGGTGCCAACTGAACCGCTCGGCCTCATGCGGTGCATCAGAAGCCACTGAGGTACCAAGATGGATTTTCAAGGGAGCTTAAAGAGAAATATTATGTTAGTTTACATGGCTAGATTACGCTTCCAACATGCAATAAAGGTCAGTCTCGCCGCTGGTGAAGCTTCAGTATGCACCAACTTGGAAATGACGATCATCAAATCCCAGCACCCACCTTTCTGAGCTAGCTGCACCTGCTTGAGATCATCGTGGATATGATTTTCCGAACGGTCATGACTACTTGTAAACTGTACGCACGATTATCATAAACTCAAATGCGAACAAGCACACAACTCCTAGAAAGTGTTGTTGCCTTTCTAGGTTTGGGTGTATTTACAACTGTGGCTTAATCCGGGCTCTGAAACAAACATTTGAGACTCTTCCATGCTTGCAAATCTGCTACCGAGCAACCGCACACCGCAGCCTCACGTAATTAGGCCCGATGTGTGCCACTTATCAATGCCACTCTGTTCATGTTACAACTTATGTTGATGGTACATGTGGTAACAGGATGCAATTCAATCAAAATTTTTAAAAATATGCAGCACACAAGGCAATATTCTGTGTTAACCACTTCAATCTGCATACTGAATGCCCAGATCAGCCATACCTAGTATCTAGTGCCGCTAACACTTCCACTTATTACAGAAAGTAACTGTGGGCAGTAGTTTAAAGCAATGGCCCCAACCTACTGCCACCTCGAACATGTGAAACATACTTTACAAACGGCAAACAATCAATAATGAACTCCATACAGCAGCATGTCAAAGTAGGCTAGTGAGTGAGTGAGTGAAAAACTTTATCAGCTCTAGATTCGCTGGTATTCTGCGGTCTTCAGATGGAATCGTCCATCTTCTAACACAACGGTCGGTTGCCCTTAGTCCAGGGCTCCGCTGGATGCTGCTTCCAGTTGTGCTCGCCGAATCAGACCTTCTTGGTCGACCTGGCGATCGCTGGAGAGCACTCCCTCCCATTGTTCCGCACTCGGGTTTGGTATAACGGGTGCCACGTCTATCTTCTGGCATGCCCACGTTATGTGATACAGCGTGGGTGTTTCGTGGCACCAGGGGCATTTGTCATTGTATTGTGTCGGATAAATTTTGCTGAGTACGTGTAGGTTCGGGTAAGAGCCCGTTTGTAGCTGCCTCCACGCGACAGAGTCCTCTCTGCTAAGGGAGCTGTGCGGTGGTGGATACCGCTTTCTGCAGCCCTTTTAGTAATTTAGTATCGCCGAATAGTCTTGGGGTACAGGTTCGGTCTCCTCGAGGTCGCCTACGTGGGATGCTCGGTAATAAGTGTGCCCTCGAGCTATCCTGTCCGCCTCTTGGTTCCCTGCGACTCCCGTGTGTCCCGGCGTCCATACTATTGTATGCCTAATTGGTTCTTCTTTTGTTTGTCGTTGTGTTATGTGGTCTCCGGAGCGGAGTATGCGGAGCGCTCCGTGCCCTATTCTGCCGCGTAGGTAGTTGCGGCACGCTGTTTGCGAGTCTGTAAGGATTGTTAAAGACCGTTTAGAACGATATCCCTCCGCTGCCGCTAGAGCGACGGCCGCTTCTTCAGCCTCGATTATCGTACAGCTTTGTAGTGATGCGCTGGTGATCTCGCGTAGGTTCGAATCAATCACCGTTGCTACCGCGTTGCTGTTGCTCTGCCCCGCTGCTCTGGCGTATGTGGCTGCGTCCACATATACCGTCGTTTCTTGGGGTGCTAGTGTTTTTTGTAGGTATTCAGCCCTCGCTTCTCTGCGTGCTTTGTGTAGGTTGGGATCCATGTTCCGGGGTATGGGTGCTACTTTTAGAGTGTTGCGATACTCGTCCGGAATTGTTTCGGTCCTCTGGATCTCTTGCAGTTGATCGGCGCAGCCTAGTTTCTTCAGGAGCTCCCTGCCAGATGGGGTCTGCTGTAGTCTGCGTTGTTGGGAGACTAGTTGCGCCTCTTTCAATTCGTCGAAGGCGTTGTGTAGTCCTAAGGCTAGGAGCTTTTCGGTTGAGGTGTTCTGGGGAAGGTGGAGTGCGGTTTTGTAGGCTTTGCGTAGAATCGCGTCCGCCTGTTGTACCTCACTCTTGATGGGATTGTAGTATGGGAGGCTGTATGCCACTAGTAGGTAGGCTAGATGTTGAGGGCTCACTACTAATAGCTACCTGTCAACACAATGGCGTTGCTAAGCAGTAATTTTTTTCACAGTAATGTGAATCAGTGACACGTTTCAACTGACGCAGTCTTTTGTCTTCCGGTACCATCGCTGGAATAAGGACTCGATATTTCCGGCCGGAAATATCCAACCTGGACCTACCAGGCGAACCAGCTTACTAGCCCATTACA
This sequence comes from Dermacentor albipictus, assembly GCF_038994185.2. Taxonomy (NCBI): domain Eukaryota; kingdom Metazoa; phylum Arthropoda; class Arachnida; order Ixodida; family Ixodidae; genus Dermacentor; species Dermacentor albipictus. Next base: position 91,065,837 of record NC_091828.1, on the reverse strand, counting down.
CTATGCTGCCAGTTTTGATGAGCACAAGCTAGTAAACATCGCAACTACACACAGAGAAGGTAAAGCCGCGTTTGTCAACTCACCCATGCTTTTCCTTGTCGTACTGGAACGTGCACACGCCAACTTGAACCACCAGAAAATCTAAAGATGTCTACACACACACAAAAAAAAGAAAGACAGATGTAGTAACAGTGAACAGACAGACCGGTCTTGCGAACATAAGCGTCGAATACGATCATGCTTTCGGTTTCTGCGCTTCTGTCACGAGCTACTCGAAGCGATTGTACGCCGACGTTAAGCCGTCTGCGGGGAAAATGCGGGCATGAACCACACTGTCCGATACAACACGTGCTAAATGACAGGACACGCATGCCAGACACGACGGACGAAAACAAACCTCTCTCAGCTTTCGGTAGCGTTCCTCTGGAGTGTCATACGCGTGGGTACTTCGATCCAAGTGTAGACCTGTCAGGAAACGCACGAACGCATCGTCAACGTGTGAGCGACCTCCCCTCCGCCTCTAACCGGCTCGCTTACCCGTAAATTCGCAGTCGACGGCGACGAACGATGCATTTTCGACGGCCGCCTTGAGCTGGCCGAACTGCTCCTGGAAATCTGCCGTTCGGAGAGAGCCGGCGTATCGCGAATGAAATTCGAAAAGGGGCAATCAAAGCGGCGGCAAGAAGTTTCGCGGGTTTGTCAAGTTGTGCACTCACTTTTTGCGGTCACTTCCATGGTCGTTCGTGGGACGGCAACATCAAAGACAGACCGAAACGGCAACCCGTTGTAGTCGCGCTTTCGAGTCCCTCGCTTGTCTTGTTTCAGGCGGCCGCCATTATTGCCACTGCCATGCCAGCGAGCAGCACCGAGCAACAAGGCGATGCACCGATAAGTCATTCGACAGTCGCGTGCTGGTTTCACGTGAGAGCGCTCGTATTTAAGGTTTACGGCATGGCGTGAAGATTGAAATTACATTATAGTAAATACTGCAATGCAACAAAAAACGTACTAGAGATAAATTGTTTATAATAAGCAATAATTTCCGCATCACACGTGCTGGCTCGTTGGTCTAGGGGTATGATTCTCGCTTAGGGTGCGAGAGGTCCCGGGTTCAAATCCCGGACGAGCCCGTGTATTTTTTCACACATTTTTTTTTTCTTTTAGTCTACATATATTCATGGAGCGCGCCAAGTATTTCTACTTGTGTCTCATTTCGGTCCTATTTCGTTTTCTTCGTTATCGGGAATCCGTCGCATAAATCTTCCAAGTCGCCGGCGTCCAAGACCATGACCGAGACCTCGAGACGCTAAATCCTTGAAGGAACTAAATAAAGTTTTCTCTCTCTCCAAGGTGGAGTACATTTTCGATGGTGGTGATGATATGCATCTCTCTTCTATTGCAACCAGTTTTCATCAATTCTCCCAAATTATATTTCGTAACAGGTCGGCGGCGTTATCAACAACCACAAGTTGTTTTTGCTCAGGGGATGTAGGATGTTATTTATGTTCAGGCGTCTGCCGAACTTGATTTCTCCATAATATAATTCATCTTGGCTACTTCGTTCAAAGTAAAACTGATCTTTGATGATATTTTTCCAAAACACGCAAAACTTCCTGCGCGCATACTTGAATGTCCCCTTCAAGATCATCTGAATCCACTTCCGTCTCACTTGATAATTTCAGCGGACGCATCACGAAATTTAGAGAAGGCCGGTGTTGGAATCTTTTCAATTCAGCTTAACTGGTCTTTTGCTCTCCCTCTCGCCGATTACAGTCCAATATTCCTTGCTGAATTCCTGGCGATTATTCTGGCAATGCGAAAATTGGGTCCAGATGTCTAAGGTAAAAGTGGTTACAGGCGCGCTTTCGGCCTGTACACATTTAACTTGCACTAATCGGTCACACTTGTTGAGCACATTTTAGACTCTTCTCCTGGATAATTAGTCTGAAGACCGTTTTGCTTGGGTCCCCAGACATAGTGGACTCTATCAGCTGACTCGCTCGCATCGTCATCACTAAATGGTCCGGTCTTAAATGTTCTTCCTGATTCCTCTTTTCTAACAGGAGCCATATTCAAACGCATTTTATTGTTTGTTTGTAATGAATCATGCATACTTTCCGCAGATGATTTTCAACATCTAAAATTTCAGTGGAACAAGAGTAAATTCACGTCAATTCACGCCTTTCATGTCAACGCGAGGTGACGTTAACAAGTTTCTGGCGTAGAGTACCCCCGCCTAAATTTTTACCTTCATAGATCTGGTCTATCCATAACTAACCTCTGCTCTTTTTGTAATGGCGCAGAAACTGTTGACCATTTCTTTCTTTCTTGCCGCCGCTTCTCCGCCTTTCGCAATATGTTCCTTGTATTTCAAATGAGAAAACTAGGTTTAGCACTTATAATACCAAACCATTTGTCTTTTGGTGCCTGTCAATTAGGCACAAGCCATGGTTTATGATTAGTGTTCTGCACAAGTTCGTTGAAGCATCCGGAAAGTTACGCTGCTGGGGTATCGACCACGGGACATTTCATTTTATTGTTATTATTTTTCTTGAGCTTCTCAGTTTAATTTTTATTTATTTAGTTGATGAATAGGTACTCACAAAATTGGTGTTATCAATTAATTGCCAAATGATTCGTTTTAAAAATGCTTGCCTTTAAAAACCCTTTTGGTGTGTTGTTGGGTGTTCGTTTCAATCTATCCACTGTGGCCAGTACCCCTCGTGGGTGCGAGCCATGTTTTGAGACAACAACAACAATCCATCTTCACAAAGTGGAATGCCTCATGATTTTTTTTTGTCCAAACCGTACGAAGCGGTAAATACAAGGTCCTGAATATTTAGCTGCGTGTGTTCAAAAAAAGATTTCGCACTCACCGCCGCACCGTTCTTGGTCAGATTTTGCAGAACGATCGCATTTTGTTGTTTACTTCGTTTAGTACAACACTTGGCACGATTAGTCGGCCGTATTTTAAGACTAAAATGAAAAATTGGCTTCGCATGAGGGAAAAATGGCGTCTGAAAAGCAGGCCCTGGCACCATAGATTTTCCTCTATGCCTGGCACTGACGTGTGTCGCCGCCTGCCGGCAGCAGCAGGGAAACTCTATGGCAGGGAGGAACTTCTGTCGCGTAAGCTGCCTATTTCGAGGTGCCGTTTGGCGTTTCGTCTGCGAAGCAGCTCCTTCCTGCTGCTGCCGGCAGGCGGCGACACAACCCTGTGACAGGGCCGGCTTTTCAGACGCCATTTTTCCCTCAGGCGAAACCGGTTTCTTATTTTTGTCTTAAAATACGGGTGACTAGTCATGCCAAGTGTTATACTAAACGAAGTAGACAGCAAAATGCGATTGTACTGCAAAATCTGAGCAACAACAATGGAGCGGTGAGTGCAAAATCTTTTATTGAACACACGCAGCCATATATTCAGGACTCTGTATGTGCCTGTGCGTGTATTGCGTCTTGCTTTTTATGTCATTCGCACAGCTTTACCGTTCCAAATGTGTTCTTCTGCTGTGGGATCAAGTATCGGACAACAAGAAATAAACTCGAAACTTAAATTAAAGGTGGCGTAGCGACTTATTAAAGTTATTATTATTAATTACAGTAATGTGCAGTGATTGAAACGCGCTAGTTGTTTAACTGTGCTGGCCCACGTTTTCATATCTGACCCCCATCGACATTGCCATTAAAATCCCCTTATTCAAAGTAGGCCGACGAGAAAGCCGAGTTGTCATAAAGCATTCTCGCGATTATCGCGAAGACGTAAAAAGGCTATATCTATATCCTGTTTTATGTGAACGGGAGGAAGTGCAGTTTCACAGGACATGGAATGCTCCTTAGACGTAACTGAGGTAGTATTAGAGCATAGAAACCTTTGTCAAGCAGGATGATGGTTTCTATAGCAGAGCAGCAAATTCGCCGTACATTGAGTGATAAATCTCGAAACGGAGGCTGCAGCTTGATACAAGAATAGCGGTTTGTTGGATCTTTCCTGGGAAACGCGTTCGCTGTAGCAGTGAACATGACTGAGACGACGATGGTGATGTAGTCCACAGCTGGAGATAACTATAACTTGTACCAAGGGGTATGTTAGGGTCCTCACTTAAGCGCAGTTAAACACGAAAAAAGCAGCGAGTAGGGTATTACGTGAGCGTGTGACGTGAGCGTGTGACGTAAGTAAGCATGTGTTATCTTTGTCATCATCACATCTCGATGGAGCGATAACTGAGGAAGCAAGAAAAATAACACAGAATTTCAACGAACATTATTTATCTTTTCTTCTCTCGACAGAAAACATTTCTAGGCTGTGCTCGGTAAACGATTGGCCGAGTAAGAGCGCCTTCGCTGTTGCGCTTTATAAATGCGTCGAGGTGTCCTGGTAATACAGGCACATAGAAGATGCAAGTACATATAGAGATCTCGCTCTTGCAGAGTCGCTTGAAAACCCGACGTAAAACTAAGGCCTCAGTCAAGATCACTCGGCTTGCACAATAAATTACCCCGTACCTCGTACAAATCTATTCCACGTTCCTGGTTGACACATGCTGCATCTGCTGTTGCGTATTGTTAGGCGCAAAGAAAAAGACATTCGCAATAGTATGGCCCATCGTTCTTACTGAGATGACCAAACATGGAAACGTCGGCGTCAAAAAAAAAAAAAGAAAAAGCTCTTTCGGTCAGCAGCCACATTAGATTTACTGACGGATGCTCAGCAAGCGGGCCTGTGCTATAATGTGATAAAAAAAGAAGCAAACCATGCAAAGGCAATACACCGACAGAGATCGTCCACGATAGGTAGGATTTGGTACGCGAGATCAACAGTCTTTTAGCGACAAAAAAAAACAAGAAAAAAAAGGAAAACACGAGAGCACACCTGCCAAGGGCAGGTGTGCGCTCCCAAAGTCGTGAGCTAAGCAAAGGACAGGTCTAGAAGCATAGGCTGGCTTCCTATTCTATAAGCGCAAAGTACTTTCGCTTGTTTTCTATTGTCACATCTGCACTGCAGATTGATTTCCAAAACCACGTGGCACGACAAAATTTGCGCTTTGAATTTCACAAGCTATATGGGGTTCGAAAGCGTATACTTGTCTTGCAATGAAGAAGGGGGGGGGGGGAACCTGTGCCTGGAAATAAATTTTTGAAAAAAAAAAGAACAGCATTCATGTTCAACGCGAGAGATTTCGCGTGACCTTTTTTTCACAGCATACGCATTCCCTTTATTACTTGTTTATTGCAGGCACTGCAACTTATGCACATCAACCTTGGTATTTCGTGTCAACAAATTCACATGTATGACGGATATGGTGAATAAAATAAATTCTACGGCTTCCATGTGCCTAAACCACCGTCGATCTGATTATGGGGCACGCCATAGTGGGGGACGCCGGAATAAATTGGACCCCGTGGAATTTAAAGCGCCTTTTAATCTAACTAAACGAGCGTTTTTTTTTTTTGCATTCCGTATCCACCGAAGTGCAGCCGCCTCCGGCTTCGAATCCGCAGCGTTGTAGTCAGCAGCGCAATGTCATAGCCACTTATCTTTGAACAAACTTCTGATTGCTCTAGTTGAGTTGTTTTACTATGGCACTGTAACAATGCACACACTTACAAGTTAGGTGCAACTTTTGTATGAATAAATGTGTTACTACTTTTGCGGCTCTCCGTCTCCAGAGCGAGTATACTCCGAAAAAAGTATTGTTCGTGGCTCTTATGCTGCTACGTTTGCTGCCGTGTGTGTGTGTGTGTGTGTGTGTGTGTGTGTGTGTGTGCTTCGTTTTCAGGCAATACAGAATTTTAAAGAATCGACTGTTGCAGATAACACAATTCTAGTCCTCTAGCTGCATTACCCGCAGAAGCGGACTTTACTTGCGAAAAGACAAATTAAAAAAAAAAGCATATTCGACTGATTCCCGAAGTTCCACTGGATAAGTTTTTCACCGATTGCGTTGCGGCGCATATTGAAATTCCCGAATAGCATCCGCCGAGTTCGTACGGCGTATTCGCTTGGAACGAATTCTCAGGGTGACATTGGTTTTGAGAAATTCACTCCTAACGCGTGCGAGGAAGCAGACTGGTGTCGCAGTTTCCAATTACAATGAACCAATTACAATGTTTCCAATTACAATGAACCAACTTGCCCACCAACGCATTCTGCTAAACTTCATGAAACGGCACGTTGCTGTAGAAAGTAAGTGGAACAACACGGTACACATTCACTGCCCTTTCGACGGAGCATGTCTCGAAACCGCTGCCATCTTCAGAATTCCTTCCAAGTGCACGCGCCTTGCGTACTCGCCGGCTAGTATTCGTAAATCGCGATATGCACTGTAAGCAATTACTTAAAAACTTGGTGAGCGAAATATTGTTAATTAGTCGAATACAATTAGAACTGCTTGGATTGTCTAGATCAATCATCAGTTATTTTACATATGAAAACTTCAGTCGCAGAAAATGAAGCATATGATGAGCACGACTTCAATAGGTGGTGGCCACAGCCCCGTTACCCCTCCCTCCAGCCTCCTCGCGGCGGCTCCCTCAGTGTAAACGGAGGGAATCTCGAAGGTCATGCCTTCGCGACCTTCAGGCGCCGGAAGAACGCCATGACCACTATACATAGTGGATGCTCCGCAGGTGGACCTACAAATACTACTGCATGCATATCATGATCGTTATATGCTGGTCACGACATGTACGCATCGGTATTTTTAGCGAATGCTAGGTATCTATGCTGGCGGGACACCAACGCATGCATAGGTGATACCTAAACCTTAACGTCTATGACGTGACGTCTTTCCGGCTATGACGTCTTTTCCGGCTTCCTAATTGCTTCGGGCGCATTTACGCAGGCAAAGCGTAGCCCTCGAGCATGTTCTGTTTTACGTTATCCAGAGGGAGGCCGTCGCTGAGCCGGTAATTCGTACACCACCTGTACCCAGCTGTATTTTTCGGTGCCACCTACATCGTGGCATTCAACTTATGGTGACGAAAAAAAACACGAATCTCCATAAATCACCGTCACCGACACCTGTTGTACTTAGACCCGTTGCAAGACGAAGGCCACTTCCGGCGATCTCCGGTTACGTCCGTCTTCCGTTAGCCCACTCCCATCGTATACCGGCAGACTTCCCCGTCGCGCATCACTCAATCTGATACTCGACACGGATTTCTTTCCACTCTTCGCACCCGTTCCAGAAATAGGCGACCCATATTCTCGCTATAGTATACAAATGCACGTCATCGAAATCCTATCGGAGCGCCTTTCTCGCACCGAGGGGACCACGTGATATCCTCGGGAGAGCCGAGAAGCTCCCGTAAAAGGCTTTCTCGCGCTCCTTCCTCTGCACCGTCTTCGCTCACCCACTCGCCTGACAGCGATACGTACCTAAGAGGAGCAACGGAACTCGGCGCACTCCTCGACGCTGTGTTCCGAGTCGGAAACAGAGTCGCGACGTCGTGTTTACCCGGCTCTCGAGTGAAGCTGTAGTACAGAAAAGAACCCCGGTATAGGGAGGGCGAGGTCCTTCCCAACTGCATGAATCTTGCGCCGTAGAGCAAGGAGCTGCGTGCTTGTTCTTGTTCCCTTGCGAAATGGCACAACCCACTCTAGGGGATCGGCCATGAATCGGGCGTTGGAGGAAGCTGTTAGCATTCTTTTTTAATAAGTTAGGCTGAAATGAAATAAGCATCAGGCAGATGGTGTCTACTGTTACAGCTATGAGTAATCAATTATCTAGGTATGTTGTGAATTTTGTGAACATTTTAAGTATTTAGAAGAATTCCAACATGCATATAAATTTCTTGTTGTCTCACGCAGAAAAAATGCAGAGGGCTTCGCAAGTGTCCCTGTGGCTGCAGCCCAATACGGTAGCCCCAAAGGAAAGAGTTACAGGAAGAGTCAAATTCCAGCCAAGCTTTTGGAAGGGTTCTAAAGATCTTTTCCTTTGAATAATGAAACGGTGGCATGTCAAAAAGAACTGTTCCAGAGATTCCCTCTCATCGCACAAAGGGTACAAGGGCGATGTAGCCAGACCAGCAGACCTGTGGAGGTAAAAGTTCAGTGGGGGGACTCGGCACCGTAGTCTCGTAATCGTTACTTCAATATTTCTACAGGAGCACCATCTGTTGTTCCAAGGAAAACTGAGATGCGGGAAATGAGATGTTGCCAATGATGATTGCGCGAACTTATTTGCAGTAGTATGTTTTCTTGATCGCGCCGCAGTGATGAAAGCTGACGATGGTAAAATGGGGATTATGGGACCATCGTGGGTTGCTACTGCGAATGTATCAGCATATTCGTTTAAGGCTAGACCTTTGTGGCCTGGCAGGCACACTAAATGAGCGAGACGTAAGTGTCGACTTAAAGCGACATTCTAGATCTTTAGCAGTATCTTCCAGTAATTTGGCCAATTCACAGGATATTGCACCCATAGAGTTGATGTTTATTTGCGCCGGAAGGGCATTTTTATTTCTCGGAAATAAAAAAAAAGTGCTTTCTTGTTGGTGGCCATTGAAAGAAATTTGAAGTGATCACAATCAAAGTTGTCTTTCGCATTTGCAACTGTTCTTTTAAACGTTGCTGCCGCGAACTTATAGTCTCTGCACTTGCTAGGACACTGGTTATGAAGTAGTTTTTCAGCGCTGCCTTTTTTGTATCCTGTAATGGCGTCAGCTCTCTGCGTTCCACCAAGGGTGAGAAGACCCACTTTTAGTTGAGTGCACAGTGAATTGAGATCTTTTACGAAATATTTTTAAACGGACAATAAATTTATGGCTTTTCTTCTTCATTATCCACTTGCTGATTTGGTAAAGCCATGTGTAAGACCTTTTTGAATGTGCTAAAATTAACGAAAGTATTTGAATGCGTAGTAATTTGAGTCAATGGGCATACGGACTCAAAAAAAAAAATAGGAAGATGGTCACTGCTTGTGCCCGAGTTTATAGTAGATCAAGTGGGGATAGACAAATTAGTACTAGCCAAGGGGAGATCTATTGCGGAAAGTGACTTAGTGCAAATAAATCTGGGTGTTCGCGCGTTAACGCATGATAAATTATTGTAGCTCTGGAAGTGCTTCTTCTGTTTCTCTCTGGAAGTGCTTGTGTGGAACATAACCTGCCCGTCTCACTGATTTTCTGGATTTTTCACTGCTGTCGTGGGGTCTGCCGCCGCACGTCTCGCGGTGATAGACGTGAAAGGTCCCAAGGTCCCGTCCGGCTCCGGTTCACCAGAGGGATTCGCCTGGAGGAAGCGAGGAAATAGATGTAGCGACAGCGAGGACACCGAGCTGTACTCCGCATCAGCTGACGGGTAATGGGACTCGCAACTAAGGAGAGAGATGCAAATGAAAGGAAGGCAGGGAGGTTAACCAGACTTAAAACGTCCGGTTTGCTACCCTGCACTAGGGGAAGGGAAGGGGGAAGTAAAGACGGAAAGAAGAGCGTGACAAAAATGAAAGCATGTGGAAAAAAAATATGAGAAGGGACGAAATGGGGTCATTATAGTCTTTCTAATAGGCCACTGTCACGCAGAAAAGTCAACAGAGCCTTGACCGACTTTTGCTGCGACGACAGTTCACGTCGGCATTCCAAAACTGACTGTTCTGAAAGTGGCCTGTCGTCAAGGCGCGCCAACGCGGTCGCTAGTGACAGCCGGTGCGCGCTGTATCGAGGACAGTGGCAAAGCACGTGTTCGATAGTCTCTTCGCCGCCGCAGTGTCTGCAAGCCGCGCTGTCATCCATACCGACTCGGAAGGCGAAGGATCTTGTGTAGGCGACACCAAGCCACAGTCGGCAAAGTACTGCTGTTTCGAGTCGAGAGAGTCCAGGTGGGGGTCGAAGTCGAAGGGATGGGTCCAGTCGGTGTAGACGTGTATGCTTTAAGCTGGGTGTGTTCCATAAAGTTTTGATGGCTTCATTTACTAAATTTACTGAAACACACACACACCAAGGAATATAGGCGACACAGGCGATCACATGGTCGATCGGGGAACGCACAACCACGCCACGAGGAAACAGGGCATCTGGTTCCGTATCGAGCTATCTAGGTAAATTATTCCTGCTGAGAAACCGCGATCGAAGGCTGGCTAATGCACCACGTGCCTTTTCACGGAGGCCAGTCTTGGAAGCAGCCCACATTGAACGAAAGAGCAGACGGTGCATTAGCCAGCCTTCGATCGCGGTTTCTCAGCAGGAATTAAGTTACCCAAATAGCTCGGCACGGTAACAGATGCCCTGTATCCAAGGCCTAGTTATGCGTAAGCGTAAACGTCGTAGTAAAATCACGCAACCTGCAAATTTACACATCAGCTTTGTCCACTTTAGATGCTCTAGCGGATGCAGTTTAGGGAACTGCGCGATATCCGTTTCCGGTGCCCAGTTACGAATTTGGAAAACTCGTGCTTCCGTAGTTTTTTTTTAACGTCTTTATTCCTGCATGTGTTTCTATGTGTTTGGTTATTTACTTATAAATTTTCGTAAACAATTTCAGGCCATAAATCAAAATTCTGTTTCCTGCCGTCACTACAGTCAATAGAAAGCCCGCAAGTACACGCAAAATGCCTCCAGCGGCCAGTAGCGCAGAAACTTTGCGTGCATTTGCGGTCTTCTTTCACGCTCGGAAAAACACTTTTATGTCGCAAGTATTGAGGAACAGAAAGCTGCATCGGGAGTTTTTAATGTCGCTCTACAATTTTCTCATTAACAATTTTAATCTAACTATAATGTTTGAGAAGTTGATTAATTAATTCACAATAATTATCCAACTAGGCGGAATGAAAAAAAAAATAGTTTGAGTATCTCCAAGCGACGGCAAACAACATTACCTTTGTTCTGTCCAGCTACGTTGCATTTGCATATCTTTAAACTCTGACTAAAGTCAGCTGGGACGGCGTATATGCCACGTAGACACGGAACGTTTATCGTAACTGATTCCAGCCATGTGTATAGCGCACAGTACTTTAGGAAGCATTAGAAGTGTATCGCCCCGATTATACTTGTCCTCGTGCAAAGGAAAATTTTAATTGTTAAGTCTACAAACAATTTTTTCTCTCTGAACAAGTGCCTTCGTATTTTCGCAAGCCTGGCCGACTTTGACGTCATCGCCCTTCCAATGCTCAGGGACGCTTTTTCTTTAATTTACTGTTAGTCTGCGCGCCCTTCCTTCATATATAGAAGCGGATGTGGCATGGCGGTCATGAAGTGTAGGCCGGCTTCTGGTCCACATGGATTGTCAGTCAAGCATCGGAATATTCACGCCGATTGTTGATTATGGCTGGTCCTTTCTTATTTTTCTTTGTTGCAGAAACGCACTATCACCAGTTAAACAACATTGATACACGTATAATGGACGTGTCGGTATTATGGTTGCAGCTGAACATACAGTATAGAGAACGTAGACAAACACAACTCTGACATTCAGCTGAAGGTTTTAAAAAGAGCACTCCAGGTATTTCCCCTCCACGTTTCTGCCCCACACAATCCTCTCGCGTTATTCTCTTGCCATTATAAATATTTGCTGTATGTAGTGCTACTTTCAAATAAAACCTTCACCTTAGAATGAGCCATGTGTTTTAATATCTACCTTTTCGTATGTGCTATCGCGCTGAAAATATAGAAAAGAAAAAGGGCACCACATACACCAGCAAGGGTTCGAAAATCTACACTGGGATCTGTGATTCATGATGGCAAAGAGAATGCACCAAGTCTTTTCTCATGTGTACTCATCTCTTGCACCAGAGAACTTCGGCAGTAGCTCCGACCGTACTCCCAGCGGTCGCAGCGCAGTGTCGCGTTACCGAAAACTGGGGCGCCGTCGCCGGACAACTCGACGTCAAACATCCGGCAATGACCTCCTCGAAGCGGCGAATAATATGCATCAGAGGTCGAGTTCGACGACAGCACCAGCGATTTACACTGTTCGGACGTCACGTTGGCGGCCAGGCTGTCTGGCCTCACGCACCAATAATGGACATCCGGCAGGAAGAAGCTGTAGATGACCAAATGCAGACCGTTGGGAATTCCTCTGAGAAGGCAGAAGAGGTAGACGTTCCTCTGGAACTTGCCGTAGTCTCCGATTACACTCGTGACGTAAATCTCGGACATCTTGGGACACCACCATTTCGCCGACGTCTTTTATAGATCTCCGATTCGACTCTGTATTTAATCAAAAAGGCGCGTGCATTTGCACCACTGCCTTGAACCGCAGGCAGCGCAACGTTCATTTCCCAGTTCCCTGCGTCTCCTGTAAGGTACGGGGTTCGGTCCCTCGCCCACAAGGCACAAGAGGAGCCCGCGCCGCCAGGGAAGCTGCTTGTAGCTAACGAGTTGCCGCTGACTACGGCACGTGCAGTCAAGGTGTGGGACGCTCACTTTCCCTGCGCTATCACTCGAGCGCGTTATCGGCACGAGGTACTCCTAGAAGACGCCTAGTCAGCATCTCTGCCTCCGCACATTTCTTACGTCAATGCTTCCATTCGTTTGAAGAAGAAGAAAAAAAAGAAAAGAAAACGGGAAACGCGCACTGGAAGCTACAATGCAGCAGCAATCTTCAAGTTACTGTTTTCCGGAACGCTCAAAGACGAGCAATTCGTTATCGTTTCTTTCGAAAACAATATAGAAACAAACTTAAAAATCTCCGCTTCACGTGAACTTTTTAAGCTGATCTGGACGAGGTGCGCACCCCCCCCTTTTTATTTTTGGATTTTCGGTCACAACAAGATGTATGCGTGAGCTGCGGCTTAAGGCCCAACTGTGTTTGTCATAGAAATCTCACACACCATACAGTTCCTCTTCCTTAGGTTTTTCGTTGTCCGGTCATTTTCATATGTGAATACCAGCATTTCTGTTACTTCCTTGACTGCCGGAAGTGCTGAATCATGTCTTTTTTTCCTGCGCCTGCAAGCACTAGGCCAAGCAGAGCAAAGTCATAAATGTTCCTCACCAGAAATTGCCGTAAAGGGGTTCAGTAGCCGGTTCTCTTGCCCTTGTCCTATCGATTACTGTCATTGGTGAAAAATTGGTCAGTTCGTCGAATGCAGAAGCATGCACGAACACAACCGATTAGTCTGGCACTCATTTCAAACAAAACAGCGCCTCGACAACACCTTGCCTTCCAAAAAAAAAAAAGGAAACTAGCTTTTTCTGAAATCACAGCTTCATGACACAACGTTGGCTTTTGCAAATAAAGACCGCACAGGTATGAAGAAATCAGCTTGTGCCGAGTCTTTATGACACGTCAGTGTTTCTTTCGAGGACTTTTCGAGAACAGAAATTTCTGGGGCATCAGCGTCCTCGTAACCTATCCAGTAATCCTGCAACGCGCAGCCGTCGTACAAGCGCACGACCAGCTTTATGACCTCGTCGCATCTTATCTAGATTACGTTGTGGTACTGTTCCACAAAGCGACGTCGACGGTTGCGTTCATTTAGCGTGTCCAGGTCCTTCTATTTGTATTCCTTTATCCGGGTTGCCCACGTCAACGTCCAGACGTGCTGCGCAGCCATATCTTTGCGAGGCTCAGGAGTTCAAGGTTCTGACCTAGTTTAGACTTGGCTGCGATTCACGCAAGGGTGCCTGAGTGCACGTAGTAGCTAATGTCAAGGTGTCGGTCCGCATTCGGCTGCCAGACTCTTGTCTGCTGGTCTGTAACGTCAAAAAATTCCTCTGCAGAAAAAGTGGGCTGGGAGCAATTGATGACCTTTCATTGAGCGATTCAACTGAATCTTCATTTTTTTTTCGGACACAATTTGCTTGACGTGACTGAAAGTTTCAACAACGATCTTGCTACTTGTACAAAGCAGCTGATTTTTGAAAACAAGCGCGGCATTTAAATGGACACTAAAGGCAAATAATAAGTTAACGTGCACTGTTTAAATACGATTCCAGAGACCTCGCAACGCCTCTTTCGTGCCAAGAAAGGACTTAGTTTACGAGAAAATAGCATCTGAAGGGTGCCAATAACTTTTGCGAAATTCAAATCCCCCGCCACCCAACCGGGGACTGGTGACGTTGCATACGCCATCGCCGCCCTTTGCTCCCTCCGGTGAGTAAAACGGCGCCCGACAGACGGCAGCACCAAGCCAAGACAGAGCGGTGGATTCGCCGCTGCAGCTGCTTTTTGGTCAAGTGGCGTAGACCGTTCAGGCATCCCGCGACATCACATGGAAGTTGAATTTTCTTCTATTGGCACCTTGTGCGAGTTTAGCGAGGCAGCAAAACCAGATCAGCGCTACTCGATAATGAAACAGCTGAAACGCGAAAGCGTGGGCAGCGCAGTGTCGACCGAAAACGAAACCTTTCGATTGCCAGCGTCGTCGTCAAGAGTAATTTCAATGAGTTGTTTTTCTAAAAGAATGAAATAGAACTGAATAAGCAGCATTTTATTTCGTCTTATAATATAATACAATAATGCTTTTTGCAACGAGTGGTTGAGTGCTAGTGACAGAATTTAACTGAGGAGTGCTGTCGTCATCGGGCAAGCGCTTGAATGCCTCAGGCGAGTCTCTTACCATGTCCTGCATTTACCCAAGTTTCTCTATACATTAAGGCCCTGTTCGCGATAACGTTGACGCCTTAGAGATTCTCAAGCACGAATCTATTACTTTAGCTTGACTTAACAGTTGCCTTTACTGTCCGTTTATAATACGCTATACCTCACAGCCATTTCAAAGTACCATTTCAGGGATACACAATACCACGTTTTTTAAATGACCTGCAAATTACGCATCACAAACGCAAACATACACAACCCCACTTACATTGAACTAATACCTGGAACTGCTTGAAGTATTACTGCAGAATATCTCACATGTTCAGTATAAAAGAAGGATCCGTAAACTGTTAACTAATGTAGCTTATTTGAACATAAATAACGTGGCCAGAAATATAACTCGAGCGGGGACTTTCGGTCTCTCGGGAATATATATATATATATATGGACCCGGAATGCAGGTTGACCTCTGAGTTTGAAGATGAAAAAAGAGGGGGTGGGGGATTGCGAACCGAAATGTGCCAAAACAGTTTTCCTCCACAGTAAAAGAAGTATTTTCGCCAGAAATTCGAAGCATCGAGTTGCGATATCAAATTAGTGGACAGCTATACGAAGTAAGGATAGTAGTTCTATCGGCCGTAAAAAGTTGCAAACATAGGTAGACTAGCTAAATCAACAAGCGTGGTGTCAGGCGTCCAGAAGCGAAGATGAACACATCTCACTCGATGACCGCGCAAACTCGCTGTCAGAACGCTAAAGTGAGGAAGCATTCATGAAGACATGAAGGAATAAATATATAGTGTGCTAATATGTACAATATATGAACGATCGGCAAAAAACCTGGAGTATCCGTTCCAATGCTGATCATGGTAGCCGCGGGCCCCTAAGGCACGCGGAATGTTTGCCATTCAAACCCTGTCAAGATACGCCATTTCGCGAGATGAAAGTGCAATCGAAGAACTGACGCAAGAGCTATTGTGGGGATGCGTGACTCTCATGCATTCCCTGATGTGTTGTTTGCCCGTGTAGCTTCCCTCTCCGGTAATCTGGCTTCGCCGCGTGGCTTGGTGCCCGCGGCAGTCGGTATGGTTGAAGCGCATTGCGAGAGATGGCGCTAGTGTGGCTCTGCTAACGCCACCTAACAGCGAGGTTACTTGGGGCGCAGAAAGGAGAAGGCGCTTCCTCTTTGGCTGGGGTCGGCAAGCGGCGCGGATGTTCTGCGCGTGCGCCGACCCATGCTTCTGCGAGACCATCTCGCGAAGCCTACCCCGGAATGGACGAACACGATTGTTCGAACGAGCCACCGTTCGCGTGACCGTACGCGCGAACGATCAGGCATTGGTGTCCAGCATGGGGCGAACATATTCGCTCGTTATCCGGTCGCGGTGAGAGGGAGTGCCGCGATTCGTCGCGCGTCCATCGGCAGGTTTTGTGGATAGCAACTCGGCTAGCAGGCATTAGTCTGACAGGTGCAATAAATGCCCTTGTGATCGTTTGCACTACTGTGTTGTCTCTCCTTTGTCCGAAGAGCACGGGTGAAAACCCCACACTATCAAACTTCCTAATCAAACCTGCCTCAATGACTTCACGTATCACCTGAAAACTATGTTTAGCCAGCTAGTCGCTTTTTTCCAAGTAGGGCTTAATTACACCCGTGGTTGCGGCAATGAATTCCCAGATGGCCCTGTACCGTGTTGTACACATTGTTATGGTACTCCTTTAGACGATCACTTAAGCACCTGCCTGTCTGTTCCAGGTGCCTTCTTGAACAAGAGAGAGGAATCACATACACCACGCCAGTGATGCAGGGCACTAAACCCTTCCTGTGTTTCACAGTACAACGGCCACGTCTGGCTTGTGAAGCAAATTTGCCAAGCTTTGCCAGTTTTTCCGGAGCAGGAAACACCACCGCAACACCAGAGCGTTGCCCTGCCCTTTTCAGTTTGTGAAACACATCGCCAGCCGCCAGCGACAACACCCGCACGTGACGTCACTGCACTAACCCTTTAAAACTAACACGCCGAGGACGACGAGGCCGCCTTTGACGAAGATAGGTCCTCCTATCGAAATGTTGGCCAGCCTTTCTGAGGCACTTTATCCCTGTTTACAAACTTTATACCACAGTGTGCTATTCCATCTGTCAGTCCCTTTCTTGTTTTTGGACATGTACATACGGTAATACTGCAAGTTTTTTTTCTTTTCCATGGGCGGACGTGGTGCTCGATCAGCTTCGCCATGCATGAGTTGCTTAAAAAGCTCTTCCGCGACAGCTGATATACTCAAGCCTTCGTGCGCAGCCTGACGTCCAAAAACCTTAAACAGTTATTCTCGGGTAGATCACGTGTCAGCAGGTTTCTTTCTGAATACAAAAAACACTTTTCCTGGAGCCTGCTCAAACACCTCCTCCGGATATTCAATGAGGACTAAAATATTGACTACATATCTGCGCACTTTCGCAACCAGGGTCTTATCAAAAGAAGTTTGAATAATGCGGCCTTGTGAGAGATTGTGTGTGAGATTGCGATAATGTGAGACGCAAATATCACTGAGAAGAGGCGCAATGCATCAACCGATGCAAATTTCATGTTTTGAATGCACAGGCTTTGCTCCCAAGAGACAAAGGTAGACTTAGAATAAACATGACAACAATTCTAAAAACCCACTAACCGCCATTCCTGTCTCGTTCCTGAACGTTATCGATCCAGAGTTGTCAATGCAACTTTCTACGCATCTTAGTATCTCATCATGTGGGAGGGTCTTTTACAGGTCCTTTACATCTATAGAAAAAGCCCCCAGACCCTTATCGTTTCCTTTGAAAAACCCGATGACAGCCTCCGAGTCTATTACGAGACACGGGTCGTCAATGGTCGCTTATTCTGCAGAAATATGGCCAGAAATTTCGTCCAAGTCCCTTTTTCATTTACAACAACTCGTAGAGGGTAGTCATTCTTGCGAGTTTTAGCGGTAAAAATGACGTCAGAAAAAAAAAGAAGATTCAGTTGAATCGCTGAACGAAAGGTCATCAATTGCTCCCGGCACACTTTTTCTGTGCACGAATTTTTTAACGTTACAGATCAACAGACGGGAGTCTGGCTGCCGAATGCGGACCGACACCTTAACATTAGCTACTACGTGCACACCACTTGCCTTGTGTGAATCGCAGCCAAGTCTTAACAAGGCCAGAGCCTTGAACTCCTGAGTCTCGCAGAGATACGGTCGAGCAGCACGTCTGGACGTTGACGTGGGTAACCCGGATGAAGAAATACAAATAAAATTGCCTTGGCAGCGTAAATGAAAGCAGCCATCGACGTGGCTTTGCGTAACAGTGCCATAACGTAATCGAGATAAGAAGCGACGAGGCCATACAGCAGGCCGTGCGCTTATACGATGCCTGCGAGTTGCAGGATTGCCCAATGACTGGCCAGGTGACGAGGAGGCCGATGCACAAGATGCACAAGAAAAAGAGAAGCATGGAGATGTCATAAAGGACTCGGGACAAGCTGATTTCTTCATACTTGCGGTCATTTGTAATCGGCAAAGCCAAGCCTGGTGGTGAGACTGTGACTTCAGAGAAAGCTCTTTTCTTTTTCTTTTCGATCGGCCGCTGGTCTCAAGGTACTGGTTTGTTTGAGGTTAGCAACAGACTGGTCGGTTGTGTTCCTACGTTCTCAACTTCCGACAGTATTCGACGTGACAGGGGAAAGAGCACCGGCTAGTGAACCACTTTACGGCAATTTCTGGTGAGGAACATTTGCGACATCGTTCAGCTTGGCTTCGCGCTTTCAGGCGCCGGAGAAAAAAAAATGATTGAGTCCGAGTGGGAGTCAGGGACATAACAAAAGCGCTCGTGCTCACATATGCAAGGAACCGGACAACGAAAAACCTGAGGCAGAAGAACTGTGTGGTTTGTGAGATCTTTAGAATGAACACAGATGGGCCTGAAGCCGTAGCGGACGCTTGCATTTTATTGGGACCAAAAAGAAAAGGAGGCACGTCGTCCACATCAGTTTGAGGAGCTCACGTGAAACGGAGAATTTTTTTTTCATTCGTTCTCTATATCGTTTTCGAAAGAAACGATAACGGATCACTCGTCTTTGAGTGTTTCTGAAAACAACAACTCGAAAATTGCCGCTGCACTGTAGCTTCGAGTGCGTACTTCCGTTATTTTCTTTTTTCTTCTTCAAACGAATGGAAACATTGACACTAGAAATCTGCGGAGGAAGAAACAGCGCCTAGACGCCTTCTTGGTGTAACTCGCACCGATAACGCGCTCGAGTGATTGCGCAGGGCAAGTGCGCGCCCTGCACCTTGACTACGCGTGCTGAACTCAGCCTCGTTCCCTCGTTCCCTGCAAGCAGCCTACCTGGCGGCGTGGACTCGGCCTTCAAGACAGAGCGCTCCCAGTTGTGCCTTGCGAGCGAGGAATCGAACCCTGTACCTTAAAGGAGACGCAGGGAACTCGGAGGTGAACGCTCCACTGCCTGCTGTTCGAGGCAGTGGCGCAAATGGGCGCGTCATTTTGATTAACTACAGAGTCGAATCGTAGATCGTTAAGAGGCGTCGGCGAGACGGTGGTGTCCCAAGATGTCCGCGATTGACGTCACGAGCGTAATCGGAGACTACGGCAAGTTCCAGAGGAACGTCTACCTCTTCTGTCTTCTCAGAGGAATTCCCAACGGTCTGCATTTGGTCATCTACAGCTTCTTCCTGCCGGCGATTGAATATTGGTGCGCGAGGCCAGGCAGCCTGGCCGCGAACGTCACGTCCGAACAGTGGAAATCGCTGGTGTTGTCGTCGAACTGGACCTCTGGCGCATATTTGTCGTCGCTTCGCAGTGGTCGTTGCCGGATGTTTGACTTTGAGTTGTCCGTCGACGGCACTCCCGTTTTCGGTAACGCCACGGTGCGCTGTGACCGCTGGGAATACGGTCGGAGCTACTACCGAAGTTCTCTGGTGCAAGAGGTGAGTACACATGCGAAAAGACTTGGCGCGTTCGCTTTGCCATCGCGAATCACAGATCCCAGTGTAGATTTTCGAACCCTTGTTGTGGTATGTAGTGGCCTATGTTATTTTCTTCTTTTGCAGCGCGAAAGATCATACACGAAGGTAGACATTAAAGCAAGCGGACAATGACACATTGTCGGCATTACAAAAGTGTGTGTGCGCACAAGGTTCGCACAGTGTTCATAAACAATGATTAAAAAGATGGCAACGTTATTCGAAAAACTGGAAATTGTCAAAATGATGCGTGATCGGAATTACAAACAAGCATATATGCACTCACGGTTTCTCGAAAAACAGCAGCCGGTGCTGATAAGGAAAATGTTTGGCTAGGCTATTGCGGAATGGGTCATGATTCGTAAGTGAAACAACATTATTCGAGAGGATTTTCTAGAGGCAGATATCGCGTAGCAATGGCGAAAAGTTAATTGCCCGTGGCAGCCATATATGTGGGGATAGCTGAAGTAGTTCTTTAATCTGCGGTGTTTGAAGACGTGACGTTTCAAGCATCCTAGAAATGAACAATCAAAGGGAATGATTTTGTGTAATAACGGTGAGCAAGGAGTTACCACGAAGATGGTTCAACGACTGTAACCGGAGTTGAGTTTTTATTTCAGTTGCGCTTTACTGAGCGCTGCGATTACAAGAAATAACACGACTCATTATTATAATTATTTGTTCTGAAAACAGATACACATATGAAGTGCAGCAGAACTGATAGTTGGGCGAGTTGGTACGAATTCATAGTAAAATATTTAGCGCGCACAATTGACAAGGACACAGAAGGGGGACACACATGCGCTCGTGTGTCCCCCTTCACTGTGTCCTTGTCAATTGTGCGCGCTAAATATTTTACTATGAAAACATACACATATGTACACACGACTTGCCCTACTTGGAATTGTTTCCAACGTTTCAATAAGGTATGTTTTTTTTTATGTGGGGACTGGATTGGAGAGGCGTATTCAAGATGAGGTCGAACGAAGTTTCAATAGGCCAGATTACGCAAGTCAGAAGGCACACTGCACAAGTTCCGGGACGAAAAAATGCTAATGACTTGTATGCATTGCCAGAGACACATGTAATGTGCTCAGAGCATGATAAATTTGGTGTGAGGTGCACGCCTAGGTACTTATGTTTTATGACGGGGGTTACAAGACTGTTAGTGTGGTAGGGAAAACTGGGATGTGATAGGTTTACGAACGAAGAACATTTTTTAAAAGTTTTTTACGGTTAGAGTCATGAGCTACGTATTACACCGTACACTGACACGTTCAAAGTCTCGTTGGAGCACTCGATGATCATTGCTGGTATTTATCGGACAATACATTATGCAATCGTCGGCGAACATATTTCTTTGCAAGAAGTTATGTTGATGGGAAAATCTTTGATGTGGATTAAAAAGAGTGAAGGCCCCAGGAGGCTGTCTTATGGGCCGGCAGAAGTTACATGAGACTGGGAAGCATGAAATTCAAATTGCTGGCGATAAGAAAAAAAAAAGTTGCGTAGCTATTGCAAAGTACGTGAGCCTAACTTTAGCGCAGAAAGTTTACAAATGAGGTGGCAATGTGCAGCATCATCGAACACGTTAGAAAAGTCAAGGAATAAGCAGTCACTCTGGTAGCAGCAGCTCATATTAAGTGCGGGTCTGTTGTAAAATCGAGTAACGGCGTCTCAAAGCCATGTCAATTGATTGTGGCAAAAGAAGGTGTCAGATTGGATACGATTACAAATGTGCGAAGCGACGCTTTGTTGTAGCATCTTGAAACGAATTGCAAGATGCCGGATGGTATTTCTGGTTATGACACCGGATGGTATTTGTTTAACATCCGGTGCACTGCAGTTCCTCAGGAATCACGTGACATAACTCTATACCAGGCTTAATCACATAAACAACGACGTGAATGCAAGAGCATCTACGAATGTAGCATCAAATATACGCCCACGCGTACTACCGCCTGGCGACAAGCACATTCAGACCACGTATACATTGCATCCTTGCAACCGTCTCGCGCCATATACAGAAATAAAGTAATAATAATATATGGGGTTTTACGTGCCAAAACCACTTTCTGATTATGAGGCACGCCGTAGTGGGGGACTCCGGAAATTTTGACCACCTGGGGTTCTTTAACGTGCACCTAAATCTAAGTACACGGGTGTTTTCGCATTTCGCCCCCATCGAAATGCGGCCGCCGTGGCCGGGATTCGATCCCGCTACCTCGTGCTCAGCAGCCTAACACCATAGCCACTGAGCAACCACGGCGGGTAGAAATAAAGTACCCGCAGCACAATGATAAACCGCGAGAAACCGACTTGCGAACATATATGGCTGGAAGAAATGAAAACTATCTGTTTTAAAGCCGCGAAAGACGAAGTGCACGGCGTATGAGAAAACCTGAGCATAAACACTGCCCCCGGACGTGCCGATGTCAAGTGGGAACGAGCCGGCCCGCCATCTGGTAGAGATACGCTAGTTGCTCAAGTGACACTGAGACATCTGTTCAGGGTAAGATTTAGCAGATGTGATAAGATTGAATCGCTTACAATGGTGGCTAAGCATTCGCTTTGCGGTACACGCTTTTTAGCCGAGTGCTGCTAACTAGAAGGAAGTAAAATCTATAATGTTTCTTCGTGCAAAAAAGAGAAAAAAATGACGGCACCTGGGAGTTCATTAGAGAGCACGCTTCCAGAGAAAACACTTCAGCGAATTGACCCTAATACCATATGGACGCGTGTGAGAGCCGCAATAAGGGCCGCTACCCCAACTTGGTAGCCCAAAATTTGGAGAAAAAGATTTTCTTAAGACGAAACACCGACGTCGCGCGCGGACGTCGGTCAATTTTCGCACCATGCATACTTCCGCGTGCCGCTACTAGATGGCGCGAGCTACGCGTTGAACTTAAAGCCCCTTAAACTTCGTAAAGTAGCGACACTCTCCTCCTCCGCCTTCACTCCTCCTCTTCTCTCCTCTCTTTCACGCTCCCTCCTCGACCGTGCCGCAGCCTACATTGCTCGAGCGTAGCAACGGCGCCAACACGCGCTCCTCGCCACTCCGTAGACGCTCCTCGAGCAAAAATGGCGCTGATGCACGGCGCGAGGGCCCACGTGATGCTGTTAGGCCAATAGCGACGCGGCATCGGCCTCGGCCAGAGCGCGCGAGGAGGAGGCGGCATTCTTCAAAGCGTGTCGCTACTTTACGAAGTTTAAGGGGCTTTAGTTGAACTCTGGTGGAATGGATCCCGGGTGCGCACAAGTCGCCGGCTGAGCCGGCGCCATATTGACCGAAAGGTACTGCCCCGTGTAAGGGCCGCACCTCGTCAAAATTGTGCAACACAGCGCAGCCCTCACACGTGTCTACACGGTAGTTGTTTCTGTAGTATATGTGCTACACAGTCCGCCGTGTTCTCGACACGCAGATATAGGAAAATATATGTGAGCTTTTATGATGTGTCGGACTTGTTGAAGTACCGGCGATCAGCCACAACAGCGATTGCTCGCCATCCGACCTTGTCCTGATCGGGAACCGCATTCTACTCGAGAGACCTTACCGGTCGTAAGAAGCCATCATTGACGGACTGCATTCTCTGAGAACTATAGTCAAGAGACAGCTGATATTTATGCCTAATTTCAATGTTAGTATTTAGGACGACTTACGCACATACATCCTTTTGGTCGCTTGTCCAGGGTGTATGCGTTCAGCTTTGTGGTACGAGGCTTGTAGGTGGTACCTTCTTGCAATTGCTAAATACCTTCCCCTGTGTATAGGGCAGGAAACCGGACGTGCGTCTAGTTCATATTCCTACCTTTCCTTTCATCCTTCCTTTTGATCCTTCTCGTCCTCGCAATTACTGCGGTTCACCATTAGGGTTGCATTGAATTTACTTTGAAAAAAAAAACATTTTCTTTTTTTCGCTCTCGATATTTCTGTTCATTTCGCTCTCTGTGTACAAGTGAAACTCCTGAATTACAGTTTTCTGACTCCTGAAGCGCTATAGTGTGTCGGATGAGCATCTTTCTGGCCGTGTACACAGTAATAGTGATGTTAGTCCTCTGTGCTGTTAAACGTTTTCAATAGATAATGCAACACATCTAGCCTAGAAACGCTATGTCGATGCGAGCTTCAGTTTCATATGTCCTCGACGGCACTAGTCAGTGGGCTTCACAACGAAGGTCTGAAATAGCCAACTACAATTTATCTTTTCAAATACAAGTAAAACGCATAATTTCTTTTATGGGACAACGGGAGCAATTATTTCAAAGACATTTGTTGCATTTGAGAGATGGTTAGATTGTAGTGACGGTAGGAAACATTTTAACTTATTACCTAAATTTGTTCCCGAGAATTCACAAACAAACAAACAAACAAACAAACAAACAAACAAACAAACAAACAAACAAACAATGAAAGCACGTGTTTTACAAGTTCTTAACTTTGTACCAAAAACGGATATCGCACTTCCCTAAACGGCATCCGCTAGAACATCTAAGCGGACAAAATTAATATGCAAATTTACAGCTTACGTTAATTTACCGCGAGGTTTACACGGGCTTCGGAGCAGTTCTACTCACAAAGTAGTGGCAATTTCCACAGCGCTGCACGATACATCAATTTCCTGCGTTTTAGGCGCGTTACTACATGAAGTTTATGGAACTGTGATATCTGTATGTATTGCTCAGTTACGTAGTTGTCAACTGTCTAGTTTGTTTGTTTGAAAATTTCTGCTTCTCAACATTTTTCATTAAAATAGTCGACAGCTTAAATTAAAAATCTGTTTCAAGCAGTAAGTACATTTCCATAATTTTCTTTTAAATGCAAACAACTTAATGAAATCGGGTGCAGTGGTTGCCGAGGCAAACGATTTGTCCATTCCATGTATTTAAACAGAAATTAAAGCCTTCTCTGTTGTGGAAGCTCGGGGCGAACTCGGGGCAAATTCTGATTTCCCCATGGAAATACCCGTAAAATGCGAAAACCTTCGGAGAACTGCTGGACTGATTGGCTGAAAATTTCTTGCGCTTGAGAGAGAAAATTAATTCTGTAGTGAATCTACGTAGCAGAACATTAATTTGGGGTCTGAAATTGTTTACCGAAATTGTCAAAAATTGGCTTGGTAAAAAGAAAAAAAAAACAGTTTACAAAACTTGGCAAGAAAGACAGATAACGCAGTTATGTAAGCTGTGTCGCTAAATCTCAAGCGGAGAAACGTGAGATATAGCCTTAACCTTTACGTGAAAATTTTATAGTGCTTACTATGGCTTTAGAGAAGTTCTACTCGCGAAGTAACGGAATATTTCAGAGCTTTGTATATCCTGTCGCTTTTGTTATCTCGCATGAATATTTAGGTGCATTTTATTGAATTGTGATCGATTTCGGGGAGTTCAAAAAATGGAGGCCGTAAATCGAAATTTCGCTTGCTATAGTCACTGGAATTTACCGTTCTCTCTCATCTTCCCCAGTTTTCACTGAAACGGTCCCAGCTGTTTTCTCACATAGGTGTTTCTGCGTTATGGATGTATGTATCTGAATAAGCATATCAGAGTTGGGCGCGAGCTAAGGCTTCCTCTTGAAGTTGAGGTGAATTGATTGTGGTCTACAGAGTCTTACCACATGTATTGAGTGGTGGCTGGATTTTAAATGCAGTGGGACCTGGTGTGTGATCGAGCATGGACGAGAAGCCTGGTGCAGACGGCCACCATGAGCGGCATGCTCGTCGGCACGCTGGTGTCGTCACTGGGGGACAGGTTAGTATTCTCGAGGGGGCGCATTCTGCGACGATCACTTTCGGCGGTACTATCGCTTTCGCGACGTGACGTAGTTCTCAACCAGCCAATCAGCACATGCGGTGTGCAGCCAATCAGCGCGCGCTTGACGGTCGAGGCGACAGTGTCGCCGAAAGTGATCGTCGGAGAATACGTCCCCAGCGTTAAGCCTTTCCATCGTGCGAAGAGAAGAGGGATAGCGGTGTAGAGCCTGCGCTTTCAGATTTCAACAGCATGGGTAGGTTAGTACTTGTCATAACAACTGCCATGCAGTACGTTACGGAAGAGGGTAATGACGTTGATGCGGGGAGAGGGGAAATGAGGGACTCGCGAACGCTGCGCTAATAGACACATTACGAATAAACATTTGGACAATGTCAAATTAACTTGCGTGTACCGCAAGTGGGTCATTATGTATGAGGGCTTCCTCGGGAAACAAGCAAACGCATTCTCCAGATACACTTTTTTGTTTCTTTCTGACTTGTTTTATTGTGACAATCCTTGTTGAACGTACTACACCATGGTCGCGCACTCCTCCCAAAGGTACCGTAGTTGCGCACGCATACGTGCATACAAGGGGAACGCACGAAGTAATTCACGAATACAACACCACTAAAGAACACACATGCACACATCTTTATGTGCTCTTTATCTTATTTTTTATCATAGCATTTTTCAGCTTCCAGCTGTGAAGTTTCGTTGACATTTTTAATTTTTCTTAGTGAGCATTTTTGCTGCCGCTATGCCGCTATACTCGTGATTTTCTTTTTTTTTCACCTGTGACTTACCATAAACTCCATTCGCGCCACCAATAAAAATGCGAGGTGTCAGGTTGCAATGTGCACTTTCGTGAACTCCATGAATACTTGCCGTCGTTTCGTCCACTAGTGCTTGAAATTTTGTACTTATGAGCCAGCCCGCACAATCACCTTGTGAAAACGTGCCCTCGAAAATCGTTGAAGTGCTTTTGTCTAAGGGGGAGTTTTGGTTTGCCGCCGTTGTGTAGGCTCGGACGACGGCCCATGGTGATTGCTGGCTACGTGACCAGCCTCGTTGGCAGCGTCTGCGTCGCGGTGTCCCCGGGGTTCTCGCTTCTGCTGCTCTTCAGGGGCCTTCTGGGCCTCGGCTTGGGACTGGGACAGACCGCATCTTTTTGCCTTCGTGAGTCCGCTTCCAAGTTTCTCCCGCGTTGACGTGAGCTCCTGGTGGTGGTCGTGCGAGAGAACGCTGTCGGAACTTCTGCTTAACGCTGTCGGAACTTCTGCTTAACGCTGTCAGAACTTCTGCTTAATGCTGTCGGAAATTCTGCTTAACGCTGTCGGAACTTCTGCTTAATGTTGTCGGAACTTCTGCTTAATGCTATTGCTACTTCTGCTTAACGCTGTCGGACCTTTCGCTTCTTATTCTCACCGACGCTCTGATGCTTACTTCTGAGCTCCCTTCACCTGCATACGCAAGCGCTCAATGGCAGCCAACAAAACACAAGTGGACTCATGCAATAGTTATGTCATAAGCAAAACCGTAGACATGGACTCCCCGTCTCCATGAGTGTATACTGTTCGAAGGCCAATGAACCAATTTAACTAGCTATCAAACAAACAAGCAAGCTAATTAGGCAGGCAGGCAGCCAGCCAGCCAGCGAAATGACAGACCAACTAACTGATAATGAAGCGAATAAACAAGCTAATCAGTAGACACGCAAATTAACTCTGCTAGAGGAACTACACTTAATTATCAACGTAGATTGTAGGTTGACGTCGTCGAGACGGTGACCTAAGCATTGTAATGGTGGGGCGGAAATGATCAACGAAGCAAGCGTTACCGTATTGTGTGGTGAGAACCCATCACTGAGATCGAGATTGTAAAAGTGAAAAAAAAAAACCATGTTGCCTGGAACAGATTGAACAATGAAACGTCAGCTCGCTTCATGACTCTAGCAGAGCCGGAAAAGAGCGGCTGATACTGAGAGCTCATCATAAAGGTTGCTGAAACAGAGCTTTTGGCAGAAGAGCTGCTGGTCGCAAAGATACCTTCTTTGGGATCATGTTCGTCTGCCTCGTAAGCGCCACTGTAGGCACTCATTCAAAGTGGTGGGCGCGCTATCTCCGTTCAAGTGGTGTATCCAGCCACTTTGCATATATACAGCAGGAAAGGAGGGCTCTTGCCCATCTCTCTCGAGATTGTTGCGCGGCGATCGATTTCGTACCGAGTGTATTCGGAAATGCGACAACTGCACATGAGGATGCGCTCTTGTTCCACATGCACCGATCGCGGTGAACAAATGACATAGAAACTCGAGATTACTGCCGGCGTGGACTCGCCTACTCCGCTTCGGCGATAAGAGGAACAAATATTAGAAAGTGTTCTTGTAAAGCTTTCCAATGATTGATCGCTTCATTCTATCGGAACCGCAACGAAAAGTCCATGAGCAGGCAGCGTGCCGTGCCTCGCCAGACCGGCTGTTGAGGGTCTCCCGCTGTCGCCGCGTGAGGAAATACGCGCAGAAAGGTCGACAACTCCGGACACAGAAAAAATCGCGTACGCAAGAGGGGACGACTGCTCATTTGCATGAATTTGGCCACGTCGCGTGTGCGTGCCACGTTAAACGAGCGCAACTAATGTGTTTTCAGTGATGGAGGTGATCGGGCCTCAGAAGCGGACGACCACGGCGGTGGCTTTCAGCGTCGGCTTCGCCATCGGCATCATCATGCTCCCGGGCTTCGCGTGGCTACTGCAAGACTGGAGGTCCCTGCAGGGCGCCATCACCGTGCCCCTGCTGTTCTTTGTGGTTTGGTCATGGTGAGTAAAAAATTCGCATAGCGCATACAATCAGATTAAGAAACAATCTCACACAATAACAACCAAAACAAGCGCGAACGAGACCGACCCAACAGAACCAAACAGGCGCGGGCGAGAGCTGTGGCGCGAGCAGACGATAGTACGAAACGAGCGGATCGGCTGAGACCAGACACGAGTGCGCATCGAGCCGTAAGGAGGGTCTGCATGACACCAGCATCGCGCGCGCACGTCACTGAAGGGGCCGCTCTCATTGGTCTCCGCCATTCGCGGCTCGCGTCCTTCGTCTCCCACTCCAGCGAAGGGGGGCGGAGCTGGTTACGAGGCCGACGACAACGCCGACGACAACGACGACGCGAAACCCAGGAACGGACGCCAAAGAGCTGCGCTCTAAAAAAAAAAAAAAACTATTCAATGCCAAACTCGAACGCGCGCAGGCGGCCGCGTTTCGAATGCTACAACCGGACTCGTATCCGTCACGAGGCCTACTAAGTGACTGTAAATCAGAAGTCCCGACAAATTGCCCAGACTGCCCAGAACTTTGTTGCTCACTCTCGCACGTGCTATGGCAATGTACCGCATTACCAAAGGGCCCTCTCTCCAGTGAGCCCGAATGGAAAGAAGCCCTCAAAAGCCCGGACTTCAAACTTCAACTCAAGGCCGTCCAGAGGGCCCAAGAACTGGCGGAGCGTCACCACGTTCCCGTCCCGGCTTGGGCGTCGCCTACAGTTTCGGCCGGAGGAGTTCCACGCGTGGAATCTCTAACGGCTTGAAACTCCCTAGGACTTCCATAGAGTTCTTGACTGACTGACTGCCCATCGCGTAAAACTGCGACTGAAAGTAGTCGCGATAGGAGGGTCAGGTGGATGGATCTCATGGCATGCAGCTGACACTAATGCTTTCGCTCACCGATCGTCGATCGAGGTCCTCGCCGATGAATTTGCGCAAGCGAGGAGCAGTACTAGGCGATCTTGGTGACTATGCAAGTCGGTTGGTGAAGTCTCCGAGGTTGCTGCGGCGCCACGTAATGGTGGTTTCTTCCATCATGCGCTCGCCAATTAACGGATGTTGCCTTCTAGATTTTAGGGTGCGCCTTTGGCATCTTCGCATTTCTGAGTTGCATTTTCCCCCCGCTATTAGACAAATAACGCGCAATACGATTCATACAACATGACGCGAACGAGTGCAAATACTAGGCGACTTGCTGTCGCAAGTAACCAAAAAATGCGTGGTTACGCACCTTGACGTGCATAACGGCACCCATCGAATCAACGGCTCTCCGTCAAGCACAAAATCTTATCTGATTTCTGAGTAACACGTCGCGTTCGTAACAAGCAAACTATGGTGTGGGCTATCGCCTCTCCTCATCGGATGTAAATGGCAAATATTTAACCACAAGCCACCGCTGCTCTTTTCACGATCGCTTCTCAACGCAAGGCCTATAGCACGACTAAGGTGGGAAGATTTCGGCCGGCGTGGACTCTAATCTGGAATGCCTTGCCCGACGACTGCGGTTGCATTGCGTCGAGCTCGCCTTCGCGACTTCAGCTAGAGTTTTAAGCGTGGCACAAAGTGCACGTACTGTAATTATTTATGACTTTGTTCCTTCTGCCGCAAAGTCGCTGCAAGGGTGCGACGCTAACTCAAGCCGGGAAATTGACATGAACGCAAACCCAAGCAAGGGTGTTTGGCATTCAGGGCATAAGCAATGACAATATCCGAACCGCTGGGGTCGTTTAAGCTAGGGTGCCCCTATTTTAAAGATGTGTGTAATATATCTATTTGCGTAATGATTTCAGGTACTTGCCGGAGTCTCCGCGCTGGTTGATAGCCACGGGAAAGATGATTGCGGCCCGAAAGGTCATACTGAAGGCCTGCGCTGACAACGGACAGCCAGTCGACGACATTGACTCGGTGCTTGGGCAACTGAGGAAAAAAATCTTGCAGGTGACATTTCTGTATAAGCATTTTTTTACAGTCTATAAGGAGATTGCGCGCTAATTGAACGCTGGTATTCCTACGCACATAGGAAGGTGCCGCAGTTAAATATACATTTTTTCTGTACTTTTACACATACTCTTGTAGGAGCTTCTTACCTTTCTGCCAAAGCATCATTAAGAATATTAATCATCGAACATTAGGCAAGTAGTCACAGCCGCAATATGACTCTGCAGGACTCTTTTATATGTTTGTACTAGCTCAGTGCATACAAATTTCAGTAGGTCAGATAGGGCCTTTATGGATAGCATTTCTATATAGTAAGGGAGCCTACAACAAGGTAAATAGGGAATTGTTAAGGGATATTTCCAAGCACGAAAGCATAGATGACGATATTGTGGGCCCTGTGAGGGAGATATATAAGAGGGTCATGCTGACCTTTCTGCCTTTCCAAAACCCTTCACACCTTTCAATTTGTGTTCCGTTTCATTTCCTAATATTAGGGTGTATTGAGATGAAGCTGCTTTACGTTCCTTGAATCAGACGACCTTGTTCTTCAGCTCCCTATATTGCTGCGCTACTTTTCAGCAAGAGCAAGCGGCGAAGAAGAAAGCCGGCTGCTTGGACCTTGTGAGGAGTCGGAGGGTCTTCCTCTACACCTGCATTCTGGTCTACGCTTCGTAAGTGACCCGGCGATACTATCTTATATCAAAAGTTCGCAGTATACGGAAAATTGTACGCCTTTCTGGTCCAAGAGAGTGAAACAAAAGAAAGGCGGAAGGCAGGGAGCTTAACCAGAGCGGAAAATTTGGTTTGCTACCGTACACTGGGGAACGGCAGAGGGAGAGGTAAGAAGAAAGTACAGAGAGCTAGACAGAAATCACAGACACACAGTCGCAGCTAGTCACGGCGACTGCACATAATCACAACACACACACCACACAATGAATACAAATTCTCGCTACAAGCATTCCTGCAGGTCCATGGAGCTTAAAAAAAGTGTATATAGAATTGTCTTTGTTGATGTTGATCCAATGGTTTACGAGATCGACATACTAATATGTTTAGAGCGGATAATGGTCAGTGTCCAGGCGACCTTGCGTAGTGGCGAACGGTCCTCTAAGTTCAATGCCGCGGGGACAGTCACACTGTTCAAGGATAGCGGTAACCTGCCTGTGATTACTTGGCAATATTCGCCTTATGCAATCTATCCCCTTTTTCAACCTTCTCTGTGTTTCTTTATGATCAGAATCCCTTTGACTAAGTGGCCTGTCTAGACAAAGGTATTCTTCTAGCAATTCTACAGGCTGACAGAGTATTACCAAATCTTGTTCTATCATCAGAACATCGAACATTACCATATAATTTTTGTTTTAATGTTCAGACCTACTAGTGCACCTTGACGTCTAACGTTCTGGATCATTTCTTGCAAGTTTTCTCCAGAGTCTATAATGAGGATAATGTCATCTGCAAACGTAGGTTGCTGAGATGGTCCCTGTTGATCATCATTTCTAATCCCCATACCAGTTTAACCGCTTCAATAAATCTTCTAAGTATGCCGTGAAGTGCATGGAAGAGAGTGTGTCGTCTGCCTTACACCTTCCTTAATCAATACTAATGCGATCAGCATTCTTCGCCTACTTCCGACGTTCTGAGCTCATCTATCTTTTCTATCTATCTGGCCCCTTATGCCGACCAGGTGAGCGAAGTTGTCTAACAGCTTCGTTCACTATGTATGTGCTCGTTGTCCTGATGCCGTCATTGTCTTTCCACTTTGTCATTTCAACTTTGTCACGTGTCTCTCGCAATGCCGTCGTCCTCACGGCTTCTACGTCTACCCGGTGGGGCAAGTTGACTAATAGCTTGGACCACTAGTCGTGTTGTTGTGGTGGTGATGCCGTCGTCCTCGTTGTGACGTCGTCATTCTAGTGTCGTCAGCAACCTCTCGCTATGCAGTCGTCCCCAACCCATCGTCATCACGCGATCGTCATCCTGTAAGCTTCACGATACAGTCGTCGTTATACCATTGTCCTCATACCATTGTCATGCCATCGTTGTCGTCGTGTCCTCGTCATGCATTCGCCGTCATGCCGTGTTCGTGATGGTGTCGCGGTCGTTTTATCTAGATTACTCTAACTACGCCATAAACTTTCATCATGCCGTCGTAGTCAAACAGTCTTCGTCATACCATTGTCATGTCGTTGTTAACTCGTTGTCGCTGTCTTTTTACCAGTACCGTCACTTCAGTAATTTCATCCCGCTGTCATCCTCGCGTCATCGTCATGCTGCGTTCGTTGTTCCATCGATATCAATTATTCTTATTCATTCAATCGTAATTTTGAGGCCACTGCTCGGTCGTGATTGTGCCGCCGTGGGTCATGACATCGTCGTGTCGTGGCGTCGTCTTCAGACATCCGCTATCAATGATTTGTCGGTATATTACGTGGCCGTGCCGTAGTTGTCAGGTCATTGTCGTCACGCCAAGCCGTCATACATACAATTGTCCTCATGTCGGGGTCATCGCGTTGTCGTCGCTGCACCAAATTTATTATTTCAAAGAATAGTTATCTCATTGTTATCATGCTATTGTCATGCTAATGGAGTTGTCGTTCCATCGACATCATTGCTTCTTTTCCATTCCATAGTAGTTAGCGCATTGGTGTCATACAGTAGTTGTGATGTCGTCATGTCGCCATGCTTGAGCGTTACTCTGGGAAGCGAGTGCCATAGCAACATTGGAGGAATGACAATTAGAATGACAATGACAGAATGACAAATAGGTATGTTAACCAAACTTGACTTCATTAATGCGGTGTGTCGGTGCATTGCAGGAAGGCTAATCGCATTTCCGTTGAGAGTCGTCGGGTGACGAGTTCTGCCGTAATTTTTTTCGTAATTGAGGCTGTCAGAAAGATTGCCCCTTCGTGTGTCTGCTGATTTGGCGATTAGGATTTCCTCGATCAGGGTTGTCATGGGGATAGAATACTTATAAGAATCCTCGAAACATATACAACACATCAACACAAATTAGAAACCCATCGCAAGAACGACAGCTAATCGCAATAACATCGCCATTCATGGTCTAACAATGGATGCGCCACCGATTTTCATTGTGCCTTGAAATCTGGAACGAGGCAGCGCATAGCCTGTAGCACTATGGAGCCAGTAGCCCCTTTCCTCGACGTGAAGCTACGCTTCTCTGTCGCCTTTGGTTAGGAGTTGCGTTCACAAAGGCATACTCTACATTGATTGGAGTGACTGACAGTGGAGCATGCGAGGTCTGTGGCACGGAAGAAAACATCGACCACCTGCTGTGTCACTGTCCACGATACACCCCTGAGAGACAAGAACTTGCCAAAGCTTTTCAAAAACTGGACAATCGGCCGCTTTCTGTGCAGGTGCTGCTGGAACACCGCCCCCATCGCCCGTAGGCCCAAAAAGCGGTGAAGGCACTTTTGTGCTTCTTAAGGACGACGGGCTTGTGCGACCATTTGTGACTCTAATTGCAATTTCTGTAAGGCCACACACGTCAGCGAACTCACTGCAATTTCCTTCTTTCCTTCCCTCCGCTCTCTCCCTGTTATCTTTGTTTTCCCCCTTTCCCGTTCCCCCGGTGTAGGGTAGCCAACCGGACATGATTCTGGTTAACCTCCCTACCTTCTTCTTATCTCTTTCCCTCCCTTATCCGAACAATCGATGCTTGTCTCCTCGCAGTGCGGCGAGCGGCATGATCTTCTACGGCCTGCAGCTCTCGGTTACCAACCTGGGCGGTGATCCGTACCTGACGTTCGTCCTGGCCGCGGTCGCCGAGTTCCCCGTGGCCGTCATCTGCTACGCGGCCATCCGGTGGTGCCGCCGGCGTTGGACCATGCTCGGCGTGTACGGCATCGCTGGCGCATGCGCAGTCAGCGTCGCCGTACTGCCACCAGGTATGCGACCGAACGCTTATGCCTATTAAGGGGCCTCCTCGCTGTTCTTCGTCGCAAATGTCGGCTGAGCCCTTGGAAGTTGTGGGCTGCCACTTGTGGAACGTTCGACCGCAAGAAATTTTCAAATTGGTTGACTATTATAGGAGAAAGGGAGTAGCCGAAATGCCGTTTTCCCATGGTGCCAGGAGGCGTGCTGCAGTGCCAGCGTAGGCATTCTGAACCTTCTGCCTCGACTAGTGTCCCCAAGCGACCTTTTTTGCCCTTGCTTTCGTTCGCACCGGAGCCGAGGATCGCGTCGCGACTACGTCTTAAGACCCGTCTCCTTCTTCCGATCTGCTGTTATTTTTTAATATATTAGCACGATAAAAGTAGATGCTAGCGCACGAATACAGCGCCGGTACTCGTTAGCTCTTGAAAAGTAGTAAATACAACATACAGTTACGTTATCACATACAAAAAAAAAAAATAACACCACAAGATTGCGTGTGCGTTAATAACGCCTAAAAATGCCGCTGTCCTCCGAAAATTTTTTCAATACTATTAAAACGCACTTTTGTATGGTTCTTATTTGCCACGGGCCTAATAATGTCTTTACTTAAGCTGACAGGTTTACGTTCTAACGTGATTAAATGCTATTTAAGTAGGCTTCCTGGTGTTTCATGACTCGGGAGATTTAGAAGGTGATGCGTGTCTTCATCAACAAGGCCAGAACCACACCGAGAAGTTTCAGCGCGGCCAGTTCAGTGAAAAAGAGTGTTTTGTCTAGGCAGTTCCCGGTCGTAACCGATGGATAAGCATTTCTGTTTCTATCTGAAGGTAGTGGAATGTCAATTCAGTATCAAAGCCCTTAGAATTTTGGTCAAGCACCATACTTTTACATATTCTGAATGATGTTGCCTTTAGAATGCAGCGCGGTTCATTTCCTGATTATGTGAGGGAAGTCGCATCGTCTCTGAGACGTTGTTATCGTTCTGCTGCATCATATGCTGTGCTGAATTGAATATTACAGCGGCCCTATATCTTCTAAAGTACTGTTACCTACTGGGTTCAGTTGCTCTTTGAGTCTCTCATAAAATTATCACAGCAAAAATTGTTTTCATTTTAGTGCTGCAAAGTGATGTGATTGCTACTGGGCAGTCGCTGAAATCTGCCCACTTTCGAGCCTCACATACAGAAGTTGTAAATTTTAAGGTACACATGCTAGTGAATCATTCAGCCATTCTAGCCGACGTTGTATTAGATAACCTAAATGATTTTGTTTATTGGAGTGTTGCTGGCAAATGATGAAGTTGAAGAGCTTGTTATACTGGCGTCATTCGTGTTTAAATTCATACCTCCTGAATACCGTATATATATTTGGTATAGTGCTAGTTGTTGAGCCGCCTTAATGAAGGTATGTCGTTTTTTTAATTATACAAACCACCGGCAACTCTATTTTCGGGAGCGTAAACAGCCATGGAGGGTATTCGACATCTAATTTCCAAAAATTTTTTGGCAGGATATGGATAGGCTCTCGAGTTTTTTGGTGGACACGACATTTGTCCGTGTTCAATGCGTCTGAAGTCAATGAGTGGTTTTTATGCTGGGTTTAAAGCCAGAAAAAATGCCGACATGTTTCTGAAGTTCGCGGAGCTGGAAATGGTGATTGGCAAGCTTAGGCAATAGCCAGGTAGCTACATATAGAAGTCACTCGTGGAAATGCTAGGCATATACGAAGACCATTCGCTAATAATCTTTAGAGTCCTTTTTCCAACGTGTGGGAAAAACCGAGTAAGACGGGTGCAGAGTATGCTATTTTAATGTCGAAGTAAGGCATTGGGAACCTTTAGCATGGATGATACTGATCCGCCCCTACGCAATGAATTGACCATCATATTGACCTCACTTTCGAGTTCTCTTTTTAAGTGTGGAGCCCAGGGTAGCGGCCGATCGGGAACAAGAAATTGGTGTTGTGTGACATGCGTGAAATGTTTCTCGTGTTTGTATTTTTTTACTTTTGCGGCGCCACTGCGGACTTCCAGTGACAGTGTTGCGCGTTCTGCATAATCCTTCAAATAAAAGACCCGAGTGCGGAGCAGGGGGAGAGGGTTGCTCTCCAGCAGCGACTCCAAAGTCCAGCATGGACTAGTAAGGCACGCTCACCGAGTAGCCACCCTCAGTGGTGCCCTGGAATAGGGGCGTCGACCCTGCCCAGATGGGGAATAAGACCGTGAAGACGGCCGACCACATCTGCCACCGCTAATTTCTAATCAATTAGAGCAAATAAGGTTTTTCCTCCTCCTCCTCCTCCTCCTCCTCCTCCTCCTCCTCTGCATAACCTGAATGACCGAAGTCACGGGCCACAATCGGTGATGTCGTGGGCTGTGCGTCCTGCGTAAAAGCATTTGTGGGTGCGACCTTGACTCTCCGACTAGAAGCGCGGTTCCTCGAAGAGGGAGGGCGCAGGACTTTTTTCGTAAAATTTCGGGTGTTTCAGTGGCGTGCAGCCGTTGATACATTTATGGCACAATTCTCACCACATGCTCTATGCGACATGCTTGTCTGCTTCGGATTTTCAAATCAGGTGAGGGGTCCTTTAAAGTCGCGATTCTTTCTCTTTTTTTGTGAAGCTTGTCCTGTGGCACTGTGGTTTATATAATTGAAGGCTTGGCGGCCCTCTTCATGCGAAAAATTGCAGTAGTGGCTTGCCAAAGTGGCCGTCCATGGACCAACGTGTGCAATAGTCTGCTTGATTCGTTTGGGGCTTGACCGGTCGTTGCATCCTTTTTCGAATGAAGGCACGACTTAGTTGTCCCATAGTGTAATTCCCGTATGATCGTATGTGTTTCTATTGTTCCCTACTGGTTAACCTCCCTACCTTTCTCTCATTTGCATCTCTCCGTATTGGACCGTGCGGCTTTTTATACAGGAACTCATATGATCATATGGATATGAGGTCACATGGTCAGAAAGGTCACATGGATATTTTTCACCTGTGACGCCAGAGTGCGCGCTAACCAATCTCAGTGCAGACGCGGGCAGCTTTACACTAATTCACTTTACTCCTCGCATTGCGTCACTTATTGTTTGGAGACGGCAACTGTATTCTTGGGAAGTAACAATGAAATGCTTTCGCATTTAAAAGCAGGCGCGAGAGAGACAGCGGAGCTCGGAATACTACGGTTGGAAACGAGGGTTGACAGGTCTCGAAACTAAGGAGGAAAAAGTGACGACAATGTTAGTGAAAGGAGCCAATACAGTAGCTGGCATTGAAAAGCAGCCCGCGAGTTGCCGCTTCGGGATGCTAATCCCCATAATTTCATTCTTCTCAAAACTTGTCTAGAGTGGGTGGTGCCTCGACAGATGTGCGCCATCGGTGGGAAGATGCTGGCCTCCGCCTCACTGACGCTGGTGTGGATCTTCGCGGCCGAAGTGTTCCCGACGTTGTACCGGACGGTCGGAGTCAGCGCCTGCCTGGTGGGCACCCGCGTGGGCTCGTCGACCGCCCCGTTTCTGTTGGAACTGGTAAGCCTGCACAACTCGGAGCACATTTCCTGGATGGATGGATGTTATGAGCGTCCCCCTTTGGAACGGGGCGGTGGGTTGCGCCACCAAGCTCTTGCTACTATACTGCCTAATATCCTACCTAGGTTAAACAATGAAAAAACTCACAAAAACACTATGAACTACCACGCTCAAATTTTCTGATCCCCTATTGCGAACTGTGCTTTTGTACGTCGTCGTCTTTTGTCGTTTCCCTACTTTTCTTCCACCAATCCTCCAGTCGCGTCTTACTAATGTCTATTGCGGACATGTTTGCTTTACCACTGCTCCCTCTGAACCCAAGGGCTTCAAGGAGGCCAGTGGTGCCTAAATCGACCGCTGGGTAGACGTCTTCACATTCTAATAAAACATGCTGCGTAGTTTCCCTAGCTTTACCACAGCAAGCACATGCTTCTTCTTCCTTCTTATATCTCGCTTTATAGGTGCGTGTTCTAAGGCATCCTGATCTCGCTTCGAAAAGTAATGAGCTTCCCTTTGAGTTATCATAAATGGTTTCTTTCCTGATTTCGTTTTTTCCTCTTAAGTAGTTACTCATGGCAGTTTTCTTTTCCATTGCCGCCACCCATGAGACTAATTCAGCTTCTCTGACTTTCCGCTTGACCTTTGTTGTTGTGTTGTCCACCCTACAGGCCGCATACTTGCTGGTAAGCTTGCTAGTTCTTTTCCTCCACTGTGAATCAATGTTTTTCTTTAAAACTGACCTTGCTGCCCTCTACCGGCAACTTAGTGAGATGTAATAATAAGTATGAGGTTGCTCCAGCTGCATCAGTGAACTACACGTCCGCAATACCGAAAACACTACTCTTGAGATGAAACTCAGTAAGCCTGAAAAGAGGCAGGAACAAAAAAACACGGGATGGCGACGTTGTCTATAAGTTGCCGCACCAGGTCGACAAGAGGTCTGGCATTTTTCGATGTCTTCTGGGTGCCTCGCTGGTTTTTTTACCGGTAAAGATGGACTACATATCAAAACAGCCCCAGGCCTAATAGGCTTCAAGAAATTTTACTCAAACACAACGGCTCCCTCCCCCCCCCCCCGCTTCCCGCCACAAAGAAATATATTGTGACAGATATACTGGTGGTGGTGGTCCGGTGCCAAATTAAACAACAAACAAAAAAAAGTACAACTTTCACTTCCACTGGGGGCGCTCCATCACGCCAGCGTTGTGAGATGCCTGGTAGCTTTGGGGGCGTTGTTCCTTCTGCACAGCAGCAGTTGCCTCCCGAGCTGCGTCACGCCAACAGGTCGCTGCAGCGTATGGATAGATAACACTCGTCCGGGGAGTTCGTGCGCAACGATATACCTTGCAGTCGCTGTCAGTGCAGCACCCTTCGTGCGCAGATGCCACTTTTCGATTGTTACGATAGCAGTTAGGATAAC
The DNA here is from genome assembly GCF_038994185.2 of Dermacentor albipictus. NCBI lineage: Eukaryota > Metazoa > Arthropoda > Arachnida > Ixodida > Ixodidae > Dermacentor > Dermacentor albipictus. The sequence continues at coordinate 91,027,007 of NC_091828.1, read as the reverse complement.
GACGTCTCGGTGTGCTGTTCCTCGCCGCTGCAGCTTGCATATGGCTGCCTAAGATAATTCAGAGCTGTAGTGTTCTGGGCAAGCCCTGCGTACGTGACTCCCAGCGCTCCTCTGCCGAACAGGACGCGATAAGCTGGAACACTTTAAGGGCAACTTCGGCCATCTTCAGATGTGCACTGAGGTTGATAAAATTTCCAATATACGTTCCTTCTTGCCCTATCATTATCCGTACCAAACCATATGGCTACAAGTAATTTCACTTTCCTGAAAATGAATTTTACAGACTGGCTGCGCGTTCCCAACTCAATCCAACGAATGCATTACTTTTTACTGGCCACCCCGTGTTTGTGACGTCAGACACTACACCGCCACTTCGCCCCAAAACGACGAAGCTGGCTCGTTTTTCTACCAGACGACGGTCGATCCTGACCGTTTCGACACACGTGATAACCAGCGCTTCTCTTCGTCTTGCCACTGCGCAATGCGTTGAGCTTGGGCACGCCAGGTGCCTCGCGGGGTGGCGGATGGTCAAAACTCAGCAGGCGGTGGTCCTTCAGCGTTCATACTGTCGCCGAAATCGCCGCTGTATAGTTCGAAATCAGCTGGAAAAAGCTCGCCGTGTCATCAGGAGACATCGTCAGCTTCGCTTTTGTTTTTGGCATCAGCACCTCGTGTACTGCGTCTTTAGCACGCGTTCTGTGTCTTTACACTATACGGTATTGTAGGATCTGACGTCGTCGACTCATCGTGACGTCACACAAAACAGCTACCCGTTTGCTGGCTATATAAAATTGTTAAAGAGTTTTTAAGCAAACTGAACACCCCCACCGTTGACGGGACAAGGCAATGCATTTGAATGTATTAACATCTTAATATGGTGAATAAAAAAAAAAAACGTTGCAGTTGCAGTTTAGACGCCGCATTCAAATAAAATGGCTATTTTGCTGAGCGAGAAAAGGAATGCTTCTCAAGATGGCCGCCCACAACATGTATCTAACGGAATGACCGCTTCAGCAGGGAATATGAATACGCCGGTGCGTCCCTCGTCTCGACGCGCGTTGAGGCTGAAGACTGTGCACCATGCCTAATGCAGCATGCCCAGTTCACTCAGGCCTGGTCACCTAGCTCACAGCACCCATCCAGCAGCGTATATCTCAGTGAACCTACCGAGCAGCTATCGCTTGACCGTGACAACCATCCTTTGATGTTTTCTCCTCAATTGATCTTTTAAGCATGAAATGCTTTTAGCTTCCGCTGCCGGTGACATTCAAGTGACCTTGAGCCAAAAGCCCGAGCCGTTATCCGAGCAAGGTGCGAGAACAAAACAAGATAATCCGAGCAACCAGTTGAAGCTTAGGAAATCGCTGTCTTTGATACCCACCCTCTTTGTACAGGATTGCGTTACATTGGCTAGCTACTGCCCAAACATGTTACAAAAAATATTGCTTCCGAGTTCTTCCTAATGTTTGTTCACAATATCACTCAAGCTGTAACTTCGAGTACGCTTAAGCTTTATTTGTCATTTACAATATCAATGTTCAAAAGGCACATACAGGACACCATACACTTCATTGTCATCTTTTGGCGCTGAAATAGGGTTGCCTGTGTTGAACGCCAGCGGTCCGTGAGTTCCGTGGCGCAGGGTGTCTCGTCGTCTCGAGAGATGGCGCCACACTGCGTGGCGCTCCTTCAGTCGATTTTCTTCTAGCTGGACAGTGAACCCTGCCTTCTTGACGTGTGTGGCTGCCTGTCGTGCGGCTTTCGATCGGTTATCTTCTAGGTAGGCCGCGTCCGTAGGGACCAGTGCACAGTATGGTGCGGTGTGGTGTGGTGGGGTGTGCCGTTGTGAACATGCACTACATTTTTTTTAAGATTGTGGCTAGTATCATCTACAACCAATCTGCTCTGCCGGTTGCCATTTCATGCGTACATTTAGTGTCCATTATGGGAGAGCCAGCAATTTTCAATCATTAGGTGTGTCAAAGTGAAAAAACTTGTACATGAAGTGCGTGGAAGCAAGCGACGTTGTAGAGGATATATATATATATATATATATATATATATATATATATATATATATATATATATATAGTGCCACTGGTGGTGGTGGTATGCTACGGACGACTGGCAGTTGCCCTTCCCTCCTCGACGAGCCACGACGTGTGTCGAGGGAGCTCCCGAACAACATTTTGCAGTGCGGTGAACGCGATTGCAATCGTGAATCCGGGAGCTGAAAGACGTGGGACGTAATGCAGACGCCTGTCGCCCACATTCGCGGATAAAACGTCGCTCAATTTCTTATTTATTTATATTTTGACTGACTGAATAAACTTTATTGAAACCAGCAAGAGATGGTGGCTGGGCCTAGGCCTCCCACGTGGGGACGTCGAGGTGTTGCCTCTTCGCCGCCTCGCAGGCCTGCTGGGTCGCCCAGAATTGGTCGTCAAGGTTGGGGCTACGCAGGGCAGCGTGCCATCTCGACGAGAGGGTCGTGGGGTTGGTGTCGGGGTATTGGTGTGTACAGTCCCAAAGCATGTGTGGAAGTGTGGCTGGCTGTGTCTTGCAGATATGGCACGTGGGATTGGGGTAAATGTCTGGGTAGATCTTGCTGTAAAGTTGTAACGAGGGGTAAGTATTGGTTTGTAGCAGGCGGAAAGTTGTAGCCTGCGCTCGGGATAGTTTGTTGTGTGGGCCGGGGAAGGTTCTACGCTCTAAGTATTTTTCGATTTTTTTTTTGTTTGCAGAGAACCTACCTGACTGACTCAGTACCCATGGCCACTCTGGCAGCCATTTCTGTTCTCGCCTCATCGATGATGCTCTTGTTGCCGGAGACGCTACGGGTTGCGCTGCCGGACACGATAAGCGAGTCCAAACAGCTGGGGAACTCGAGGTGAGCGCTTTGTGCGTGTTTCTGAAGTGGCGCGATAGAAATAAGACCCACGGGCGCCGCTTGTTCGTTGCTGCGCTGCTTGGATTAATAGTGACAAAGCAAACTGCAAAGAAGCGTTCGTAAGACAGTTCAGGCACTTGGTGGTTTTTCCGTACACATATTTAGGAAGCGCAACAGCTGATGCGCGCTAAAGAAAGGGTAAGTGTAAAGAAGCGCTGTCCCGTTGTCCCATCATTCGCCGCGTCTTTTTTTTGTATGGGCGTCATCTTTTGAGCTTCCTACAATGCTCAGTCATGAATAACGGCTAACTAGCTGTACTGGCCATCTTGCTGAATTACAGGTCAACACACAGACACACACTCACACACGCACGCACAGGCACTCACACGCACGCACACGCACACACACACACACACACACGTCCGATATTCATGTTTCCGTCCGATATTCATCAACAACAATTTTTTTTATTGGTGTCCTTCTGTTTCCGTTGTCGTGAACTCCCTACCCGATCGATCGCGACGCCGCCAGCAATTCGATTTGTGTGATATACGTGTGTTCCAAGCTCCTGTCAACCATCACGTGTACTCGTCTTCGTGGCTCTGTGGTTGTATTTTTCGCTGCCGAACTTAAAATTGCAGGTTGGATGCCAACCGCCTGGCGGTCGCATTCCTGTGGGGGAGGGTGGAGTACAAAATCGATCCGGTGTCGGGCTTTGAGTGCACGTTGAAGAACACCAGGTGGTCGAAATCATTTCGGGGGCCCCCGCTATATACGACGCCCCTCATAACCCGGCGCAATTTAAAGACGTTACTTAAGCTCCAGAATTTTATTTTACGCTAGAAGTGTGGTACGCCGCAGGTGGCTTTCCTGCTGAACTGGAATGTCGTTACCGAAACAGAGGTTAGGCCGAATGCGACCCAATAACGAAATGATGTATGTAATTTGTTTTTTTTTTGTTTTTTTCACAACAATGTGTGCTGACATGCTTTTAGATATACTTACTACATTTGTCTTTCTTTCCTTCTGCTTTCCTACGTATTTTCATTCTTTCTTTTCCTTTTCTTTTCTTTACTGCGTATTTTCATTCTTCCTTTTCCGTTTCTTTTGTTTATTTAAAGTTCGTCGTTTGCCATAATCATATAGTTTACCGCGTAGACCATTTCGCTAGGTAGCATCTACAGCCTTACTAAAGTATTCCTCTCTCTCTCTTGCCTTAGATGCCTACTTAAGGACTTGCGCTTTTGACTACCCAAAGTGTGCTCTATGACCTACAGGCAGCAGTCGTTAACGAGTCAATTTCCTTTGGTCTGTGATGGCCCATTGACTTCCGAACGGTTTGGCAGTAAAAAATTATTAGGTGTACCATTCCACAAAATTGTAAGGGCACAAAGTGTGCAGGTTGTTTATAAACTGCCAATGACAAAAAAAAACTAAAAGCTGAATGAATTTTGGCGACGGTTGGGCGGTCGTAAGCTCCCGACGTTTTCGCCCAGTTCTCCGATTAGCTGTACTCTCAGAAGCAGCCGGCGTACTGCATAGGTGACTTGTGTAGGGCGTTCACACCTCCCTCCTGCGAAATGCGAATTCTATGCTTAGTACGTTTAATGTTTCCGGAAGCGAGTGCTCGGTGGTCCGCCTGTCGGTCTTAGTCCCAGCAATGAGCCTTAGAGAGTGTTATAACAATCATCACAGTTCGAACTGCCGATGGAGCGGTGTTCTGACAGTCTCTGGGCTGAGTTACTGGAACGATTCATTTGCATTCCGTTTTATGTGAATAGATTTCGCAAACAAGACATAGTTTCGTTCTCTTTCTCTTTGTTTTTTCAGGAAAGCGGAAAAGGACGTCTCCTCCAAGGACACTACGATCGACTCGAAACTTCAACTTGCCGGTACTGAACCAACCGCACTCGACAACGTCGTCAAGCACTGAACTACCTCACACCATGTGCATCCATCGCCAGGACTTCGCTATGAGAATGCCAGCAATGGCGATAAACACGATGGGCTGGTTCGACTGCCTTGTTGAGGCGCCCGCATTCAGCTGAAGGTTGAATGCGAAATGGTGAACGTTAAATAAAACGTCAACTGGCCAAGGATGCGACGCAGAACAAACCATGACTCCCTGGAAACCTGAGTTGTCTCTTTTTGGACCATATAGGACCTTTTATGTTAATATTAACAGAATAAGAAAATCTCCCTTCGCTGGTGTCCTAATTCGACTTCTTCAACTGGATTACTGCAAGAGGCAGGCATTATTTGCGCGAAAAACTAAAAGAAATAGTATCGACAAATTGTCAAAATATTGCTAATTACATTTTGGCAAATTACGATACATACTGCAATTTGCGAACTGGATCCGGCGAGTTCGCTAACTATGCACATGTGCATAGTTCTGATGTGGAACTCCAATCGTGAGGGCAGGTATATAATGATTATAATAGTTATCCTGCGCCTGACGAGTGGAGTTCTACTATCAACTGCTTGTTTAATAAATTTTGTGGTTACGTTTGAACAACGCTACCTTGTACAATATTATTTCAGGCAACAACTGGCCTAGCGAACTTTTTTTTCATGTTATCTTTATATATATATATATATATATATATATATATATATATATATATATATATATATATATATATATATATATATATATATATATATATTATAGAGGAGGTTTATTAGGGTTCGCAGCGGCCGCCGGTTCTACGATGCACCGAGCACAGCCCCCGAGCTCGAGCTTCTGCTGCGCGCTTGATGCTGCCGATGCTGCTGACTGCGCGCACGTTCGTCATCTTCCTTACAATGGCCCCGAGGAAATAAAGGAGCCATCCTGGCGACTTAGGTTTCTGGAAGGACGGTAGAATTGTGGTACGGCTTGAGACGCTGAACGTGAACGACTTCGCGGTGACGACGTCGCATGTCGGACGGCGGCGTTAGCGGCTCAACCAGGTAATTAACGGTTGATGTTCTCTCGAGAACGCGGTATGGCCCGTCGTACCTCGGAAGGAGTTTTGAAGCGAGCCCAGGCGTGCGGTGTGGCACTAACAACCAGACGAGAGCGCCCGGGAGAAAAGTGGGAGTCGAGTTCTGGGCATCGTGAAGGGCCTTTTGACGGTTCTGGTCGTCCGAGGTGAATCGGCGGGCCAGCTGGCGACATTCCTCGGCGTGTCTGGCGGCTTCCGAGATCGGCAGGCATTCGGATGGGTCTGGCCGGTAGGGCAGAATAGTGTCGATTGTGTGCGAAGGATGACGGCCGTAAAGAAGGTAAAAGGGTGAGAATCCGGTAGTGGCCTGAGTCGCGGTGTTGTAGGCATAGGTGACAAACGGAAGAACGAGGTCCCAATTAGAGTGATCAAGTGAAACATACATGGCGAGCATGTCACCAAGAGTTCGATTAAAGCATTCCGTGGTACCGTTCGTCTGTGGGTGATAAGCAGTGCATTTACGATGAACAATAGCGCATTCAGCAAGCAGGTGTTCGATGACTTCAGATAAGAAGGCGCGGCCTCTGTCGCTTAAAAGTTCACGTGGACCTCCATGACGAAGGAGAAAACGGTGAAGTATGAAATTGGCGACCTCTTGCGCTGTAGCATTTGGTAGAGCAGCGGTCTCCGCATAACGGGTTAAGTGGCCGACCGTAACGATTATCCACCTGTTGCCGGTAGGAGTCAACGGAAGTGGCCCGTAGAGATCTATGCCCACGCGATCAAAGGGTCGGGATGGGCATTGCAGAGGCTGGAGTTCACCGGCGGAGTTGTGTGGTGGCGCTTTACGGCGTTGGCACTCACGACAAGAGCGGATGAACGTTCGAACGAAATTGTACATTCCCCGCCAGTAATAGCGGTGTCGAAGTCTTTCGTAGGTTTTGAAGACTCCCGCGTGGCCACACTGAGGGTCGACGTGGAATGAGGAGCAGAGCTCTGATCGCAAGGTTCTCGGAATGACGAGTAACCAAGTGCGTCCCTCTGGGGCATAGTTGCGTCGATATAGTAGCTGGTCTCGAAACGCAAAATGAGGAAGTTGGCGCCGAAGCGTACGTGACGCGGGAACTTTCGACGTATCCGAGAGAAGGTCGAGCAGAGATGCAGTCCAGGGATCATTACGCTGTGCAGCAGCGATAGTGTCAACGTCCAGAGAGGATAGTGTACACTCGCAGGCGGCGTCGTCACGGGCCTTCGGGGGAAGCGGCGATCGGGATAGCGCGTCAGCATCGGAGTGCTATCGCCCGGAACGGTAAACCACGCGGATGTCATATTCTTGGATTCGCAATGCCCAGCGGGAAGACGGCCGGATGGATCTTTGAGCGTCGACAGCCAACATAGTGCGTGGTGGTCGGTCACTACGTCAAATGATCGGCCGTATAAATATGGGCGAAACTTGCCAAGCGCCCACAGAATGGCCAAACACTCCTTTTCTGTAACGCTGTAATTGGTTTCCGCCTTGGTTAACGTGCGACTCGCGTATGCGACGACGTATTCTGTGTGGCCAGGTTGACGCTGTGCCAACACAGCGCCAAGGCCCACACCGCTTGCATCGGTATGGATTTCGGTTGGTGCTTGAGGGTCAAAATGGCGAAAAATGGGTTTCGTCGTGAGAAGACGGCGCAAGGTTGCGAAGGCGTCGTCACACTCTGGAGACCATGATGAGAGATCTCGAGCGCCACCAAGGATCTGCGTGAGAGGCGATTTAATTGACGCAAAGTTTCGAACGAATCGTCGGAAGTAAGAGCAGAGGCCGATAAAACTGCGTAGCTCTTTCATAGTGGTAGGTTTTGGGAACGCAGTAACAGCACGTAGCTTCTCGGGATCCGGGCGAATGCCTTCCTTTGACACGACATGGCCTAAAATTGTGAGCTGACGAACAGCCAATCTACACTTCTTCAGGTTAAGTTGCAACCCGGCGTTGGTCAAGCAAGTGAGTACGTGCTGGAGAAGGAGCAGATGCGTTGCGAAATCAGGGGCGAACACCACAATATCGTCAAGATAGCAAAGACAGATTTTCCATTTGAGGCCACGTAGAATATTATCCATCATCCTTTCGAACGTAGCAGGAGCGTTGCAAAGTCCGAAAGGCATGACGGTGAATTCATACAGGCCGTCTGGTGTAACAAAGGCAGTTTTCGGGCGATCGGCCTCTCCCATCGGAACCTGCCAGTAGCCTGACCGCAAATCCAGCGAAGAAAAGAACTCGGCTCCCTGTAAACAGTCCAAAGCATCATCGATGCGTGGTAATGGATAGACGCCCTTCAGCGTGATCTTGTTCAAGCGTCGAAAATCAACACAGAAGCGGATGGAGCCGTCTTTTTTAGGGACGAGGACCACGGGAGAGGCCCATGGGCTTTGGGAAGGTTGAATGACGCCTCGACGGAGCATGTCATCGACCTGGTCTGCAATGACGCGACGTTCCGTAGCGGACACGCGATATGGTCATTGTCGCAGCGGTGAGTGAGAGCCAGTGTAGATGTAATGCTCGACCGTCGAAGTGCGGCCAAGAGACGGTTGCGCAACGCCGAAAGAACGGCGGAAGTGCTGAAGGAGGGCGAGAAGTTGAGATCGCTGCGAATGCGGCAGATCTTCGGCGATGAATGGGCTGAAGACACCAGTGCATGTTGAGTCGGGTACGGAGAGGGCACTCAGTTCATGGACGGTAGTAGCAGGCGCTTCGTCGAGGACGGAGACAATTCGTGTTGAATCGACCGACTCGACGTAACCAAGGCATTCGCGGCGGAGCAGTGATAGCGGCGATGAAAGATGATTGTAAATGGGCATCGTGCTGACACCGGCGGCAAGGTCAAGAGCTGCAAAGGGCAAAGGAAGCGCTTTTCGGCTAACAAAGTGATGAGAGGGCATGAAGAAGACCGTCCCGTCGGATATGATACTACAGAAGACTGGTACGAATGCTGAAGAGCGCGGAGGAATACAGGTGTCTTCTTTCACGACAATTTTAGCGGCAGGATGAGCATCGACGGAGGCCAGGGCACCAAGGTGGAAAAGTTCAATCGCAGCCCGAGCGCAATTGATGATGGCGTTGTGGCGTGAGAGAAAATCCCATCCTAGAATAATGGCGTGGGAGCACGATGAAAGAACTATGAATTCAATCGTGTACAAAACGTCCTGTATGGTCACACGGGCAGTACAAGCAGCGGTAGGGCGAATGGGTTGAGCACTCGCCGTTCGGAGCGACAATCCAGACAGAGACGTCGTCACTTTACGAAGCGAACGGCAAAATCCTGCATCCATAACTGAAATAGCGGCACCGGTATCGACTAAGGCGACTGTAGCGACATCTTCGATAAACACATCAATGACATTAGCAGGTAAAGGAGGAGGACTTCGGCATGTCGACACTTGCGCAGTTCTTGCCTCAGGAACTGCGTCGTCTAGTTTCCCTCTTCATTAGAGACGGGTCGTCGACGCATAGGGGAAAGCGATCGACGACGTGGGGAGGGTGACCGGAGGCGTTCGAAGCGAGGACGGCGATCAGTCGGGGAGCGAGCTGGAGGTGGGCCGAAGGGTTCGTAAGGCGCATTTGCATCTGGCGGCACATAGGGCGCTCGGCGATCGTCGTCGAACGCCTGCGATCGGCGGCGGCAGAACCTTGCGACATAACCGGGACACCTACATGCGAAGCATATAGGGCGATTGTCCGGCGTACGCCACGGGTTAGCGACGGCAGTGGTGGTCCAGGGGACGGGAGGGGGAGGGCGGTGCACAGGCTGCTGGAAGCGACGCACGGGCACACTGCGAGGGGCCATTGCAGCAACCGTAGCATAAGTGACTGGTGTAGTCCCGACATCCTGCTGGTGAACAGCCGGCAGCGCTTCCGCGACCTCTTCATGGATCACGTTACGGATATGAGACGGCAAAGTGCTGGCAGACTCCTGAGTGACGGACACCAGAGATAGCTGTCGTGCGACTTCTTCGCGAACGAAATCCTTGATTTGCGTTATCAGGAAGGCGTGTTCTGGGCCGGTGGTAAGGCTGCAGAGGGATGCCGCATTTGGCGTGGGATGTCGCCTTGTCAGAGCTCGCTGCTTACGCAATTCATCATAGCTCTGGCACAAGCTGATGACGTCGCCAACAGTGCGCGGGTCCTTGGCCAGAAGTATTTGGAACGCGTCATCGTCGATTCCCTTCATGACGTGCTTGATCTTTTCCGCTTCCGTCATGACAGCGTTCACGCGCCTGCACAAATCGAGAACGTCTTCTATGTAGCTGGTGAATGTCTCACCCGTGTCCTGGGCGCGTGTACGCAAACGCTGCTCGGCTCGGAGTTTCCTGACGGCGGGTCGGTCAAATACTTCTGTGATGGACGTCTTGAGCGCCGACCACGTTCGGATATCCCTTTCATGATTTCTGAACCAGAGACTGGCCACGCCCGCGAGGTAGAATGAGAGGTAAGCCAGCTTGTCCTAGTCGTTCCATTTGTTGTGAACGCTTACCCGTTCGTAGGACGACAGCCACTCTTCAACGTCGTTGTCGTCGGTTCCGCTGAAGATGGGAGGCTCCCGCTGGCGAACGGTGCCAGCGCAAGGGACGGGTGGCGATGGAAGAGTCTGCTGGTCGGCGTCCGGCATGGCGGAGGGTAGCGTCCGAGAACGGAGTTCCAGGATGGTAGAGTGGAACGTTACCCCGCACCTCCACCAATTATAAAGGAGGTTTATTAGGGTTCGCAGCGGCCGCCGGTTCTACGATGCACCGAGCACAGTCCCCGAGCTCGAGCTTCTGCTGCGCGCTTGATGCTGCCGATGCTGCTGACCCAGCGCGCATGTTCGTTATCTTCCTTACAATGTGTATATATATATATATATATATATATATATATATATATATATATATAGAGAGAGAGAGAGAGAGATAATGATTGCTCAATACGTGCTACATAAAAGTGTTTTTTTTTGAACGTGAAAGAAGCCCGCGAATACACGCAAAGTGCCTCGAGCGGCCAGTGGCGCGGAAATTTTGCGTGTATTCGCGGACATCTTTCACGCTCGGAAAAAACATTTTTATGTAGCCCGGGTTTAGCAATAGAAAACTGTATCGGGAGTTTCTCATGTTGCTCTACAATTTTCTCATTGACACTTTTCCTCTATTTATAATAACTGAGAAGTTAATCATTTACGTCTAATTATACAATTAGGCAGAATGCGAACAATAATTTCCACGCGACTTTAAGGAACATTACCTTGCTTCTGTCCGGCTACGTAGCATTACCACATATTTAAAGTTTGGCCCAATTTAATTGAAGCACCCTGTTATTACACAGGCGCAGACGATCACTATTAAGATTCTCGTTTCAATTTAGTTCAAGAGACAATTTAAAAGCCTTAAACTTATGCTGCGCAGGGAAGCGACTTAATTATAACTAACTTAGCATTTATTGCGCAAAGTGACTGATTACAGTAGTCGCTTCCAGGAACGCCGTGTTGGCCAAAGTTTTATTTTACAAGCATAATTAAGATCTTCGATGCATCAACATTAATCCCTCTTGTTCTGCCATATCGTGAAAATTGAACATGTAAGCCCCCGAAACGCACTGAAAGCTCCAGCAGAAAGAGATATGAACTTACATTAAATAAATAAATAAATAAATAAATAAATAAATAAATAAATAAATAAATAAATAAATAAATAAATCAAGTAAGTCGGTCAGTAGATCGATAGGGTCGGTCGGGTCAGTAGGATCAGTCGACGTGATTTAATTGGTACACCTGACCCACGCTCTTTACACGTCATTCAACGCTTTGTGTAGAGACAGATTCAAGGCTTGCGTTAAAGCGATACTCGATTTTCTTGTTGGACAAAACTCCAGGTACGCCAGTCAGACGTCTGGAAAAGTACTGCAAACGCAAGAAACGTTATTCGTACCGGTGTTCCCATGTGAGGATCGCAAGCGAAAGGAGTGAGGAAAACCATGAATGTTTAGACAATAATGCAGACATTGAAGAACAATGTGGAAGACGAACGTTTACAATTTAAACACACGTTCGGCTATAGCGCAAAGGCAAGGCTTTGCGGCAACGTGCTCATAGTCGCGTGTTACTTGGAAGAACGTGACATGCAACTTCTGAAGCAACAGCGACAGCAACAGTTTAGTTCACGAAATATATTTACAAAATATTACAGACCACCTGAGGGGTATGCATGTGTTTTAGGCTGGGTAATCACGCAGCCCCTGTCGTCCAGTGACGTCAGCATTAGAATATAAACGAACGGCGATTGTCTCCAACCCACACCGTCATTAATGACGTAATGTAATATCCGATAGAAAACTTTACATTTCCTCACTTCTTTCCTATTTCTCATGTACAAACCAAACGTGAAAACGTCCCGGCAGAAGTGGCAAGAATCCCACATCGCTAAATAAATTAATCAGTCAAACTTAATGTTAACCAACAACACTGCTATATAGCGGGCAATAATAACACTGATAAATGTTTTTCACTATCCAGCAGCGCCGACATATGTTTTCTTTTTGTGTGCAGGTTCCCAAGGTTGGGGACAGTCTATAACTTAGGAGGACAGGGACGTAAACTGGTCAGGTTCTTGCCATGGTTAGCGTAGCTCATGCGTCAACGGTTTAAGCAATAAAAACGCTTCTATCGTATCTGGCCGTTTGCCATCGTTTGCTCTGAAATAGCCACGCTAGTCGGCACCTGGCTGACTTGGCTTTCAGGACTTGACGTCATCCGTCCGCGAAGCGTCGCGGTCCATCGGGATGTGGCTTCGCTGTCCGCGGTATGAAAGTCCACGCTTGACGTTGGCTGAAAAGTAGTCGATGACCAAGTCGCCAAGGAAAACGCATCACTCGGCGTCTGAAAACAAAGGGAGCGGGGAATAAAGTGCGGAAACATGAGGCACAGGGATTGATGCTGGTTCCTATGCTTGAAAGAACTGAGGCCCACAACACGCGTAGGCGATTTGTCAGACTTGCTAAAAGGGTCTAATATATTTATACGCCGAATCGCTTCAAAGTAAAATTTGGATACGTGACACTCGAGGGTGCCGCTAGACTTGTCTACCGTTTGCTGCTCGATACTTTGCCCATTGCACTGAAATTGGCACACGTACCGTAGCTTTAGTTGGGTTTGCTTGCTAAAAAGTGAAGGCAAGAACTGCACGGAAGACGATTATTTCATTCGGCCTCCTATCGTTAGACTACGCGCAATAATGCTATAGCGAAATGCCAAATTACTGCGAGCTCTCATTTCCAACCCAAACCGTCATTTCATTGAATTGAAGAATTAAAGAAATTGAACTCCATGGACATGCCAATCACATATACCTCGGGTGAAATCAATCAATCAATCAATCAATCAATCAATCAATCAATCAATCAATCAATCAATCAATCAATCAATCAATCAATCAATCAATCAATCAATCGAGTATCCATCGCAGAGCATGCCTGTTTGTTTGTTGAGTCTCCGTGAACATGCAAAGCCTGTTTACAGCTGTTTAGCAGTGCGTGAATGAAACGCCACGTTGACGTAATGCCGGCTCCGGGCTGACCCTGCACTTGTTGGCCCGAACTTGATCCCTCGATGTCCCGATTTTTTTTCTGCGACCCCCGGTATGGTTTCGGTTTGCAGCTGTTGTTGCACTATTCTCTGTTTCCCTCTTCACAGCCGTGTGAACACTTTTACAAGGACCGCGCATAGTTGCCGACGGTGAGCCAAGTTGAAATTAGTACACTTCAACTTCTTACCGCGGACGAGTCGAGCGGATGCGATTGCCACGTGGCCACGGACTCTGAAGGTTCAACGGGGGCCTCAGACGGGGGCGGAAGTGACGTCACCGGAGCGGAGTCAGTCTCGCCCCTCGCAGGCCTGTAGACCGGCGGATCGGGCACCAGGGATCGGCGGGGAAGCATCCTGGCGTCTCGCAGGATGCTCGCCGTGGCCGGGTCGTCGAGCCGCGTGCTGATCAGGAGACCGGGCGAAACCAGGCGCAGGAACGGCCGCTCGTCCACCGGCGGCTGCGGCTGCTCGGCGTCGACCTGCTGCTCGAGATAACCATTAAAGCATATTGCAACGGTCGTTCAGTGAAAGAACTGCAGTGAACATGAACGAAAGGATTGCAGGGAGCTACTCAAGGAACATTCAAGTCGCGATCATACTATGTTACCTTATGCCCCCCCCCCCCCACCTCCCGCCAAGCAAGCTTAAGTTGGCATATAATCAGAATTAGGTTTGTCGACTCGTCAACGTAAGGTTGCATCTAATAATGCACCGAATGAGGTCCCTAAAATAATGACTGTAAAGAGGCATCTGGTATAAAAGTATGAGATTGCAAAGGAAGCATTGATGACGTTGATGTTCTTTCTACACAAAAGAACAAAATACATATGGAACAAAGAGAGGGCAAGTGGTGCTACCAGATAAGGGTTATTTCGTTGTTTATGCGGCACGAAAGCATCAACATCAATTCAGTGCATCAACCAGGCCACTAGGAAGCTCTTCAACCGGATATTTCTTCTAGTGTGGGCCTGGCTTTTTGTGCCGTTGCTTTTACTGCGTATCAGTAGGCAAACGTGCCAGTCTGCAACAACCTTTTAAACGTTGAGTTTGTGGGCGCAAACAGAAGAAGGGCAATGTTGCAAGCCAATTTTAACCCAACAGAACGCTCTTATACTGTAAATAAATACAGAGAGCCATTGAAGCGAGCCCTTCGGAAATACCAGAAAGACATTTTAGGTGACCTGATCATAACGAAATTGGCATGAATGCCGCGGTATCTACACGATGGGTGTTTCTGTTTCTCAACATATTATTTTACAGTTGCCATGACAGCTCGCCGATGATGATTTTCGGCTCTTCGTTGGGAGATACAAAGTTGAGTCACTTTAGCATACGCTGAAGAGGAAGAAGGCGAAAGCCTGACCACTCACAAGACATTCATTACTTTACTTAACATTTTCAGTCTAGCACGTTGTTACTTCCTGTTGTTTTCTCCTAACGAAGGTAGTGGGTTCTAGTGTCTCAATTACCTCCGCCCTAATTAACCCCAAAGATCGCGGGTTAAACTCTCACCAAAGGTCATGGGTTCAATCGCCTTCATTAACTCTTTCTTAACTATGCCTTAATTAACTTTGCCTTAATTAGCTCCACAGGTAGTGCTGACCGGTATTCTTCGCCCCAGCTTCACGCTTTGAACGAACACCAGTCAAAAACACAAAGAGCCAGAGGAGAGGTTCACACCACAACGACTGCAATGCACGATGCCATTGCAATGAATGTGGTTGTTATCCTTTGTTTAGCAATGTGACGATTTTTGGTAGGGGCAAGGGCAAAGAAGAGCGAGAAATCTTGGAAGCGTACTACATCAGTTTATTAGGTGATGACTGCGTTAGTACAACCTCGGTGCGCTTACTTGTAAAAGAATTCGAATTTCTAAGCCGGTCCCGATAGAAGCGTTTCTAGTCTTTTCATGCTATCTGATTAGCGATGATGCAGTTGCGCATGCTCTGCGGGCCTTGCTGGGACTACACCGATTCTAATAAACCTCCAGTTGTTGTGGTGTGAACCTCTCCTCTTGGCCTTTGGGTTTTGTGACTGGTTTTTTCGTTCAAGTATGTACCAACTGGCCCAGATTTCAACCCTTCTTCACGCTTTCTTTTAAAGAAATTGATGGCATATTTTGCCCTAATTAACAGCAAAGTTCGTGGGTTCGACTTGCACGAAATAGCCAGGGCCCGACTCCAAACAAAGGTCGTGGGTCTTAATTAAGTGCGCCTTAATTAACACCCCACTACACTGGGCTAGACTCCCACCCAAGGTCGAGGATTTGACTCCCTATGAATTTTGGTGCCACAACGCCACACAGTGTAAAGCTGGATGTGACATTTTTCGGCCCATGAGCCGTCTAAGGCTTTCGCCTTAAGATATGCAGAAAGTCAATGGAACTGATAACAGCTGCCAGTAGAAAAAAGTTGCAGTATCATTATTAAGCCACTCGCTCCCGGAACCTGTTGTCATTGAGCGAAACCCTTCGAAATGTCGAGGGTTACAACCACCCATATTTGCAACTAATTATTCAAAAACCTGTGTTTTTTCAGTCTCTTTTCAGTTGTTGCTTTTTTTTGCATTGTACATGATCATTCCTTCGATGTTTGTATTATTGTTTTGCCTCGCCCCTTGTGTAATACCCCACATGGGGCCCTTAAGAAAATAATAAATGATGATGATGATGATGATGACACTATTGTCATCGTGTGCCCAGCATGCGGTCACTGGTTCCTGGGGCTACTGAGGGTGTTAAGATGCCTTCCTAATGCAGAATAGCTGGGGAAGTTGCATAAAAATACGCCCAATACAGAAGACAGGAGGAACGAGGTGTTCGTACGCGCTGAACTTATAGGGTAGGCATGAGAGCTTTTTGACAGTGATCTTGAGATGAAAATTTATTGCAGTAATAGGTTCGAACGCTCACCTTCCTTACTACCTACAAAGGAACGTTCGTTTCTCAGAACTGCGTGTAGACGAGCGCGAGAGCTACGCAGACCTTAAGGTCAAAACCAGAACGCCACATTTTTGAGCGTGCGCAGCTCTTAGGCGCCCGTTCCTGCGACGAGAGTTTGCGTAACCGAGCGAACGGGCACAGCGAAAGATGAAAGCGAACGCGGAGCACAGCGGTCAATTAAAGACGCGAGGAGGTAAGCTGAGGAGGAGGATATGGCGAAAAGGTGAGAAAGAAATCGTAGTGCGGTGGCGATGGCTACGAGATGGCGCTAGAGTAGCGCGCGTCGTAAAGCCCCTCAATTTTCCAAAAGTAGCGCCATTCCTAGATCTTTCCGCCACCCCGCTCACCCAGGCGCTTCCTCCTCCATCCCTCCTGTCG
This sequence comes from Dermacentor albipictus, assembly GCF_038994185.2. NCBI lineage: Eukaryota > Metazoa > Arthropoda > Arachnida > Ixodida > Ixodidae > Dermacentor > Dermacentor albipictus. The sequence continues at coordinate 91,010,273 of NC_091828.1, read as the reverse complement.
CCCCAGCCTCCTCCGCTCCCCCATTGGCCAATCTGTGTCACGTGAAAGCATGTCCCGCGCTTTTGTATATTTTTTTCTTTCCGGCGCAGAGCAGGCGCCGCGCTTTTGTATATCTTTTCTTTCCAGAGCGCTGCGACCCCCATTCTTGGGCCTACGCGACGAAAGTACGGCAGGCGGTTTGAAGGAGCGCGGTAGTTTTATACAATGTGTTAGGGCCGAGTGCTTAATTCCGATGCCGTGCTGCTGCGCCTACGGTTGCCACAACAGACCGAGTGACGGCAAAAAGCTTTTTGCTTTACCATCCGCCGGGCGCAACGCAAAACGAAGAAAAGTGTGGATTCACAAGATCGGGCGGGCTGACTTCGAGCAAGTGGCAAAGAACGCGCGGCTTTGTGAAGTAAGTGCCACGGCTCCTCCAACCTCTTCTTTTGACGCCCGTGTCAAAACGGGCCCGTGTCCAGTGCATTGGGGGCGCGTTAAAGAACCCCAGCTGGAAAAAAATTAATCCGGAGCCCCCGTTATGGTGTGCCTTATGAGATCGTGGTGTTGGGATGTAAAACCCGAGAATCAACTTTTTTTCTGTCTTGTGTGCCTTGACTGTTCCAGTTAACGCAACACTGCTTCCTTGTGAAAACTTACAACGCAAAAGAATACAGACGCACGTAGTATACAGAGATAAAATTAGCACTTCAACGAGAGTGTTGCTGGTGCCAATGAGGGGAGGGGGATAATTAATTTCTGAACCTCTTTCCAGTTGTCCCATCAAGTTCCTTCTTTTTTTTTCTATCAAATTCGAACCATTTGCACTGTAATAAATAAATAACGATTTCATATGCTGGTGCGTTGTTCAAATTATCTATACCGCCTATGTGTGAAAACGTTGCTCATGGCCCCCACAACCTGTGCATGAGCTACGTACATCTGTAAAAGGCGCGCAACAGAAACGGCCCTGCTGCCAGGCATTGCTGACCGTAGACAGTCGGAATCTCTCACGCGCCGGCCGAACAAAAGCATCCTGCAGGTACGTAAATTAACCTACGAAACCACGTGCACATACTTTCACGCTGTCAAAACCTGAAACTCTGGTAATTACTCGCGTGTCTGAGCACACCACGTGCTTGTGTCGTGTTTCAGCAACACGAACTTTCAACGTGCGCGCGCTTTACGCCTTAAATGCGCCTTGAATAATGGTGCTTTTCTCTATTTCTTCTGCAAATCCGACACGACATTCTTAAGGCCAGTTACCGACTGACAAAGCAAGATCTAGATTGAAAAAACTGCTCCGCAGGACTCGAACGAACTTTTCCGCGGATTTCCTCCCGTAGCGTGTTAGCCGTCGTCTGCTACGGCAGGCCCACCACCGGCGGCGCCACCGTCGAGGCCGCGCGGAGCGGAGGAGGAGGAAAGTGAATGGCGCTACTTTGGGAGATTGAGGGGTTTTAGCGCGTCGTCTGGGAGGCCCGTCGGTGGGGGCTTCTGTGAATCACGCCCACGCGTCAACCACACGTTTTCTATCGCGATCTCCCGATTAGCGAGAAAGTCGCGCCACGCTTTCACTCTGTTTGTAACGCTCCGTCCGAGACAAATTGGCCGCGCCAGCCAATATACCGCGAAATGAAAACACGTATAGAGATGCGGTCAAATTTCACATTAGGGAGAATCGTAATCTTCGGTGAATTTTTTCTATATGCCACTGCGGCAGGCCTTTGTGCGTTGTTACAAAGGTCTGTCGGGCCTAATAAGAAAAAGAAACAAAACAAACATACGGACGTCCACGCGACAAGAACGCGCGTACAGTCAACGGCAGCAGTGAAGCCGTCAAAGGTGCGCTTGGGGCATTCTTTCCAAAAGGTGCTATTACAGGAATACGTTCCGGTGAAGAAAAGCAAAACGCAACTGAGAAACACAATTTAGTGCTCATATCTATCTATCTATCTATCTATCTATCTATCTATCTATCTATCTATCTATCTATCTATCTATCTATCTATCTATCTATCTATCTATCTATCTATCTATCTATCTATCTATCTATCTATCTATCTATCTATCTATCTATCTATCTATCTGCATTCTTTCCAAAAGGTGCTATTACAGGAATACGTTCCGGTGAAGAAAAGCCAAACGCAACTGAGAAACACAATTTAGTGCTCATATCTATCTATCTATCTATCTATCTATCTATCTATCTATCTATCTATCTATCTATCTATCTATCTATCTATCTATCTATCTATCTATCTATCTATCTATCTATCTATCTATCTATCTATCTATCTATCTATCTATCTATCTATCTATCTATCTATCATGTAAGTGCACCAAGTGTCCGTATTTGCGTAGGCGCGTTCAATTGCTTCTGCTGCTTGTCCCACCGCTCTTTGTTTGCGGATCTCTGGTGGGTGTAATCGAAACCTCCTGGCTGTCTAAGGAACCTGCTTCTAGAAGGATGTCAGCACTGTTTTTCTATTATATATTTTTTCGTTCGTTCTTGTTTTTAGTTTGTTTTATCTCATATAAGTTAATGGACACTTGCGTACCCAAAAACAGAGAAAAAAGAAAAGAATTGAAGTCATTGAGCTATCACGCAGCTCCTAGCTCAACGGTGCAAGATTCATGTAGTAGCTCGGCCTCCATACCGGGGTTCTTTTCTATAGTACAGCTTCACTCGAGAGCAGAGCAAACACAACGTCGCCACTTTCTTTCCAACCCGGAACACAGCGTCGAGGAGTGCGCCGAGTTCTGTTGTTCCTGTTAGCGCTCTCTTACGCAGGTACGTACCGCTCCTATGTTAGTGGATGAGAGAGAACGGTGCAGAAGAAGGACGGCGAGAAAGCCCCTTAGGGAAGCTTCCCTGCCTCCCGAGGATATCACGTGGCTCGGTACCCTTGCTGCAAAAAAGGCACTCCGATAGGATTTCAATGACATGCGTCTGTACTACAGCGAGAATATGGGTCGCCCATTTCTGGAATGGGTGCGAAGAGTGGAAAGAAACCCGTGTCGGGAGTATTAGATTGAGTGATGCGCGATGGGGAAGTCTGCCGGCATACGATGGAAGTGGCATAACGCAAGACGGACGTAACCAGAGATCGCCGGAAGGGGCCTTCGTCATGCAACGGAGCTAAGTAGAACAGGTGTCGGTGACGGTGATTTCTGGAGATTTGGGCTTTTTTTGCCACCATCAGGTAAATGCCATGGCATGGCATAGGTGGCCCCGAAAAATACAGCTGGGTACAGGAGGTGCGCGACTTGCCGCCTCAGCGACGGCCTCTACCTAGATAACGTAAAACAGGTCATTCTCGAAGGCTGTGCTTTGGCTGAGTAAGTGTGCAGGAAGGAAATCAGGAAGCTAGAACTACGTCATAGACGCTAAGGTTTAGGTATAACCTATTCCGCATTGGTGTGCTGCAGGATAGATACCCTATAGCACTTGCGAAAAAACTCGCGGCGCCTGCAGGGCGCCGGAAGAGCGCCCTGCAGTATACTGAGCACATTCTAGAAATAGTTTGTGACGAGAGAAGAAAACATAAATAATGTTCTTTGAATGTCAATCTCATTTTCCTCATTTCGTCAGTTATCGTTCCATCCAGATGTGACGTAGAGATAACACATGCCTACATCACATGCTCTTTTGTTATTTAACTGCGCTTAAGCAATGTCCGTAACATGCTCCTTGGGACAAGTTATAGTTATCCCCAGCTGTGGACTACAGCTCCATAATCGTCTCAGTCATGTTCACTGTCAGCGCAAAGGCCTCTCCCAGGAAAGATCAAATAAACCGCTATTCCAGTATCAACTGTAGCCTCAATGTAGAAATTTATCACTAAATACACACCTAATTGCTTGCTGTGCTAGACAAACTATCATCCTGCTTAGCAAACATCTCGATGCCCTAATACAGCGCCAATTATGTGTAACGTGCATTCCATGTCCTGTCCAACTGCATTTCCTCCCGTTCACTCAAAACAGAATATACATATAGCCTTCTTACGTGCACGCAATAATCACGAGAATAATTTATGAGAAGTCGGCTGACGAGTCAGCCTAACTTGGGATAACAGGATACCAATGGTAAGGTCTAAGTGAATCAGGATATTTCGATGAGGGTTAGATATGAAAACACACGCCCGCACAGTTAAACAACTAGCGTTTTTCAATCAGTTGACAGTACGGTAATTTTGCCATTTCTATTTCCCTAACTCACTACGCCATCTTTTATCTCAGGTCCAAGTTTGTTTATTGCTGTCCGATACTTGGTCCCACACCATTTGGAACGGTAAAGCTGTGTCGATGACATAAAGAGCAAGACGCCAGACACGCACATAGTTACCACTTCGCACGGTTGTGACAAAAAAAAAATCGTGAGGCATTCCACTACTTGAAGGTGGGTGACCAGCGCAGCTGCGTAGCACATGACAAAGAGGTGACACATAATTTTGAACAAAGGTACCAACAGATTTATCGTGTAGATAGGTGGTCACCGGGACGAAAGGTGCTCCCACACATTGATTTTTTTTTACATCCACGTTCATTCGGTTTATGCATTCGTTTATACATTCGTGCTTTCAATTGGCTAATATAGTGGGACAAAGAATTTGAGACCGAAATCACCGCACCGAGTGGCCGTGGGACACTCCCGTCAGAGCCTTCGCAGAGGTGTGGGTGGGGGACAGTGTGAGAACACTGGCATGATGAGCGCCATCGGAGCCAGCTGTGGATGAAGAAGAAGACGACGACGAACGCGCGAGCTCCCACAGATTTGTTGACGGACACGAAAAATGCACGGCACCCTAGCTTCGTTACAGCTTCGTTGTAATAAAAAAAATCAGGCCCCTCGGGTCTCCTCCACGCTCATTACATAGCTAGTATCTCGAATTTCTCAGCCTTGGTGCAACGAGAATAGCATAGGAGGGTTTTGTTGGCCAGTTTTCCGTCTCCCAAGCTCGCGTACCACTTGACGCCTGCGGTTGAAAGGGAAGTCCCGCATCCGCCGCATTGGGTATGAACGGCGCTGGCTAACGCTCCCATGGACGATCTTGCACACACGCACAAAATACCCAAGAAAGCTAGCGAAAGGATGTTGCCGCGGTACGTTTATTGATAAAGTGTGGCACGCCTAAAGCGCAAGATGTGGGTTCGCCTCATACCTTGCGGCAATTTATCTCTTCCTTCAATTTTATTTTCCTTCTGCCTTATTAGACATTATAAGCGAACGCAACAATTACTTTCCTCTATGTTTTATCTGGCTTTATTGCGTGCTTATAAGTATGGTT